>NC_064851.1:19095931-19395931 GCF_024139225.1 Suncus etruscus | reverse complement strand
TTAAATTACTCTTCTTGTTATTGTATGAGCCTCTAGTCGTGTGTGAGCAAACGGAAGGAGTCTGGGGATGGATGGACTGGCGGGCGGGCGGGTAGTGGCAGCTCCGGATTGGGGTGGGGGGAGGTGGTCCCTCTGGCAGCAAGACCAGCACGGGTCCCCCCGAATTAGAGGCAAGAAGAGCGGCTCCGTGTTCAAGTGCGCGCGAACAGCCACGCAGGCGGGAGAGCGCAGAAGCCCGGGGATTTGCCGTGGCACCGCGCTGGAGCGAATGCAAGTGAGACAGCGGCCGTGGATTAGAACAATATTTGCCCAACATGAGGGAGAATACTGAGAAGAGCCGAGTGCCGGTCGCTAAAGAGGCTCTTGAATATAAAGTTGGGCGCTCGAGAGCCCTCCAGCGCTAATGGCATATCCCGCCGAGGAGACCGAGTGACTCCGACTTGGCCACGCACGATTTCTGATTAAATCCGACAGTGGCTGCAGACACCCACTTTTACAAAGAGAGGTGGGGGGTGGACAGGGAGAGAGAGGGGAGAGGTGGTAGAAACCGCTCAGCCTCCTGAGCCTTCTCTCGCCTCCTCCCTTGCAATTATACTGTCTGCTCCCTCCACTCCCGGGCTGTGAAATTGTTCTAATCTGCCAGATCTCCGTAGCCGCCCAGTCCCCAAATTGGGGAGATCGAGGATGGATTAGTGCACCGGTGTCCCCCCAAGCTTCTGTGAGGAAATTGTGTAGACTTTGCATTAAGTCTTCCTAGGCTTTCTCCTCCTCCCCAGCACACCCCCAGGGGTGCCTGTCTTCAAGGTTCCCAGTGCCACCCCTGTCCGGGATTCAGCCATCTGCCAGCAACCCTCTCAGCCTCTTGGTAGAAGACCAAGCATCTCATTTCTCTCATTTCTCAGCTAAGCGGGTACTTTATTTAAGAGCGTGCCAACAATGGAGCAGGTCCCCCAAACCATCCCAAAACGAAATAAAAACTTGGGTAGGAGTTGGGAGCAAGGGCAATTGATCTGGGCACAGCTGGGTGCCCCCTCAAGAGACTGCGACCCAGGCATTAGGGTCCCCTGTCCTTCCAGAGCCCTGCCTTAACTGTTGAATTTCCCATGTATCCATGTATTTCCCTACTAAGCCAAGGCTGCACCTACTAGTAATCAAACCAGTGCTTCTAGTCCCATAATATGGAGCCATCTTCACCATTTCTCTCATGGGCCCTGCTGGATAGGCCACATCTTTTCACCCAGCCTGTGCCCCACATAGCATCCTGGGGACCTTTGGTCCCTAAGACCAATACCCTCACCCTTTGCTTTCTCACTTCTAACTTTCTTGCTTGCTTTCTTAGAAGGGTTCTGTCCCCAATACACACAGTGTGGCAAAACAAGGGGTATAAAACCTCTTGTCCTGGTCTCCTCTTTCCATTCCTCCAGCTGTGTCACACTTTCTCTCTGACCTCTCTAAACTTGGGGAACTCCAACCTCTACTTGTCAGCAGTCTCCGGGTTCAAACAAAGCTAGAATCGGGGTTGCCACCATCTCCATGCCCTCTCACCCACAGTTTCTTCCTTCTCTAGTGTCCACCCCACTGGGCCAAGGCAGAGTCAACCAGCTAGGGGGGGTTTTCATCAACGGACGACCCCTGCCTAATCACATCCGCCACAAGATC
Organism: Suncus etruscus; assembly: GCF_024139225.1. Lineage (NCBI taxonomy): Eukaryota > Metazoa > Chordata > Mammalia > Eulipotyphla > Soricidae > Suncus > Suncus etruscus. The sequence continues at coordinate 19,394,272 of NC_064851.1, read as the reverse complement.
GTGGAGATGGCCCACCATGGTATCCGGCCCTGCGTCATCTCCCGCCAGCTTCGGGTCTCCCATGGTTGCGTCTCCAAGATTCTCTGCCGATACCAGGAGACGGGGTCTATCCGCCCAGGGGCCATCGGAGGCAGCAAGCCCAGAGTGAGTGTCTTTGCCTGAGAGCCTGCAAATAGCCTCCCCACAGTGGGAGTCCTACCCCCTTACTATGTCATGTCATTCAGTAACTCCATGTATGTATGTGTTCTATGGAAAGACTCCTCATCTCTGGATTCCTAATACAATTTAAATTGCTCAGAGATGGACATAATTGATGATGTCCAAGTTGCCCAGGACTTTGGGCCAGTGAGTTCATTCCTGAGCAATACACTAATATCTCATCACTATCCCAGACCAAGAGAAATCCTCTCTCATCCTTACCTGAAATAATGATGGGGTTTGGGCAGGGTGTCTAAGGAGGGTCTCTCTATGTTATTTATCACTCCCCTTCCCCTTTTGGCTTTCCGGGAAGCCAGGAAGATTTTGAATTTTAAGGATCAAGTCCTTCTTTGAAAGAGTGATGGGAAGGTATAAGGACCCATCCATCACTCCAGCTGGGCCAGCAACTACTACGAGGTTGGTATTAAAAGTATCTCCCTCCCCACCCCGTTTTCTACCCCTGCTCTTCCACCTCCACCTCTGAAGCAGGTGGCCACTCCGGATGTGGAGAAGAAGATCGAGGAGTATAAGAGAGAAAACCCGGGCATGTTCAGCTGGGAGATCCGAGACCGGCTGCTGAAGGACGGGCATTGCGACCGTAGCACCGTGCCCTCAGGTGAGAAGGCAACCACGCAGACCCGGCTGCCTGCCTGCAGCTCCCTGGATCCCCGTAGGGCTGCAGGTGGGAGGCAAAGGCCAGGGACCTTAAGAAAAGTTGACTAGAGAAAAAGCAGAAACTCGTGGGGAGTCAGGGTCCAGGAGAGAATCCAAAGCCGAAAATGGAAAGAAAAAAAGTTAGAGAGTAGGAAGAAAGGGAAGGAAGGAAGGAAGGAAGGAAGGAAGGAAGGAAGGAAGGAAGGAAGGAAGGAAGGAAGGAAGGAAGGAAGGAAGGAAGGAAGGAAGGAAGGAAGGAAGGAAGGAAGGAAGGAAGGAAGGAAGGAAGGAAGGAAGGAAGGAAGGAGCAAAAAGTTATCCTGTAAGGTCCAGTGATAAGGATTAAAGATATAGTGTCTAGAACTTTCTCAGAGATGTGACAGCCCTGTCCTAGTCTGGAGATCCCTGAGCCATGCTGTATGTATGTATCACACATGTATGTTCAGGTGGGTAAGGATCGGACAAACACCTGAGTTTGGGATAGCAACCTCAGCCTGGCTATGGTTACTGGGAGTTGTGTGTGTGAGTGTCTGGGTGTATGTGATAGTGGGAGACAGTGTGTTTTAGACTGGTCGGGGTGCATTCAGTGGGTGCCTGTACGAGTTTGCTGCCTGTCAGGTGTGTGCCAGGTCTACCAAACTGCAATGCTGCAGAATAGGTATAAATATTAAAAGCTGTATAGGTTTTATTGTTGTTTTGCAGCAGGAAGGAGTCCCAGGGCCCTGTGCAAGGGAGAAATGGACTTTTTGACCACCACCACCACCACCACCACCCCCCCCAATCTCCTGCCCCAACAACTTATACTCGCTCTTTTGCCTTTGAATTTCTGAGGTTTAGTGAGTTCGATTAGCCGCGTGCTCAGAATCAAGTTCGGGAAGAAAGAGGAGGACGATGAGGCTGACAAGAAGGAGGACGATGGGGAGAAGAAAGCCAAGCACAGCATTGACGGCATCCTGGGCGACAAAGGTAGGGTCTCTCGAGGCTTGCAGTGCCTGAGAGCATTTTCCCACAAACTGGTGCCTTGGCGGGGTATCGCTGCCCTGCAGTCTATCTAGAAGCTCGATCTGAAGGCTGACAGGAGAGTCGGCTGCTCCCAAACAGCCAAAAGTGGCTCAGACTGGGTCTGCCGAGAGTGCTTCTAGGTTGGCAACAGAGTCGGGGCTTAGGCCATCCCTGTGTACCTGCGGAGCCCCGTTACAGGTTAAGATACCAGGTACCTGACCGGTTCTAGGGAGGACTCCAGCGCACGCACGCGTCCTCCCAGGCTGGTGTTTTGGCTTCTGGTCTTCGTGTCTATCTATTATTTATAGGAAACTTGGGCAGGGGTGGGGGGCGGAGGGCGAAGAAGGAGGAGTCGGCCTGCGGCTCCCTAAATGAATTTGTTAACCAGATCCTCACACGCTCTCTAAACGGTCCCTTGAAACACCCGACTGACAGTTGACTGAACGCGGCAATCAATAAAAATTAGCGAGGCCCCCACTGCCTTGGTGGCTGAGTTCTCCGAGCCCAGCCTAGACTGTGCAGGGGGAGGGAGGGAGAGCAAAAAGGTGCACTATCCAGCTTATTTCCTATTCGGTGTGCCCAAGGGGGTGGGAATGAAGGGCAAGTCCCCCCCACCCCGTGCGTCTAAATGAAGGATCTTCTGGGGGGGGGGAAGATTAGGGTGTTAGGGTCTCCTCTTCACACTGAGGGAGGGACTGCTGCATGCCTGGAGTCTGGGTGCCTCTCTACGCTAAGTTGGGGCATCCCTTGAGCTTTCTCTTAGGGCAGCCCAGTTAGGGAAAGAGCGTGTCCTCGCAAGGCCTGCAAATAGCAGAAGGCAATGACCCTGGAAGGTCTTTTTTTTTTTTTTCCCCCGAGACTTTTAAGAGGAGGTGTTGAGAGGAATAGAAACAGAAGGGCCACCGTGGCCAGAGTTGGAACAGGGCCTCCACATTGACACCATTCAGGAGGGCAACGACAGTGGTCCCAGGATCTAAGCTTTGGGGAAAGTGCAGGCATGCCCCCAACCTGAAAATGTGCATGTCAGGGCAGGGTAGATTCCTGGTTTTTTCCTTCTCACGACTTCTCTTGGGTGCCTCTCTTCCCTGCCGGCCTTTGCAGTTTCTAACTCAAGTCCTTCTCTAGTGTTGAGCAGTCTCTCTCAACCTTGAAGATGAACTTCACAGACAAAGCCCGCTTCCAAAGACAACTCCCAGAAAGGCCCTACGTGCTCCCCGCCCCTCAAAAGTGGGCAGGGACAGCCCCTGACAACAGCAGCCCCAAGCTGGGGAAAGGGATGCCGCTTGACTTTCAGACCCCTGAAGAGGAGACTGCCCAGAACAAAAGGGGGCCGGGAAGAATAGAGGCCACAGTGCTTGGCACCCTGCAGTGCGGGGGCAGCCCCGGGCTGCGGTCTCCCACCCTTAGCAGCCTCGTAGCCTCTGGCTGGGCAGAGGCCCTCGGACCCCTGTAGGGAGACCCAGATCTGTTTCAGTTTGTATTGGCAAGGGACTTTGTGAGGGACTCCCTTTGGGGGCAGGGTACTGCAGGCTTTCGTCATCTTTTTGTCAATCCAGCATTTCAAATGTCTCTCAGCTTCTGAGAAGTAACTGAAAGGAAACTGGAGAGCTAGTTTTTGTTGGAGAGTTGAGGTGAGTGCGTTGTTGTAGGCTTTGTCCAATTCAGTGTAGGAGGGAGCAGCCAAGAAGCATTTCTTCTCAGAAAGAAAATAAAAATAGAAAGATAGATGGTGTGGCTTGGGCTTGTGTGTGTGTGTGTAGAGTGTTACTTTGAATCAGGGTAATTCTGGAGTTTCTGGATGCCAGTAGAAAATAAAAATGGAAAGATAGATGGTGTGGCTTGGGCGTGTGTGTGTGTGTGTGTGTGTGTGTGTGTGTGTGTGTGTGTGTGTGGAGAGTGTTACTTTGAATCAGGGTAATTCTGGAGTTTCTGGATGCCAGTCTGTCAACCTCAGTCAGCTACCAGATAGATTCGCTGGAGAGAGGTTTCCCCCAGAAGAGAACCAGAAAATCTCCAAGTCTCCACTGCTTAAAAGAGGAGCTCAGGGGTTTTTAGAGAAGTTGCAGAACTGAACTGAGATGAAAGCACGGGGACCCTGTAGCCAGGAAGCCCCTCATTTCTGAGTGAACGTGGGGGCACGATGGGCTGTGTGCTTGAAGTCTGCATCACTGCTTGGGTCTCTATGTGCCCACCCATGGATGGGCTTATAAAGTGGACGCCTGACGGGACCATGCTCTGCGTAAGGGCAACGATCTTAGTGCAGTTGTAGGTGGCAGCATAGGGACAGGAGGGCTGTCTTCTGTGCATGGACGGATGGGATCTGCCCTCCAAGTAGTGCCAGTCAGTGGGTACGTGGTCAGTTGATAAGAAGATATTGTGGTGAAACCTCCCAGCTGGGATTTCTCTCCCATGCCCCAGACATCCACTCCAGGGCCAAGTTAAAGGTGAAAAGAGCATTCAATCTCCCTCCCTCACAAGTTGGTCCAGTGGGGGAGAGGCAGAGATAACCTCCTGAGGTGGGAAGAACCTGGAGAGAGGATGTACACTCAAAAACTTGGTTTTGGCTTCTTGCTCTTGACAAATGCTTTCTCTGGGGGTTGCCCCTCTCATGGCAGGGAGCCACCGAAGAAGGGATTTAAGAGTTCTCCTCTTTAAGCGCTAAAGAGAGATCCCTCCCTGAGTCCGTTTTCCCCTATCGTCCGCTTGGCATTTAATAATGTTAAGACTTATTAGAGCTGGTAATGAAAACTGGGGCTGCTGAATGGGAAACTGTGTTGGAGAGGGGTGTAATAGCTTCCAGGCATGGTAAGAAACTATTTATCCGCAATCAGTCCTCACTCTCAGAGTTTGAAGCACAAACGTTAAGTTGAAGGGTTTTAAAGCAGATTAAATTGAGCTTTTATTTCTGTGCACTTTCATCTCTGAACAGCTCACTCCTGCTCCCCTTGGGCTGATATTCATGAGGCTGTTCATATTTTTTTTTTTTTGCTCTTATCCTTGTTAAGACTGAGTTATTAGGATTGTTGGTTGTGAGACTTCTCAGACCACTGCCGGTAGGGGCTGAGGTCATGCTCTGCTCATCTATAGGGAAATGGACAGTTTCCTGTGCTCACCAACTTGGACTCCTGCTCCTCCTGTCAGGATCAGGGGAGAGACAGGCTAGAGATCCAACTGGGAGAGGATTTGAGGGAAGACTCAAAAAGAAAAAGATTTTCCCAGCCTGAGTCCAGGGAGACTTTTGTGGGAAATCTCATAGGGGTTTGCAAAGCATCAAACCATTCCTGAGTGGGGGGAGGGCAGGGGACATGAAATAACATAAATAACATTAGTAATATTTATCAACAATAATTTCCAAGCCTAACTTCTAACAATGCACAAACTTAGGCTGGAACTGTCCAGATCAAACTCGGAGCAATATATCATTTCAGTTCATAGGATTAAAAAGCCCAGCAGGGTTACCATTACTATGAAATAAGGGGGAAAGTTACGCAAATAAAATGAAGGAAGAAAAAAACGTGTGTGTCGTGCATATATAAATATGCGTATGTATACCTGGATAGTGTAAAAAAAAATCCCTCAAAGGATTTACTTTCTCCTGTCTGAAAAACTGATGGGGGCTAATATGTTGTGTATATGATCTTTTCCTTCACATTTTTCCCCTTCGTTTATTTTTTACTGCAGCGAACTTACAGGTGTAGAGTGGGAAGTGACGGAGAAGGATGGGAAAGGAGGGGAGAGCCCGAAGTGTCGGTTTTAGACACTTGTAAAAGGAGGTGGAAAACAATTTAATTTGGCAGAGGCGATAGCTGCTAATGCGGTTTTCGGTCGTTTGCTACACTGGAGGAAGCTGTTTTGATTGTGTATACAAGAACCTGCCAAATTTAATTAGGCTCCGGGGGAGCGAATGAATAGGGGAAGGGGGGGGGCACAGCTCCCCTTAGCCCACACCATTTTTTCGGCTTCACACCTGGAAGGGACATTGTTCACCGGGAGAGGCGAGAAGGGGAAAGAGGGGAGGAGGGGGGCAGCGGGAGAGGAAAGGAGTGAAGAGGAGAGGGGCCGGTGGCAGAGGGAGAGGAAAGAGAGAGGGGACCCAGCTAGTCCATTTATCAAGAAACAATCTGCATTGATTTAAACCAATAAGTTCCCTCCTCTGTAAATGTGTGTTTAGAGAAAGGTAATTGACACTCCACCAAATCAAAGGATTACCCCGGGTTGGCAATCTAATCAAACAGAGTCCAGGCGGGATTTGAGGCTGTTCAGAGTGGGATCAGCTTCGCATAATGGGGGCTCGGAGGAAGCCAGGAGGGTGTCAAGCAATTCCCCAGCTTTAGGCTGCACCGGGTGGAGGATATTCCTAGAGACCAGAGGGAGGGTGGGAAGGGGGGGCGCCCAGGCTCCTCCAGCCTAGAAGTGGGGAGGGGGGGGACCGGCTGAGTAGATAGGGAGTGTAGAAGGCGGAACAGCCCAGCAGCGGAGGGGGCTCCTGGCAAGGGGGTGAGCCCACACCAGGCTGACACAACTTCCCCTTTCTTCCCTCTATCCAACACCCCCCCCCCCAACAGCCGGTGGAGAGAAAGAGGGGAGGAGGGACTGAGACTAACGAAGAACAACAAGGAGATAACTATTACAAAGGCAAACACTGGCGCTCGCACGCGGTAAATAAACAAAGTCGGCAAACTGTTTGCCAGATAAACTCGTGCCTAAATCGAGTGTGACGGGCAAGGAGAGAAGAGACAGAAGGAGATAAGGTTGGAGGGGGAATGAACGAGCATAATCTAATAGAAGACATTTAGAAAACAAACTTTAAACAAGGGAGAACAGGAGAGCGGCGGGTAATTATCCGCCCCAGAGAGCGGGGAAGCCGTCGGAGATGGAGGGGGGGGGGTCTGGGGGATATGGAGCCTCAGAAGAACCGAGTGTTGAGGGAAAGGAGGGCTTTGGGGGGCTTCTAAGGGAACCTGGAGAGGAGTTCCCGCCCGATGGGATGCCAGGGTGATACTGGGCAGCCTCCTTGAGTTTTCCCAGCTCTAGGTCCCCAAACGCCACATTTCTAAGTAGGGTGAGGTTACCCGCTGGGAGGGCTATGGATTTTGCATCTACTTGAGGGCAAGCACCGCTAGGCACAGGCTGTTTAGAAGCATTTGTCCTATTAAAAAAAAAAAAAAAAAAGACACGCATGCATGGCATAGCCAGTAAGGGAATTAGATATTTACCCGTTTGAATAAGCCTGGCTAAGAAGAAGAGAGAAGAGAGAGAGATTGAAAAGGAGAGACTGGGAGAAGACTTCAAACGAATTCATCATTTGGAATGGTGGAGGGGAGATTTACCAGACAGTATTGGGAAGTTATTTAGATATTAATAACATGTTTTCCCGAGGCACGACCAGGCAGCCATCTGCGCTGCTCTCCGAGCTATTTGGCTGGGTGAAATATGGGCATCTCAAATGTTGGAAAGAGATAACGCAATCAGGCTAACCCCGGTCCTAAGACTGCATCGCAGCGTTAAACCCGGATTAACCTACCCCCCATCCCCATCAGCCCCCCTCCCCCCTTCCCAGCTTTCCAAATTTTTCAGTGGAATTTACATGGAAGGATTTAAAAGCACATATAACAGTAGCCTGAAAGCAATAAGGTGATTATTGGGGGCTTTCAAAAATCTTTCCCAAAAATGAGAGTTGTCACACACTATATTCCATATAAATATTATTGTATATAGAACCATATTTTTACTTATATAAAGAGAAGGGTGAGCAAATAAGCTTTCCACTTAAGTGGGGGGTCTTTAGAGGGGCTACTGACCATTATCAGCAAAGTTGATGAGACTTTATTCAGTAATGGGCACATACGGATAGAAACATGAACTACTCAGGACCCCTGGCTCTGAAGGCTCACCGAACTCCATTGAATGCAGAAACTGTGCCTGGTGAGGAAAAGCTTCACTTTCTGCCTTTAAGAACACAGAAGAGAAACCCCCAAAGGGATTTTCCTCTGGGGACTTTGGGGCCTCGAAGGCCATGACTAAGGGGGGCAACATTCCAAGAATTCCAGAAAAATAGCTCTTCTCCCTCTCCCTCTGCCGACTAATGAGGTAATTAGGAAACACAGTTGGGGACGACAGGGATGGGGGACTAGAAAGTCGGGATCCCCTCCCTCACTTTTTGGCTGTGTCCTCCTTTCCCTCCTCTTTCCCCCTTCCCCCAACTCTGGCTGAAAGAGGAAAAGGTGGAAATGGGGTCATCGCTTTCTGACCTGCTCTGGTGCATTTGGCCCCGGCTGGGGTCGGGCAGGCGGAGGGGGGAAACTGGCCTTCCCAAATCGAATCAAGGCAGAACGGTGACCTAAAGGGGGAACTTCGCCATTAGCAGATAGATCTTTCCCAAACTTCAAACAGAATGGGGAAAGGAGGGAGGGTGGGGGTTGAAGCAGGGATGGAGAGTCAGGGGCTAAAGAGAGAGCTGAGATTGGGGAGTGGGGGTAAGAATAGAAGAGAGCAAAGGGAGGCTTGAGGAGGAAGAGAAGGGGTCGAGGGCAAAGGGGAGGCGGGGGCCAAAGGAAGGAGTGCAGCAACGGGGCCGGGGGGGGGGGGCCGGGGGGGTGGTTTGCCAAAGAGAACTGGAATGCACTTGGCGATCTAGTCCCCCGGGAGAGACAAAGCTTGAGGTGAGGCAGCTTGGGGAGATGAGAAGGGAGATATTGCTTGTGCCCGGGCCTGGCCTTCAAGCCCAGGATATTCTCTGGGCATCTTGAGCGCTGGTGCCTGGCCTTCAATGAAGGTGATATGGCGAGGGAGCACCTGGATAGGTTTGTGCCTATAAATTGGCTGCACTTTACCAAGCATGCTGGGCAGTTTTACGCACTTTTTTATCACTTGGTTGCCCACGGTCTTGAGAGTGCCTTGGTTCACCAAATGGATCATGCCCAAGGTATTAGGATGGACGGGGGTGGGGTGGGGAAAAAAAAAAAAAAAGCTCCCTGCCCAAGGAAAGGGGATGGAAGAGAGCAGGGGACAGGTGGGATGAAGAAGTCCACCAGGGAGGCGATGACCAGAGCGCTCGCGCACCAAAGCAGCAAACGCAGAGCTGGCGCGGGCAGAAGAGACTCTGGGAAACAGGACAAGGGGCCCCCGAGGGAGCCGGGGATCCGCAGCAAGAAAGACAAAGAGACGCGGAGTCCCGGAGCGCGGGAGAGGCCTGGGCGAGCATCGGGCGGAGAGCGCGCAAGAGCGGAGAGGGAGAGGAGCGCGCCAAGCCGGGCGGCGGGAGGCGGGCGGGCCACTGTCGCGCTTTTGATCCTCCGGCGGCTTCCCCTTATCAGAAGCGCTTTTCGGTGACACCGGCACAAAGGCAGTTCATCATATTACAGCGCGGCCCGACGACTCCCGGCCATCCCGCCGCTTAATTAGAGGCGAGCGGAGCGCGTCGGCCTGCGGAGGGGGCCCGGGCTCCAGAGCTCTCAGATCGGGGACCCCGGGTGAGGGACCGCCCGGCGCTCCTGGCTAGGCCAGAATAAGGGTGAACGAGTATCAGGGTGATGGAGAGCTATTATTCCGCGCATCGCTAAAGAAATAGGCCCATCGGGTGTTCACGTCGCCTTCTAACCTCCAGGTTCACAGTTTGGGTCCTTAGGCTTCAAACTCAGGCTGGAGGGTGATTTGGATTAAGGGTGCAAAGCCTGGACTATTCTGGGGGTCTGGTTCCCTGCGCGCTTCCCCTACACTCCTGCCCGGACTTCAGTTCCCTTCACCTAGGTTCTTCTTTCTCCCTTGAGAACCCCCAGACTTCCAAGGCTGGAAGGATTCTGGATAAGTTCCTCCTAGGGAACCCCAGAATCAAGGGTTCTGGTCTCCAGCCTGTCCTCCAACTCACTAACAGTGGAATCTTGGTTAAGTCTCTCTCTCAGTCTTTCTGACTCACTTTCTTCCCACAAATAAACAGAATTATTTGGACTGACACAAACATTCTTCTCCTTTGTGGGGGATCCTGGACCCCTCTGAGAATCCTATTAAACCCAGGAAACCCAGCCATGCGCATAAGTTTAAGATGGGGCATAATTTTGCTGGAGGGTTAAAAAAGAATCTCTGCGTTTCAAGAAACCACACTTCATTCAAAACTTCACATTTGCTGGGTGACCTTGTACTATGGAGGGAACTGCAGATCCCCAGATCAGAAATCCAGGATGAGAAGCCGGTCATGAGGCTAGGACTTCTCCCAGGTCTGGCCTGGGCTTCTTTAATTTCCAGACGACAGCACCCACCCACCCATCTCAGGGGTACTGGAAGGGGCCTTTTTCTGTTAGAGGGGAGGAAGGAGGAAGAAATCAAATGTTCCTCTGGGTTGAATTTCTTTATTCGTTCTATTAAAAAATGGTACCGAGCGCCAACTCTGTGTCAGGTGGTGTGTTTGGTCTGTGTCCTGGTCTGTACGGGACACGGTGGAGGCCCCTGTCTTCCTGGTGCTCTGAGCCTAGTAGTTGAGCCAGAAAATCAACGCGTGGGACAGACAGGCTGAGCCATCGCAGTGCCAGCGTGTGTGATTGCAGGAGCTGCAACCTGGATCCCTGTGTCCCCGCCTCCCCTCTCCTGGGCTCTCCCGGGGCGTCTGTGTGGATTCTGTTCGTGTGCAAGAGAACAAGAGGGATGTGTTTGGGGCAGGGGCTGAAGCTGGCGGACAGCCCCCATCCTGACCTCACAAGTCACCGTCAGGGCCTGGAAGTTCAGTGCAGTGGGGTGGAGGGAGAAGGGAGGGAGGAGCGACCCGCCGGTCACAGGGCTCCAAGCCTCTCCCAGCCTACGCAGCTTTCTTTGTCTGAGGACGAAAGCTCCGGAGATCAAAGAGGCCTAGGGACCGGACACAGAAAGAGGAGGGGCGCCTGGCTGAAAAAGTAGCTTGGAAAATTTTTTTTTTGCATTTCAGCCTCAAGTTTTCTGGGGTCCTTTCTGTGGGACCCTAGCATGTCCTGAAATCTTTGCATGAAATCTTCTCCCGTAGTCCTGACTTCCAGAATGGGTGACAGGTGGTGAGGGAATGAACCTAACCAGACAGCTGCAGATTCAAAGCTGTGGTCCTGAGGTGGTGGCAGAAAGAGGAGAGGAGTTCATTCGGGTGGAGAGAAAAGTGTGGGTATACGTGGGGTGTGCCTGGGTGATTGGTGTGGATGCTTTGTGTGGAACTTGTGGATCTGGGGTTCAAGCTTCCATTTCCCTACAACTTATTCTAGACATCTGCATGAGATCCTTCTGGGCTGCAGGGAACACGGTGGCAGATTGAAGTTAGTTTACAAAGCAATCACTGGGGATTGGCAGTGGTGAGGAACAGTCCTGAGAAACCTGCTGGAACTAGGGAGCTTTAATCGAGGACCACAGAAGCGCCTCTATCCCCATTGCCCACATATAAAACTTCCAGATCTAGCCAAGCACCGCCAGTCACCTCTCCGGGGAGTTCCCTTGTTCACAGCCCTTCCCGAACTCCCTTCCCAGCTGTTTTCCTCCCCTTTCGAATGTCTCAGTCTCACACTCATCCTAAAAGCCCCCACCCCAGGGAGTGGGAACCGTAGGTCAGATACCAAATGCCAAGGTGTGTGTGTCCGAGAGAGGAAGCAGATAAAGCAGGTAGACCCAGTCTAAACTCTTCCTCAAGGTTAATATGAGAAGAACCCGAATTATTAATTCTGAGCTGTATTGGGGAGGGGCCCCTAAGAAAGGGGCCTCTGGAACTTTCTTTAATAAATGCTGGAGATGATTTCTCTCTCTTCTCTCTCTCTCTCTCTCTCTCTCTCTCTCTCTCACACACACACACACACACACACACACACACACACACACAGACTCACACACACACACAGGACTCTAACTATATTGGGGGTGGGACTTCTGCTGGCTTGAATGGACCCAGAGGTTAGGGGATACATTGGAAGCTGGGTGCTGGGGATGACTGCTGTTCAACCCCCCTCCCAAAAAAAGAGCCCCATTCTCCCTTCCTGCCAGCATGGTGAGTTTGAAGCCCCAGAGTTCTGGGGTGAACCTAGCCCAGAGATTTGTGGCCAGCGGGAGCCAGGGCGCAGGAACTAGGGGCCTCGAGAAAATGGTATGGTCATCGGGTCCCCGGGCATGTCTCCCCCTCCTAGGCCGTCCCCTCCCGCTGGCCTGGGGGCGCAGTCACCGCTTGCAGTGGCCTCAATGGCCACTTTAGAAATACAAACAACTTTAGAAATAAAGTAACCAAACCCCGAAAAGGGCTTTGAAGGGGCGAATGCCTGGTGGCGCTTTACTATGGTGTGGGCCGAGGCCCCGGCCTAATCCCGCTTTCATTTCCACCGACGACCGCGGGGGGGAAGCGCTCCCGCCCCCGGGGCCCCTCAGGAGGCTGATTAGGCCACAAAGAGCCCCCATTATCCCGAGAAGAAAACCGGGGGACGGCGCGGGGAGAGGATGGGGGGAGCGGGTCCGCCCGCGCCTGGCTATTGACTTAGTGGATGAAGTCAAGAGGAGGCGCGCTGGGAGCCCGGGGGGAGGAGAGGGGAGTCGGAACAAAACGGCACAAAACCCCTCGACAAAACCCGACGACAAAACCCCAGCGCTGGGCTGGACCAGAGGAAGCCGGGTCTGAGGGGCCGAAGGGGCCTACTGCCTGCGCAGCGGCTGGTCAGCTGCCCCGCTGGGCTGGGGGGCCAGAGACCCAGCCAGCCGGGAGTCAGACTTGCTGGGGTGTGGAGGGAATGATGCTGCGGTATGGGCGACAGCATCGCTGTCCTGAAAATGATGGAGACTCCGGACAGACAATCCCTTCCTGCCTCTTGAACCTGAAAGGTTGGGTGCCTGGATGCAGCGGTCTGGTCACAGCAGTGACACACCTGCAGGCCTGGCATCTGAGGTCTCCCCAACCCCAGCCCACCTCGCAGAGACTCTTAAAGAAATATTGCATTGCATGCAGGGGGGGTTTGGCTGGGATGGAGAACACATAGGGGGTCCCGTGGCCTGAAAGATCTTGGGTACCTTTGAATGAGAGCCTTCATCTATTGAATGGACCCATGAAAGGCCCAGCAGAGCTGGTATCTTCACATAAAGCACCAAGCAGAGGCAGTTCTGATGGTCATTTGCTGTCCTATTCCTTCCAGAATTCATTCCTCCCATGTGCCTGGGAAAATAATAGGGACCCTGAAGCAGAAGGGCAGTGACTCTGGAACTGAGCAGACAGGTTGGGTGGAGGGTCATGGGGTGGGGATGGATGCTGAGCCTGGTTTTTGGGAAAAGTGTCCTTCCAGCTCAAAAAGGTTGAGTGGGGCTGTGGGTAGTCAAGAGAAGGAAGTAGAAGCCAACACAACCCTTTGGGGCTACCACAGACACTGGGGGGTGATGGAACCCACTTTCCTGGTATGTTCTGGTTCTTCCCAGTTTTAGGTGTGTTTGGGAGTATTGAGGAACACTGTTTAGTGATTTAAAGGATGGTGTAAAGGAGACAGGAATATTTTGATACCCACCAGATCCATCACTTTTCTAGTGCCTCCACCCCATTCAGGTGAATATAATGTGGAAGCACTTTGAAAGCATCTTGGCTCTAAATGCTCATGTGGTGGCTACTTTCTAGGGGTTGCATTGGGGTGATAACCCAAGATTCCAGATCATGGACCTCCCTCAGGCTGAGATAAGGAGTTGGGACTAATTCCAAGGACAGTGGGGAAGCAAGGAAGAGGTTTCCAAAGGGGAAGAGTGGACTGAGCGAGAAGGTACAGAGACCTTGCAAAGCAGCATAGAGTGAGAGCAGACTGGAGTTTGGGGGAGGAGGAGGCAAGTGCACCTAAAAGTCCTTTCCAGCCCCAGTTGGTGCTGGTGCTGGGAGACTCCTTAGACAACTTCTGGTCATTTTACAGAAGGGAAAGCTGAGACCAGCGGGCATACAAGAGTGACTGGGAAAAGGGAAACCTAATTCATCAGCCGCTATGCAAGAAAGGAAGAGAATAAGTATGGTCTTATTCTCTTGCTTCCTAGAATCTGGGAGGCAGGGTTGAGGACTTGGGGAATGGGACCGTTTGACAGCCAGCCCTCTACTGTTCTTTGCATTTAATGCAACTTGCATTTCACAAAGGGCAAATGGAGCAACAAGAGAAAAAAATAGGGGGAGGGCTCTCTTTCTTCGAGGCCCTTCAGTTGCTCCCCTTGCCCCATCAGGATCTCTCTCTTCATGAACCCTAGATCCTCATACCTGGAAGACTGACTCATGCAAATGCCCTGACTACCTCCTACCCCAGCATCCATTTTTTTTTTTTTTTTTTTTTTTTTTTTTTGGTTTTTGGGCCACACCCGTTTGATGCTCAGGGGTTACTCCTGGCTATGTGCTCAGAAATCGCCCCTGGCTTGGGGGGACCATATGGGACGCCGGGGGATCGAACCGCGGTCCTTCCTTGGCTAGCGCTTGCAAGGCAGACACCTTACCTCCAGCGCCACCTACCCGGCCCCCCCAGCATCCATTTTAAGACTACAGATTGGCCTACTGTGAAGAGTCCTTTTAATAGCCAGGGACAATCAAGCTTAGAGGAAAAGTGAATGCCATGTTGTGTCTTAGACTAGAGCATGAACAGCCCTTCTGGGGGGAATCTTCAGCATGAACTGTTCTGAAGCCCTGGAGGAACCACTTCATTTCTCTTGATACTTGCCCAGTGTACAATGGTGCCATCCTATTCTGGGTTTCTGATCAGATACCTCAAGGGAGACAGGGAAGCAGGCGGGGGCGGGGGGGGGTGTGCTTTATGCTTTCACCCCCCAGGCATTTACACCTCAGAGGCAGATAGCAGTTTCCCAGTTGATCTCAGAAACCTTGTGAGATTTGAGGCTGTGAGGGCTGGGAAGAGGAGGGACCCCCTCCTCTTCAGGCTACTGTGGGAGAAGCTCTTGTTTAGATCTGGACTCAGCCTGGGGCTGTGATTATTGGTCTTCAGAGATAAGCTGATAGTGCTTATCTAGTGACAAATGATTCCCCTTGCCTCTCTATTGGGAAGATTGGGGAACTTTCTCTCCTGGATGGGAGGTAGCAAGGCTCTTACAGGACACTCACACTCAGAATCTCCCATCCAGCTTGCTGCATGATGATAAAGTGGTCACCCTCACTATATTTCATTCTGGGACTGGCAAGGAGGTAGTTCATTCTTGGCATGGTCCCAGAAGGAACATTCTATACAAAGTGGGGAAGAGGGAGAGGTTTGTGGTACTTTAGCACTCTTGGGGGCATGAATGTTTGGATCCTTTCTCTACCAGGAGGGACATCTGAGAGGAGGGAATCTGTGGTGGGCCTCCCAGGTTATTCCCATGAGCACGCCAGTTACAAGCCTTTGATCTACTGCTGTACCCTTTTTTTTGTCAATGGAGCAACAAAGGCCAAAAGAGGGAAGGTGACTTGGTCCTTGTGGTCCAGCAAATTGAAAGCAGAGTCAGAAACAAGGGCTGTCTTGACACTGTTAAACAAGGTGTCAGAATTGAGACATTCTTTTTTGTTTGTTTGTTTGTTTGTTTTGTTTTTGGGCCACACCCAGTGACACTCAGGGGATACTCCTGGCTATGCAATCAGCAATTGCCCCTCGCTTGGGGGACCATATGGGACAATGGGGGATCAAACCGAGATCTGTCCTAGGTTAGCACATGCAAGGCAAACATCCTACTGTCTGCTCCATTGCTCTGGCACCGGCCATGGAATGAGACATTCTTTCAAGGTCACTTATACCTCTACCACTGTCTCCTGTCCCTTGGGATGGTTCTATCTTCCAGTGCACTGTTAGGGAACTGAGTGGGCAAATCCATGTCCTGACCTGCTGTCCTCAGCTCTTCTTGCCCACAACACCAGGGTGGCTTCCAGGTCACTCTTCTTTTTCTCTCTCTCTCTCTCTCTTTCTTTCTTTCTTTCTTTCTCTCTCTCTCTCTTTCTTTCTTTCTTTCTTTCTCTCTCTCTTTCTTTCTTTCTTTCTTTCCTTCTTTCTCTTTATATCTTTATTTCTTTATTTCCTTGTTTGTCTTCTTTCTTTCTTTCTTTCTTTCTTTCTTTCTTTCTTTCTTTCTTTCTTTCTTTCTTTCTTTCTTTCTTTCTTTCTTTCTTTCTTTCTTTCTTTCTTTCTTCTTTCTTTCTTCCTTCCTTCCTTCCTTCCTTCCTTCCTTCCTTCCTTCCTTCCTTCCTTCCTTCCTTCCTTCCTTCCTTCCTTCCTTCCTTCCTTCCTTCCTTCCTTCCTTCCTTTCTTTCTTTCTTTCTTTCTTTCTTTCTTTCTTTCTTTCTTTCTTTCTTTCTTTTTCTTCACTTGGAGGCAGGAGATTGCCAGAGATCAATCTTCAGATATTCACTTTCCTCTCAGCTTTGGGCTCTCCACCCTTCCTCTAAAGTCAGCCATTGCAGGAAAGCTGAGCAGTAGCTTAAATCCTCGAGATGGGGCGGCAAGTGTACTTGCAGCTGTGTTCCTGGAGCAAGTGGCTGTACCTCTCTGTATCTTCGTTTTCTCATCTACCACATGGGGAGAAAGATTCCAAAAGGAGCAAATGAATGATGAAGCTTGGAAGGGACCAGCATCTTAGAAATGTCTGATTAAAATAAAATAAAGGATCTGAATGGGTCTTTGGGGAGATAGGCCAGGAGTTAAGGTGCTTGCCTTGCACATGGCTGACTCCAGTTTGAATCCCGGTTCAGTGTATAGTTCTCCAAATAGCTACAGGAGTGATCTCTTAGCAAACAACCAGGAGTAGCTCCTCAGACTACCAAGTATGACCAAAGAGACCTGAACTTATTTTGTGTGGAATAGACAGTTTATAAAGGTGCCTCACATGAGAATTCCCTGGTCACATGTTTTGTTTTTATGATCTCTGAAGATATATAAATGTATTTTCTATATGGTCTTGAAAGATTAATAAATAATGTGTTTGTGAAACTTCAAACCAGAAAAAAATGTATATACAATAAACGTGTAGAATCCCTCTCTTTGTTGAGACTTTGAGGGAAGAGTTGTCTAGATTAGCCTAATTGTCTAATGAGAGAGAGAGAAAGAGAGAGAAGAGAAAGAGAGAGAGGGAGAGAGAGGGAGAGAGAGGGAGGGAGAGAGAAAGAGAGAGAGAGAGAGAGAGAGAGAGAGAGAGAGAGAGAGACTATATACCATTTTAAACCTGTAGTGGTTCCAGAACCTGCAAGTTAGGACTTATTCCAAAGGTTTGTTCTAGGCAGCAGGGGATATAGAGATTTTATGGTAATCATTGTGTCCATGAACTGAATTCCCAATTTCCTTGGGAAGGGTTCACTTGGGTTTTCCCAGATCTCCTGAGGTTCAGGATCCTCAAAAGGTTAAGCATTTCAGAGTTAAGAGATATGCAGGTAGGGGTCAGAGAGATAATACAGCTCTTGTGTAAGGCTCTTGTCTTGCACATGGTCAACTGGGGTTTAATCTCAAGCACCGCATATGGTGCCCTGAGCACTGCCCAGCATAATTTCTGAGCTCAGATCCAGGAGTAACCCTGAACACTGCCAGGTGTGGCCCCCAGACAAAAAAACAACAAAAAAGAGTTGCAGGTGTTTGTCCTGGAGGGGTGGGGCCCACAGAGGCTCCCTTCATTTCTCCCTCCTCCCCCTACCCTTCCTGCCTCTCTGTGCCTCTCCCTCCCTGGTGCACCTGCCAGGCTTCCGGCCTCCTTTGCTTCAAAGAAGCAGGCTGGGCTTTACCTGCCTTGCCTAGGAGAAAAGCAGCCTCATTTGAAAGGGAAGTGGCATTTCAGGCACTTAATTAGACCCAGGACAAGAATAGAGGCAGGCTCACAGGTCAGGCCACAGGGGATTGTTGGGGGATTAACACCCAGGTAAACCCATCAAGGCTTCTGGGCCCCTTAGCAGGAGGCAGCAAAAGAATCCCTGGCAGGCAGCAGGGAGCAGCAGAAAGGCTGGGCCAAAGGAGTAATCAGAAATCATGGACTCATATTCCCCAGAGGAAGCTGAGGGACTGGCTGGGGAAGGAGTGATGGTGTAGAGGGGAGACAGGAGGGCTACCTGCACCTGCAATGTCCATGATCTCTCACACCCCACTGATGTCCCTTGAAGGTGGGGTATTATTCTGACAACAGTGAGAGACTGAGACTACCGCCATGTATTGCACAAGGCCCCAGTTTCACCAATCTTAGAACCAACAGGAAGGGAAACATTGACCAAATCTACAGGTTGGAACATAGTAGAGAAGGTGGGAGGGGCTGGAAGAGAAGTCGTAATAGAAAATGAAGTCATAACAAAAATGGGATGGTGGCAGAGAGATATTACAACTGGTAGGAGGTTTGTCTTGCATGCATCTAATCTGGGTTCAGTCTCTGGCACTCTTTATGCAAGGGGTGATTGCTGATCAGGAGTAAGTCCTGTGCAACACTGGATGTGCCCCCCAAAACAGAAACAAATAAATAAAAATACAGAAAAAGAAAAATATTTGACTAGGAAGGACCTCTTAGATGGTCTGCCCCGAGGAGATGGTAGAGGTGAAATTGCCTCTGCAACAGGAATGACTGATTGGCAGTCAATTACTGAACATATACAGACAACTGCCCATTAAGATCTGACTGCCAATTGCTAAGTAAAGTGCTTTACAGGACTGAGCCCATGGGCTCTTCCCCAGCCTCTTGAAGATGTTTTTGCCAGGATATGTGTATAGACTCAGAAGCAAGGAGGTGCCTTGCTCCTTTGAGCACAGACTGGCAACTATGCCTCATTGGAGGCTTGTGCTCTGAGTACTTTAGTTGCTGCATTTCACCTAACACCCTTGACAGTGCTTCTTCTTCATTTGGTGTCTATTTTGCTGATAAAACAGAGCTCTGAATCACAGTCTGCCAGAGGCAAAGCCAATCAGAGAACCCAAGTCCACAAACTTCCTGCCTCAACTCACTGACTTTGGGGTAGACTTGTGGTTTGGGGGTATCCTCCCAGTGTTGGAGCCTATGTCCTAGCGGGTTACTTCTCCCGACTTTAGCATCAGGCACTTATCTTTAACTAAGACTCATAAAGAGTATCACAGTGCCTAAAATTAAAAAATTAAAAAATGTACAGGGGACTAGAGAGAAAGTACAACAGGCTTCTTGCCTTGCCCTCAGTCTACTAAGATTCAATATCCATTAATTCCATATGGCTCCCAAGCACTGCTGGGTGTGACCCAAATATCTCCCCACCCCCAAAAAGAAAAAAAAACATCTAAGTTGTGCCTTCTGTGGGGTGTCCTAAGTACATCTTTGTCTGGATGGTAGATCACCAGTTGAGAAATTTCATTGATCTTGGACATATATGGGATGGGAAGTGCTGAGATCTTTTTTAAGGCCATTCTTTCACTGCCTGTGCCAACCTGTGATGAACCCTATTTTGGGATCAATTAAGAGGTAGAATTGGTCATGATATGATGGAAGGCTTTGTCTCTGTTTTTTGGCACATGTCAATATGTTCTCATGATATGAAGAATAAGCATGGAGGGATTGGAGAGATATTACAGTGGGTAAGGCTGCCTTTAAGCAGTCAATCTGGGTTTGAGTCTGGCACCCTTTATGGTTCCCCTAAGTTCTGTGAGGAGTGGTCTCTGAGGAGGGTTACTCCTGGCTCTAGGCTCAGAAATTGCTCCTGGCAGGCTTGGGACCATATGGGATGCTGGGATTTGAACCACTGCCCTTCTGCATGAAAGGCAAACACCCGGGGCCGGGGCGGTGGCGCTAGAGGTAAGGTGCCTGCCTTGCCTGCGCTAGCCTTGGAAGGACCGAGGTTTGATCCCCCGGTGTCCCATATGGTTCCCTAAGCCAGGAGCAACTTCTGAGCTCATAGCCAGGAGTAACCCCTGAGCGTTACCGGGTGTGACCCAAAAACCAAAAAAAAAAAAAAAAAAAGAAAGGCAAACACCCTACCTCCATGCTATCTCTCCGGCTCCTAATATGTAGAATGTTTAAAGCAAGGAAAGTAACCCCTGAAGGGCCTATCATGGGAAAGTGTATGCTAAGGGATACTGTTGTGGTGGGGGTGGTGTAGCACCTTTCTCTAGCTGAGTCACCTCCTCTCTGTTCTCTGAGCATAGAACAAGCCATAGGAAAGCAATCTGATACCTTCTTTTGACCCCCCCCAACCCCCACCAACTCACCCCCTTCCTCATCCAAGGCCAAGGAAGGGTTTTTGGTGCCTCCTGAAAGTTCCTTTAGGCTGATGGCAGGGGTGGGGGTAAGGGGAAAGACCTAAGGACGTTGGGTGACTGGTAGGGTTTGATGTGCCAGGGTCCACTACACCTGGCTGGCATGCAACCCCTTGAATGAAAGAAAGCACATGAGGGAATGGTGAGTGAGTGCACAGCTACAGGCAACCCCTAGCAACCTCACAAACCTTCACAAGGTTTCCTGAGCCCATTTCACAGGTAAGGGAACTGAGGTTCCTCAGGTAAAGTCATTTGTTCAAGATCTCAGTATTAGAGGCAGTAAGTAAGAATCCAGGCCTCTGGGCCCAGAGAGATATCACAGTGGTGTTTGCCTTGCAAGCAGCCGATCCAGGACCTAAGGTGGTTGGTTCAAATCCTGGTGTCCCATATGTTCCCCCGTGCCTGCCAGGAGCTATTTCTGAGCAGACAGCCAGGAGTAACCTCTGAGCACCACCGGGTGTGGCCCAAAAAAAAAAACAAAACAAAACAAAAAAAAAAAGAGAATCCAGGTCTCTCTGGCTTTGAGACTAGGGCTCATGTCAGCCCCATGGGAGACTGGTAAGACCTGGAAGAGACCAGGGAACAAGCTTTGCCTTTTGCTTGTTTGTTTGTTTGTTTGTTTGTTTTTTGTCTTTGAGTCACACCTGGCAGTATTCAGGGGTTCCTCCTGGCTCTGCACTCAGAAATCACTCCTGGCAGGTCAGGAGACCATATGCCAGGATTTGAACCATTGCCAGTCTTGAGTTGGCTGGTGCAAGGCAAATGCCCTCCCTACTGCTGTGCTATCTCTTCAGCCCCAAGCTTTGCTTTTGATGAACTCACAAGGCTGATGGGATGACAGCTCTAAGGCCAGAAAGTCACATAAATTACTCTACTGGGGGGCATGACCATGAGGATTTTTAGCCACACCTGGCAATTCTCAGGAGTTTCTCCTATTGGTGCTCAGGGGTCAAATACAGTACTGGATATCAAACTAAGATTGCCTATGCACAAGGCAAGAACTTTAACTTTTATTTCATCATTTTCCTCTTCCTCTTCCCCCTCCTCCTTTTGTTTTGATTTTGAGCTATATCTAGTGGTACTCAGGGCTCACCCGTGGCTCTGCACTCAGAAATCATCCCAACAGGGCTTAGGAGACATTATGGAGCACTATAGATCAGACTCAGGTCAGTGGCATGCAAGACAAGTGCCCTACCTGCAGAACCGTCATGCCCCTTAACTCTTATTTCATCTGCAGTTGGTCAGCTTTCTGCAGATTCCTTTCTGACCCATTTCTTGACTGCATCAGTAAGGAATGCTATTTTAAATGAAGATGATAGGACTCCCTTCCAGCAGCCAGAAACCAGTCTCCATGGACGTCAGTTTCCACGGTCACAAACAACAGTTTCTGCTGGTCCCAGCCCGTGACTAGAAAGCTTAGAAATGCAGGTGGCGATCCCCTCCGCAGATGAAGCCACTTAATTACCACGCAATCAATATGCAAACAAGTGCCAAACTGGGTTTGAATCAAATTCCTCATTGGGGACCCAGTGGGGGAGGAGAATTCAGTAGAAAGGGGGCCCACCAGGGGTGGACTGGCAGGGAGCAGGGTTGCAGACTGAGGAGAGGGGGTTCGACTGAGATCCAGGCGCCCGAGGGTGGCTCAGAGCCTCTCAGAGCCCCTAGGGTCTGGCGTAAGGCCCAGCTCCCCTCTCTGGGATCTGGGGTCCTTGGCTTAAAGCTACAGTGGGCGGAGGGAGGGTTTCCAGGCTTGTCAGCTAAAGTCTGGCGGCCTCCACTAATTCATTTGACTCGGAAATCTCAACTTGACCAGAATCCCCCTCCCCTCTTTAAAACAAACTCATTAAACTTGTCAACACTCATTAGGCCTGTAAAACATTGAATTGCAGCCACTGGGGAGGTTTGGCTTGGAGAGGGGATGTGTGTGCATGTGTGTGTGTGTGTGTGTGTGTGTGTGTCTAAGAGCATGCACTCAAAGCTGGACCAGGTCCTGGGAGATATACTTTGCACCTCGGAGACTTGGCAGGGGCAGAAGTCAGATTTGTTTGTGCTTTGACTTCCTTCCTCCTGCATCTGCCTTTTATCACAGGCAGAATCCAAGCAGAGTGGAGACACCTCAAGCTGGACAGAGTTAGGCTGGAGTCAGAATCTGGCTGGTTGTCTTGGCTGAGGGATGCAGGCCCGTTCCTGACCCTCTCTCCCTCAGTTACCCATCTGTAGTATGGGTGTTTAAATAACAGGACCCATTATCTCCCTGGGTAGCTGGGAAAATAATGGACAGAAAACTTTGACCTCAGTACCTGGTTCTCTTCTAGTATTATAAGATTATTCACACTTATGTGGCTGCTTCATTTAGAACTCCAATGTTCAAAGTTGAGAAGTCTTAGAGTTTGGAACCTCAACTTCCTTTAAGTCATGCTATTTCCTCAAGTACAATGAGCTCCATAAAGCCGGAGAACAGGAGAAATGGCATGGACTGACAGAATGGTCCTGGCAGAGTATAGGGGTTCTTTCTCTTCTTTGTTCTTTTCTTTTTTTGGGGGGGGTGGGTCACACCTGGCAGCACTCAGGGGTTCCTCCTGGCTCTACGCTCAGAAATCACCCTTGGCAAGCACGGGGTACCATATGGGATGCCGGGAATTGAATCGAATCAGGTCCTTTCTGGGTTGGCCACATGCAAGGCAAATGCATGCCCCCCTTTGTTCCTCTCCTTACCTTGCACCTTGGATTAGGAGGTCCAGATCTCCTTTTGCAGAAGTACATGAGAAGTAGTCACGGAGGGGTCTCTCTCTCTCTCTTTCTCTCTCTCTTTCTCTCTCTCTCTCTTTCTTTCTCTCTCTCTCTCTCTCTCTCTCTCTCTCTCTCTCTCTCTCTCTCTCTCTCTCTCTCTCTCTCTCTCTCTCTCTCTCTCTCTCTCTCTTTGTTGAGAGGTGATACCTGGCTCTGAACTCAGGTATTCTACCTGGCAGTACTCAGGGGACCAAATGGGATGCTGGGGATCAAATCCAGGTTAGCTGCATGCAAGGCAAGCTCCTACTGCACTATTACTCCAGACCCCATGAAGGTACCTTCTTCCAGCCTAAAGTAGAACTGAGGGTGAGTATGGGCTGGGGAATGAAATTTCAACCTGTCCTATGAGGGTTTTTTTTTTTTTTTATGGTAGGAGAAATCTCTTAGAGGAAGTAAAACCACCTCTGTTCTCAGTGATTTTTCCAAACTCACCCAATGAGGGGTCAGCCTAGTGGCCCTGGACTAAGGGTGCCTCTGAACCCCACTTTTCTTCTCCCTATAAGCCCTCCTCTCAGAAACCCCTCCAGAGCTTTGCCTACCCCTTCCCTGGAGCAGACACCCTCTGGATGGAGGCAGACTTTAGTCCCCCAATGAATAGGGGTTTTGTCTGGGCTCTCTTGTTAGGATTTGTGGCTGGAGTTGAGATGTGTTCTTTTCCCTTTAAAGTGGGGTGGGTGTCTACAGGCTTCTCCCTTTCTCTTTCTCATTCCCCTCATTGAGAATGCCTCCTGAAAAAAAAAAAATCACGCCGGCCTTCTGTTATTTTTCTTCTCTCTCTGAAAATGAGAACATCAGCTATTGAAGCGAATTGATGAACTCTTCCCAAAAGTTTATTAAGGGAAGGTTAGACAAAGGCCCCAGGGCCCACAGGCAACTGAGCAGTCAGTCTATATACTGGGTCCTTTTGTCCCTCTGGGGCCGACGCATGAATACCTCTCAATGGCCCTCTTTAGAGTGACAAGATCAAGCCAGACAACGGCTTGTTAAAAGGAACTGTGAGCTGTTTCTCTTGCCCAGCCCAGCGCCGGCCCCCTCTTCCCTGCATTAATGTACATCTGCGGCAGGACGAATAATCGGCTGGAATTCTGTGGGTTTTGTGTGGGTTTTTCTTTTTTCCTAAATACACCCTTCCTCCTCCTCCTCCTTCTCTTCCTCCTCCTCCTCCTCTTCCCTGCCCCCACCTGCCCCTCCTCCCTGGACACTCCCCAGCCATATGTTGCTGAGCACACCCTGGCCCTGGTTGTGTCACTGATGGACCCCAAGGTGGGTGTATGTGGGGTGCTTTATTTAGTCTCGACTTCTTCCCATCTGTCCTCTTGTCCGGGAGTACCTCTCTGCAGCCCTTAGGGTGTCCCAGCACTGGGAAACTCAAGAGCTCCAGGGCTCATGTGAACTGTCCCCTTGGCTTCCCCTAGTGAAGATGGGAGAAATTTCAAAGGAGAAGTACCTTTCTCAGGGGTGTGGGGTGTAACTGCAGGAGGCCTTGCCCTGGTTTCACCTGCTGCTCTCAGGTTGGGGGTTGGAGGCCAAAGAAAAGCTTCATACCCCCTACCCCCATTTTCAGTTTTCAGACTGTGTCAGCTCAGAGAATATTGAGGGCAGTGCCCTGAGGGCTACAAGGTGGTAGAAGAAGAGGAGTGAGGACGCCTGGGGATAGAATGCTGGGACTAGGGGAATATTTTCAGGAGAGTTCACAGAAGGGCACTCTTCCATAATTCCTCCACCTGAGATGAGGTGCTTGTACATGCATGTTCTGAGGTGAAGGGGGTAAGACTGTGTACGTATGTGTGTCTGTTTGTGTGTGTATTCATATGGAGTGGGTGTGTCTATATGCTGCTGTGTGAATACACACCTGTAGTGTGCAGTATGTTGCATGGGCATATGTGCAACAAATGGAGTGTCCAATGTGTGATCTGTTGAGTTCTAGAGGGCTCAGTTCTGTGTTCCAGGCTTCTTTAAGTGTTCTGCATTTCCTTCTGTTTCCATCTCCTTTGCTTGCTCTTGCTCAGTACCATAAGATGCTTCCTACAGAGAAGATGCTCAATAAATGTTCCTCAATCTAGAGCTTTCTTGAGACACATAAGCAGTGAAAGGTATAGGATCTGCAAGAACTTTGCTGAGAGTTGGGGACCAACCTTCTCTCCAGACTCTCCTCTTTCTCTCTCTCTCCACCCCACACCCTTTTTGTTTTTGTTTTGCTTTTCTTTTTTGACTTTTGAGGCATATCTAGAATGCTCAGGGCTTGCTCTTGGTTCTGCACTCAAGGATCATTCCTGGTGATGTTCAGGGGACCATAGCTGGTGCCAAGAATTACACACTGGCTGGCAGAATACATAGCAAGTGCCCTACCTGTACTGTGCCTATTTCACAATTGTCTTAATTTAGAGCAACTTAATTCTAAGCAACCCAGATAAAGAAGTGCCTGTAACATAATGAATAGGAAAATGAACCTTCTGAGAGCTTCTCTCAATCTAGTCTATCTTTCGGGAGAGACTCCCACTCATTCATCCTTGTTGGGGCTAGCTCTGACAGAAAATGACAGATAGATCTTAAAAAAGATGGGGGTGATGGGATGGAAAAATCAACTTTACTCTCCCAAAGTGGAGAAAACGACCACCCTGGGTGGGGCTTACTAAAGAATGGGGAGATAGTTGTAGCCTCAGATACTTTCTGATTCTTTTTTTTTTTTTTTTTTTTTTGAAAAGAGGAGAATAGTTAGCCTTTTAATTTGGGGCCCTTTGCTCTAAATCCAGCTTCCATTCCTGTTGGGATGTCTAAGGTTTCCACTTTATTAGGTGGTCATAAGTAAAGCCCAAAATGCCAGAAACCCCCTCAGTCTCAGGTACTCTGGAATGGTTGGTCATTACACCATTCTGGGGCAGTGACATGTAGGCTTACCCCCCTATACCCAAAAGCATCAGTTGGGTGAGGAGCAGTGACTCAAGGTCCTGAGTTTACAAGGTGTTCCTTTGAGGAAATGTCTGGGCTTCTATACTGCTGTAGATGTAGTTGCACCTACACTGCTGTGGTCCCAAGTAGGGTTCATGCTTGCCCTTCTGAACCCCACCAGTAAGCTGCATTGAAGGAGGGGTCCCTCCTGATCTGGCAAGTAGAGCTTAGCCTTTTTTTTTCCTTAGCCAGCCTGTCTGGGCTCTGCCTCTTGTGGTCTGGGAATGCCTTGGCCAACTCCTCAGAGCCTATGAGAAAGATTTCACCCCAATCTCCACAGATGAACCCCCTCCTGCATACTTTTTCTTCTTCTTTTTCCAGGCTAAGGGCCAGTTAGGGATGAAAACGGGAAATCCAGATGCCCAGGGGGTGGAGAGAGAGGGGCTGAGAGAAGATGGAATCTTGCATCCTTCTCCTAGATTTGAACCACTGCTTTCCCTCCCTCCCCCCCAAGATAAGAGGTACCATTTCATGGATGATTCCAGCTGAACTTCCCCCAAGGAAGCACCATGACCCCTGACCCCTGTAATCTGTATTTAGCACGTTCAAAAGCTCCCACTAGCCCCAGAGAGCTGACCTGAGTTGAGGAAGGCAATGGGGCAGGCGGGGCTATAAACCTGAGTGAAAAAACAGAAGGTAGTTGGTTCCAAGGTGGAAAAAAAAAGATGAGGAGGGAGTGGGGGCACTTGGACTGAGAGGGGGACCTGTAACCAGAAGCTGGGAAGAGTAGAAAGGGGTCCCCCTCAGCCCCTCTGTTTTCTCACCTGTAAAATAGAGCTAAAACCAAAATGATTCTCTCCTGGACTTTGTCAAAATGCAGTGAGAAGATGTGGATTAAAGCGACTATGAGCCTGAAGCAGTGTAGGGACTCAACACTGCTAGTGAGAGAATAGAAGAGTGAAATATTAGGGGGAATGATTAAGGATTGTTTTGTTTGTTTGTTTCTTTGATTGATTGATTTTTGGGTCACACTTGGGAAGTGCTTAGAAGGTTACTCCTGGTTCTGTGCTCAGGTATTACTCCTGGCAGTGTTCTGGGATGCCAGGGATCCAATCTGGGTTGGCCATGTGCAAGGCATAATATAACCTACTCTCTGTGTTATAGCTCTGGCCCTCAGGGTGGTTTGTTGTTTGTTGTTTTTATTTTTGTTTGTTTGTTTTTTGTAGTGCTGGGGGAAGGGGGTTAAATCCAGGTCTCACACCTATGAGGCATTTTACCACAGCTCACAACTCAGGGGTTTTCCTCCTTCATTTGGGAGGCCTACATCCATACTGCTCAGGGCCTTACCTCAGGCTCTGTGCTCAGGACCACTCCTGGCAGTGCTTGGGAGATGATGGATGGTATGCCAAGAATTAAGCAGGGGTTGGCTGCATGCAAGGTAAATGCCTTACACTCTCTTGGGCTCCCCCCCCCCCCCACTAAACTGAGGTTTTAAATAGTTGGCATGCTGGGCTGGAGAGAAAACTGAATGAGTTGAACACATGCTTTGAAAGAGGTGGCCCTGGGTTTGATCCCCAGCATTGCATAGTCCTCTGATCGGAAATGACCCCCAGCACCGATCCAGAAATAACTCCAAGTACCACTGGATATGGTCTCCAAACCAAAAACAGTGTAGTGACACTCTTTCTGGCCTATCAAGAAATCATCCTATTTTAGGGTTCCCTATCTGATGGGATGACAGGTAAGCAAACTGACCCCTACACCCCACATACAATAACATGCAATAATCAAGGATCAGTGGAACAGCAGGGCGTAATTCAAGTTTTAAGATTCCTAAACTGGAAATAGATTTGATTCTTTTCCCAAATTCACATTTTCTGAACATTTTTTTTGTTCTTATTGGTTTGTTTTTGTTTTGGAGTCACATCTGGTGGTGCTCAGGGGTTACTCTTGGCTCTGAAATCAGAAATGACACCTGGCAAATTCGAGGGACCATTTGGGATGCCAGGGATTGAACCTGAGTAGGCTGCGTGGTAGGCAAACACTTTACCTGCTATACTTTCTGAACATTTTTTTTGCAGAAACTGATCTCTGCTCCACACCCTCAATGGCCATCCTGCCTGCAAGTGTCAGGTTAGATTTTAGCTCCCACTTCTTCTCTAGGGGATAGCTGAGAGAAGGGAAGTAGCCAATCCCAGTTCTGCTTCTAGATTCTGGGAATCCTGCCGGGCTTTGAGTTCTGGCACTTTCCTGTTGGTTGTCCAGAAGTTTTCTAAGTTTTCTCCTCAGTGACATTGGGAGAAAACCACTCTGTTCAATGTTGGAAAATGTGCCCAGTACTTCTGTAGAGCCTGGGTGCTGGATCTGTGGAGGCCTGGCTGGAGCCCCTGCTGGCCTCTGGCTCTCAGAGGCACTGGGGCTCTCGTGGCTGGGTTTGGCTTTGAAGCTTAGTGCCGCTCCTTATTACTGCAATTAATTACCCGGGACAATGGCGCATGGCTTGCCCTCTGCCCGCACCATGGAGGGGAAGATTCGGCAGCTGCCTGTTTGTTTATGGACATAGGAAGCTTTATTGGTTTTACACTTCAGCCTGTTTGGAAATCAAAGAAGCTCCAAGGAGGAGGTGGAGCCCATTGCCGGGGCTCCCAGAGCAGCAGCTTTGTTATTTACTGTTCAGCCCTCGCATCAGTCAGCACAGCCTGGGGTCACCTGCACAGCATCTCAAAGGCTGGTTTTGTGGCTGGACATGGCAGGACTAGCACTTCGCAAGGTACAAGGTGGACATGCAGGATGGACCTTGAAAGCAGCCTCTCCCTGAGTTGCTGACAAGCTGGGGAGGGCTGTTGTGGAGAGGCCAGGACAGGAGAGGAGGTCTTGGTGACTCAAAGCCTAAAGGGGGTGTTTCCAAACTGCTATCGTCTGACTTTCCTGGATCTGCCCAAAGGACTTATAGGTACTGAGTCCTGCCAAGTACCCACACAGTTCCAGTGACCCTGTCTAATGCCCCTGCAAGTACCCTACACAGAAACTCCCCACAGTATCATACTCAGTATCCTGCACAGTACCTACTTAATACCCTCACCCAGTGCCACACTCAGTAGCCTTCACAGTACCTGTATATAGTATTCTACACTGTATTTCTACCTAGTACTCCTTATAGTACCTCCACACAGTACCCCTACTCAGTACTCTCATAATACCCTTACTCAGTATTTCTCATAGTACCCTATCCAATACTCATGTACACATAGTATAGCCATAAATAGCCCCCTACATAGTACCCCTCATAGGACCCCTGCACAGTAACCCATAATCCCCCTCCCCACATAAACCACACAATATCTCTGCACAGTATTCTACCAGTATGCTCCAACGCTTGAGAAGCAGTGCTCAGTGGTGTAGTAGAGTCCAGTTGCCTTTATGAGCCATGAAGCCCTTCATTCCTTGGTCCCATCATTCAGTCATTTCCAGGAAAGAAGTGGTACCTTCAGGTCAAATGTCTGTCTGTATTAGGAAACAAAGTTGGAGCAGGTTGGCTATAAAAGAAAAAAGAAGACAACAAAGGAAGGACAGAGAAAGAAAGATGCTTGGCTTCTAGCATTCCAGAACATTTGGTTCCCTCTTTATTATAAAAGCAGCATCTTTTTAGCAAAGGAAGAGCAATAAAACTGTGGACCAATACAAAGGCAATGGCTGTCAGCTGCAAGTGTCACCACAGAGAGTATTTGCATACAAGGATCTTGCCCTGTTTCTCCAGGAGAGAAACAGCGGGTCACAGCATTGACTCGGATAGGAAGCAGTTCAGGCCTGGTTTTGGTTTCTTTGAGGTGGGGGTTAGAACCTACAACTGGCAGCGCTTGTGAACTGACTACACCTGGCTCTGTACTAGGAAGTTCATTCCCAATGGTGCTTGAGGGGCCATGGGAGGTAGAGATGGAAGTGGGCTTACTTAGGCACGTGGAAGGCAAGTGCCCTAACAAGACTTGTTTCCAGAGGCTGGTCCAGGGCACTGTTTCCCTACCTTCTTCTTCTGTACTGGGCTTTCTGGATGATATTATTGAATCCAGCTTTCTAGCAACTGAACAGGGATGTATCTGGGTCCCCAGATAAGATAAGCAGTGCTGACACTCTTGGGGCACACCAGGAGCCCCTGCCTGATCTTAAACTTGAAACTGACTGCAACTAGATTAGCAGAAATGGGTCCCTAGAGCCATGGATGGACGTCTATTTCCTCATAAGGAATAAGAAGAAAGGGTTATGGGAACAGCTTGCTTTCTGTCCACTAGCATTAAGAATGTAGGATAGGGGGGCCAATGAGGTGGCACTAGAGGTAAGGTGTCTGCCTTGCAAGTGCTAGCCAAGGAAAGGACCACAGTTCGGTCCCCCGGCGTCCCATGTGGTTCCCCAAGCTAGGGGCAATTTCTGAGCACGTAGCCAGGAGTAACCCCTGAGCATCAAACGAGTGTGGCCCCCCCCCCAAAAAAAAAAAGAATGTAGGATGGATGGGGCCAGAAAGATAGCACAGTGGTAGGACATTTGCCTTACACACAGCCGATTCAGGACTGATGGTGGTTTGAATCCCAGCATCCCATATGGTTCCCCTGTACCTCCCAGGAGTGATTTCTGAGTGCAGAGCCAGGAGTAACTCCTTAGCGCCTCTGGGTGTGACCCCAAAAATGAAAACAAAACAAAACAAAACAAGAATGTGGGATGGGGCAGGGAGATGGCTCAAAGGGCTGGCATGCATGCAGAGGCCCAGGTTTGGTCCTAAGCACTGCATGCTCTCTAAGCACCATCAAGAATGACCTTCGGGCACCAAGGCACTTCTGCTCTGGTTCCCTGGAAAGAAAGCAAACATAAGAAGTGGCTTCCCAGAGCTACAAGTCCCAATCAATCCAGGAATTGGAACTCCTAGGTGTCAGATCTTCCGTGGAGGTCAGGTTTGGGAGCTGAAAGCAGCTTCTCCAGGCCCAGTCCCTACTCGGATGTCAGTTCTGGAAGCATCTGGTCTGACCCTCTCACTTTCGCAGATGGAGAGGGCAGAGGCCCCAGAAAGGTTAAGTGACTTGCCCAGGGTCGCACAGCTAATTAGTGGGGGGCAGGGAGAGAGCCCAGTGTCTGAAAACTGATCCCTTCCTCTGCAGTGCAGTGACCTCGCTCCTGCCCGGCCCCTCCTCCATCCCAGCCCCAGCTGGGGCGTTCCCTTCCAGGCCCAGAGCTGGCCAGGAGCCCAAACAAATGGGGAGTCAGTGACCTGGCATGGGGGTGGGAGGTAGCTCTCCTTGGCTGCAGGAAAAGAGGCAACCCTGACAGGAGGGAACCCTGACAGTATCTATCTCCAGCTCCTCTAGACCTCTCAGGGACCTCAGTTTATAGCTGACAAAGCTCTTTCAGACGGGGGTCCTATTACTCTCAGAGAGACAGCCTGGTCAGTGCTGCTTTACATACGGGGAAACTAAACCCAAAGAGACACTTCAGTAACATGAAGTCAGCCTATGGGATGGAATATCAGGCCTAAAGGAGGGGACATTGGGGACCGAAAAGTCTCTGCCCATTTTTACAGATGAGGAAGGAGAGGATCCCAGGAGGGGTGGAGACCTGGAGTGCCCCCCACACATTCTCTTAACCACATGCTGGCCTCCTCAATTCAGAGAAGAACCTCAATTCAGGCGAACCAAGAGAGGACGTTCCCTTTCCCAGTGAACATGGCAATCCTTTTACGTAGTCCAGGTAGAGACACCGTCCTGCAGTTTTAATGCTGGGCAGGGCCAGGACTGAGCTCCAGGCCTACGAGTGAGCTGAAGAGACAGAATAGCAGGTAGGGCACTTGCCTTGCACATGGTTGACACAGGTTCAATCCCAGCACCCTTTAGGGTCCCCCAATCCCCACCAGAAGTGGTCTCTGAGTGCAGAGCCAGGAGCAAGTACTGAGCATAGATGGGGCATAGCCCCAAAATGAAGAGAGAGAGAAAGAGGGGCTGGAGAGATAGCATGAAGGTAAGGCCTTGCATGCCTTGCATGCAGGAGGATGATGGTTCTAATCCCAGCGTTCCATATGGTCCCCTGTGCCTGCCAGGGGCGATTTCTGAGCATAGAGCCAGGAGTAACCCCTGAGCGATGACAGGTGTGACCCCCTCTGAGAGAGAGAGAGAGAGAGAGAGAGAGAGAGAGAGAGAGAAAGAGAGAGAGAGAGAGATTTTCAATCCCCATTCCAAATCTGACTCTGCTCAATGTTCTTGTTTTTCGTTGTTTGTTGTTGTTTTTGGGCCACACCCAGAGATGCTCAGGGGTTACTCCTAACTATGTGCTCAGGAATCACTCCTGGCTCTGGGGACCATATGGGACACCGGGATCGAACTGAGGTCCGTCCTAGATCAGCTGCATGCAAGGCAAATGCCCTACTGCTGCACTATTGCTCTGGCCCTCTGCTAATCGGTCTTGATAAACCACTCCATCTCCTCAGTGTCATCACCTGTGGAATGAAGTTCCCTCATAAGTGGAGGGTGACAAGTTAGACTTGGTGGGGCCTGTATGCAGCCTAAGGGATCCTGTGTGCTATAAGTTCACACCAGAGGCTGAAGTTTCTGTCAAGGAAAGAGGTGCAGCAGATCCACCCACCCTTCTCCCCTTCCCTATGCTGCATGTCCCTAACAGCTCAGTCCCAAGCAAGACCAAGGAGCTCCATGGACACAGCAGGCTGGATGCTCTTCTAGC
Source organism: Suncus etruscus (assembly GCF_024139225.1). Taxonomy (NCBI): domain Eukaryota; kingdom Metazoa; phylum Chordata; class Mammalia; order Eulipotyphla; family Soricidae; genus Suncus; species Suncus etruscus. The sequence continues at coordinate 19,361,873 of NC_064851.1, read as the reverse complement.
TGCACAAGTGGAGGCAGTCCTTACAGAAAGAAAGCTGGCAGTTTATACCACCTTTCCCAAGAGACAAGACATCCCCCATCTCCAGCCTTTTCAAAAGTTATTTCAAGTACTGGAGAGCTGGTACAGGGGTAGGGCTCTTGCCTTGCTTGTAGTCAATCCCAATTCGATCCTTAGTACCATCCTGAGCACCACCAGGAGCGTCCCAACCCTCTTCCCTCCTCCTAAAAGAGTTATTTCATTTGGAAGAGGAACCCCCTGTTCCGCAATCTGGGTTTGAAGGCCAGCTTGGAGCTTGGGTCATCCCTCATCTCCTGCATTATCTATGTTTGTTGAAGATCCTGAATGTTATGACCTCTTAGGACCTCATAGATCCTCTGGGGAAAGAATTCTGGGTATGTGTGTGTTTGATTGTGGGGTGTGGTGGCATTCTCTCTGCCTCAAGCCCCAGAAGGGCTGATGGCACAGGTGGACACACCTGCAAATGCTGTATTCTCTCTAAGAGTGACTTAGTAGCATCCACAGGGACTCTGCTGCCTGCCAGCCCATCACAGCCTCTCACCTGAGCAAACGCCATGCCAGCCAGTGACTGTGGGAAAGGCTTTGTGGTGGGGAAAAAGGTTGGTGGGGCCCCGAGGCAGTCATGAAAGGCATGCTGCCAATCGAGGAGCTCAGACACCTCCCCATTCATTCTCTGGCAGAATCCTCAGGGTTCTTCACCCAGGTGGTGCATGGCACTGGTCCACCTGAAGACAGACTTTGAAAGTCAATTATTTGAAATGGGGGAAGCCAAGGCCTCATGGGCCTCTTGGAGCAAACAAGGTTTTGGCAAGTTCAGAGAAAAGGAAATAGGATTGAATTTCTCCTATTCACCTGGGGGAAAATTCAGGTTGCTTGGTCAGTGGTGGGGGAGGCATCTGGGGCATCTGGGAGGCAGTGGGCTTGGGGCAGGTGATCTTTGGGGTCATCAATAAAGGCCCCTAAGGGGAGGAATGATAGCACAGTGGGTAGGGTGTTTGCCTTGCATGCAGCCAATTCGGGACCAACTAGGGTTCGATCTCTGGCATTCCATATAGCCCCCCCCCCCCGCCCCCAAGCCTGCTAGGAGTGATTTCTGAGTTCAGAAATAGTAACATAGTAGGTAGTACATGTGCCTTGAATACAGCCAACCTGGGTTCGATCCCAGACATTCCAAATGGTCCTCTAAACTTGCCAGAAGTAATTTCTGAGCACAAAGTCAGGTGTAGTTCCTGAGCTCTACTGGGTGTGGGTCATAAAGAAAAATGAAAATGGGCCCGGAGAGATAGCACAGCGGCATTTGCCTTGCAAGCAGCTGATCCAGGACCAAAGGTGGTTGGTTCGAATCCCGGTGTCCCATATGGTCCCCCGTGCCTGCCAGGAGCTATTTCTGAGCAGACAGCCAGGAGTAACCCCTGAGCACCGCTGGGTGTGGCCCAAAAACCAAAAACCAAAAACCAAAAAACAAAACAAAACAAAAGAAAAATGAAAACAAAAGAAAATCTCCTAAGACATGCTCCATCTTCCCATTGGTGCTGTGGTTCTTGGGATTTTGCCTGCTAAGGGTAGGAAGTTCTTTGCTCTCTCACTTTAGTCCTCTTGTTGCAGAGCAGAAAACACAGGACTTCAAGTGCTTGCCCCTGGTAAGCACTTGCTAGTGAGTGCTGGCTCCCCCATATGAGATGGGAGAGAGAATATTAACACCCACCTGGGTTCTTGGTCAAATAGGGAAATCCTACAAAAGGAAAGTATCAGGGGGTCTGTTCTAGAGTTGGGCCTCTTAACCTCATTAGAGAGTCATACACTAGAGGATTCCACACCCCCCCCCCCAACTCATCCCTGATTCACAGCAGCTCAGTCCAGGAAATCAGAATGGCACAGCACACCTGATCACAAGGAAGCGGAGGAGTTCTGGGGTTAGAATTGAGAAATGTGAATCTGGGGCTAACGAGAGAGAACAGCTAATAAAGGTACAGCCAAATCTACTTTGGTACCCGGCACACCAAGTAACTGTCAATTTGGGCCAGGGAGATAATACTGTAGTTAGGGCACTGGTCTTGTATGCAGAAGATCTGGGTTCAATTCCCAGCACTCCATATAATCCCTTGAGTCTGTCCAGGAGTGATCCCTGAGCAGAGAGTCAGAAGTAAGCCCTGAGTATAGTCAGATGTGGCCCTAAATTAAAAGGCAAAACACACACACACACACACACACATAAGAAAAAATAAATGTACACTTAGCATTCGCAACAAGTTAAAGTCCTGGGGATGGGAAAGTGGACTAGATGCAAGGGTGAGATTTACCTATGAGAATGGGGTAGATACAGGGGTGTGGGATCCACAGTTTAGACTCAGGAGCACCCATTTCCCTGTCAGCTTCATCAGGACACTGTACCTGGGTCAGCTCAGACAGTGCCAAGGCCCTAGTTCTTCTCTTCCCCAGCTGAAGCCAATGCAATACTCATCAGACGCTTGGTCTCCAGCTCTGCAATATCTGCACTTCTCCCTCAGCCACCTCTTCACTATCTGAAGGGAACTTTCACAGCCAATCCCAGGATTCCCAGAGCAATGAATCTCTCTCTCTCTCTCTCTCTCTCTCTCTCTCTCTCTCTCTCTCTCTCTCTCTCTCTCTCTCTCTCTCTCTCTCTCTCTCTCTCTCTCTCTCTTTTATTTTCGGGCCACACCCAACAATGCTCAGGAGTTACTCCTGGCTCTGCACTCAGAAATAGCTCCTGGCAGGTTCTGGGGACCTGGGTCAGGACAGCTCAGCCTCATGCAAGGCAAACACCCTAACTGCTGTGCTATCTTTCTGATCCCCAAATCTCTTTAAAAAAAAATGGAAGAGAGGAGTCACACCCAGCAGTGTTCAGGGCTTAGATCTGACTCCATGCTCAGGAGTCACTCCTGGCAGGGTTTGGGAGATGATATGAAGTATTCAGGATTAAATCTAGGCCATCTTCATTCAAGGCAAGCACCCTACCAGCTGTGCTATCGCTCTATCCCCTCGGTCTCTGGTCTCTTTGATTGCCCATGAAAGTAACACAGGGGAGCTTTAAAAAACTGTTTAAGCTGCATCCCAGACCATTGCATCAAATGAGGGGTTAATTGCTTTTCAAGTTCTCCGAAGGACTCAAGAGCCAGCAGGTTGAGAAGTCCTGGCTCAGAGTCAGAGCCTTTGGGAGGTACCAGCCCAAGGAGGCAGGGGCTGCCATGTCCTGAAGTTTCAGGAAGGGCAGAACCAACAGATGTGCAGGGAGCCCTGGAAACAAGTGCCTGCTCCCTGCTTAGTGCTCATTCAGTGCTAATTCAGAGCCTGTCTCCCAGGATTGGGTGCTAGGATTCTGCAGTGTTGGCATAAACTCTGCTCTGAGTCTGGGTGGATCCTGATGGGCCTGTCTCTCTAGGGGAGCGGGGGTGAGGTTGGGGGCCTGCCTTTGGCTCAGCATCGGGTGTGTCTGGAGGCCCCTTGGGAGGACCCTGTCGGGTTTTTGTTTAGACACATCTTAGGTAACCTTCAGCAAACAGTGACTCAGCCGCAGCCAGCCACAATGCCTGGATGCTTCCTCGGGTTTCTTCCTACAGCATGTTGGGGCCACTGAGATGTGTCAAGGGCCTGTGTCGGTTTTCCTTGGAGGCCCTGGAGTGGGATCAGGGGCTGTGAGGCACAAGGGCTCTCCTCTGCCTCCCCTTTCGCAGATTCTTGCCATGTCTGAGCTCCATTTGCCTCCTTGATGCTGAGGCTTAGAAAGGCAAATGGAACAGCCCAAAGACTCCCTATTTAAATCCCCCAATGCTATCTTCAAAGGCACGTATCTTTAAGGATAGGAAGTGATCCTGGCTGGACTCTCCACCTCAGACTGGAGATGGTAGCCCAACAGTTCATGCTGTGGTTTCCTGGCTGGCAAGGAAAGACCAGGAGGAAGAGAAGGTAGGACAGCTTTTTTTCCATTCCTTCAGGCCACGCCCTACAGTGTTCAGGGGTCCATGCGGACCTAGATCCACACAAACAGCCTGTGCTCCAGTGCTTGGTGCCAAGGCATCTTTAGTTTTTTGATTAGTTAGTTTAGGGGACCATGTGGCACCAGGGATGGAACCTTCGACTCCTACATGCAAAGAAAGTACTCACCAATTGAGCTCTTTCTCTGCTTTCTAAGGATGTTTAGAGCTTAAATGTTCTGAGTTAGCAGCTCCAGTGACCTCACTGCTTAGTCCATCCATAAACTCTTCAGTGGTGGTGGTGAGGATCTGGGGAGGCTTGCTGTCAATCACCTCTTCACCAGTTGTTGAGGATGCAGGTAGAAAAGATCTGTTTCCCAGCTGTGTGACCTCTGGCAAGTCATGGTCCCACTCAGGACTATTGAGGTATAAAATGAGTTGAGATTAAACAACGGCTGAGGTTGTTCCCATCTTACAACAGTGGACAGGACATTCTGGCTTCAGAAAGGAAAGCTCAGACCTTAGAGGCATAGCTCATGGCTATCCTGAACATGGCAGCTGAGTTGGCCCAGGCCCTGAATAAATGCCACCCAGTGGCTTCTCCCAGCCTGTCTTTCTACTGCAGAAATGCAATGCTAACAGCGGCCTTATTGTTGCAGTGCTGAAACGCCTGCCTTCACAGAGAGTCTGGTTGCTGGGAGCTGGTCAGTGGTTCCTAGATGGGTAACGATGCCCGGGAAGGTTGGCCCTGCACTCTAGAACCTTCAGCTGTAAAGTTGATGTTAAGAGCTTCTATCTAGAGAGTTCTGGCAAGAACTAAAGAAGAGGATAAGTGGCTGGCCAGGGTCCCAGACAAAAGACCCTAGTTTCATTTGGGTTGGTTTTGTTTATTTGGTTTATGGGAGGGCTTCACCTCGATGTGCTCAGAGTTTATTCTTTTTTTTGGGGGGGGGGGGGGAGGGCCACACCCGGCAGTGCTCAGGGGTTACTCCTGGCTGTCTGCTCAGAAATAGCTCCTGGCAGGCATGGGGGACCATATGGGACACCGGGATTCGAACCTATCACCTTTGGTCCTGTATCGGCTGCTTGCAAGGCAAACACCACTGTGCTATCTCTCCGGGCCCTCAGGGTTTATTCTTGACTCTGCACGCAGGAATCACTCCTGGCTCAGGTACTGCCCCTTATAAGAATTGAACCCTGATCAATTGAACCCTGCATGCCAGGCTAGTGCTTTATCCACTGTACTATCTCTCTAGCCCAAGCTGATTTTCACTTGGGTATAACTGAATCTCTCATTACCAGCCCTTTTTCTGGGCACAACAGCAAGAAAAACAGAGAAATGGGCATTGTCTCTGGGGCTTGTCGGTATTGTCTCCCAAAGGTGCCTAGGCCTGAGGACTGGCTTTACCCTCAGCCCAGCTCCAGATCAGACATGTTCTCCTGCTGGTCTCTTCCATCCTCTTACTTCCCCTGGAGCAGAAACTCTTATTAAACTCTAAATCAGGAAACTCTTTCTCAGAGCCCAGATCTGTCCTTCCTCAGGGCCAGCCTTCCCTCTGTCTCTCTGTCCAATGGTCACATGTGTCATGGACTGTGTGTGTGTGTGTGTGTGTGTGTGTGTGTGTGTGTGTGTGTGTGTGTGCAGGCTTTGTAGAGTGCGTGCCAGGCAGCCTGCAGGGGCTCGGGCTGTGCAGACACTAGGCCGGGCCTGAGGGGCAGCATCCACCTGGTACCACATGCCATGAGGCATCACTTAAGGGGATGTACCCTGAAATGCAGAGGCAGGCTGGGCTGGAGATGCCTTCAGAAATGGAAATGGGACCCATTTGTTTATGATTTACTCCCTGACACTTAACGGGAACCCGATGGGACCAATAAAGGCTCCCCACTCACCCAACTCCCACCTCAAAAGTGCTGGAGCTGCTCCAGTTCTCGGGAGGCAAATGCATTCTGGGGAGGGGGGGAAATCACGGAGTTCCCCTTGGCACGCCTCCCTACCTCCTGCCCACTTACTCCCTCAACTTTGCAAACAGTCCCCTCTGTTTTGAGCTTAGTGGGGGCTGCCAGCTTTTCCAAGCTGTGGGGCAGGAAGGCAGAGGGGGCTTTGCTTTCCAGGTAAAGAAGGGCCAAGGACTAGACTATTCTGGGTCCATGATAGGCCAAGAGAGGGGGCCAACGATGAAGGCAAAATCCGGTTTTCAATTTTCCTCAAGAGAAAAATGCGCAAGAGACAGAATAATTTTCCAGTGTGCAGGCCCTAAGTAAAACCTGCTTGAGACATTGCGGGTTATTAAAGAGGAGGAAAGAAAAGAAATGGTCAAATCGGTTTGCCTTTAGCAGAACTGTACAATGCACTCTTATTTCCAGGGGAATCTAATTAGAGGGCAGGCAGCCGAGCCTGTGAGGGATGAAAGCCGGAGGTTGGGGCTCCCAGGCCCCCTGGGCTTCATGGGAGGAGGGCTGGGCTAGTGGAAGATTGGTCTGCTGGGAGGCCATTCCCCGCCCCACACCGGAGCAATCTCTGCTGCCTTGGATTCGAATCCTGAGTTTTGACCCTGCCTTGGGATCTTTGAGTGGGGGGCTGAACAGTAGTGCCAGTTTCTTGGCTATAAATGGGAATCACAACAGGCCTCTGGAGTGTAGATGTTTATTTCTGTCCTGCCTCATCCAGTGTGCTGGATGCTCTTTATGCCCCAAAACCAACACCTTCCTTCTCTCCAGGCTGGCTATTAAAGCCCCTCCTTGCAGAGTCTCCCATCCCATCTGTTCCCTCTTTCACTGCAGACCCTCTGAATCTACCAAACTCTTGTTCACTCTCCATCTTGCCATCCCCCTATCACTTGGAGGAAATGGAAGATTTAGGAAGATAGGAGAGCACACCCAACTGTGCTCAGCAGGTATTCTTCCTAGTTCTAAACTCAGGGATTACTCCTGGCAGGATCGAGGATCATATGTGCTACCAGGGAACAAACCTGGGTCAGCCATGTGCAAGGCATGTACCCTCCCCCACTAAACTATATCTCTAGTTCTTGAAAGCTTCTTCATTTTTGTAATTTTTAATTTGGGGGGGGGGGGTTTGGGGACACACCCGGCGGTGCTCAGGGGTTACTCCTGGCTATCTGCTCAGAAATAGCTCCTGGCAGGCACGGGGGACCATATGGAAGACCAGGATTTGAACCAACCACCTTTGGTCCTGGATCGGCTGCTTGCAAGGCAAATGCCGCTGTGCTATCTCTCCAGGTCCAATTTTTAATTTTTTTAAGACTGTTTTTTTAGGGGCTGGAGCAATAGCACAGCAGGTAGGGTGTTTGCCTTGCATCCAACCAACTTGGATTCAATCCCCAACATCCTATCATATGATCCCTCGGACTGCCAGGAGTGATTTCTAAATTCAGAGCTGGGAGTAATCAACCCTTGAGAACTGCTGGGTGTGGCCCCCAAAAAACCAATCCCCCCCACTAAAAAGATGTTTTATTAAAGTGTCATATTTTAAAATATTATTACTGATAAGGTTTTATGAATGCAATGCTCCAACACCATTCCTTCCACCGGAAGAAAAGGAAATGCTCACTTCCCTTTCCTAGGAAGATTCTTTTAGTAAAAAATAAAATTTTGGGGTCATACACAATGATAATCAAGACTTTGCTTGCTCATGGGTTACTCCTAGAGGTGCTTAAAGACTATATGTAGATCTAGGGATGGAACTGGGTAGGCTATATGTAAGGCAAGTACTTTACCCATTCTACTATTTCTCTAGCCCCAAAGAGGAACTTTCATACAGATAAATGTAAAAGTACTTCAAAATCCCCAGGCTTGGGCCTGAGCGATAGCACAGGGTGAGGCATTTGCCTTATATGCAGCCAACACAGGACAGACCCCGGTTCGATTCCCAGCATCCATATGGTCCCTGAGCTTGCCAAGAGAGACTTCTAAGCATAGAGCCAGGAGTAACCCCTGAGCACCACTGGGTGTGACCCCCAAACCAAAAAAATAAATAAATAAAATCCCCAGGCTTATAAGCTCAGGAACACATAAGTACATATCCCCACAGACCTTGGCTGACACCATAGCATGTTCTTCCATGTCTTTTTCACAAAGTACATGTCTCAGCTTTCCAACTCCATCCATCCATACATACATACATACATACATACATACATACATACATACATACATACATACATTCTTCATCTCTGTAAAAGCTCTTCTCAAGGCAGTTCAAGCCAGATAATGCTGATCTTTTCTGCCTCTCCTCTCAGTAGTTTGCGTGATGCTGCAGGAAGGCTAGCAAAGGGGCAAAGAAGGACAGAGGAAGAAGCAGTGGCATATGAATGTTTTATTATTTCCAAGGTTTTTCAGTGTCTTCACTTAAAGACAGGGAGATGGAGTGGCAAAAGGGTCCCTCTTTGGGTTCCAGCTCCTGAGGTTTAAGTAGTAGCACAACCCCATGTAGCTGTGTGACCTTAAATGAGTCAGGATCCTTTTTGGAGGCTCATCCTTTGACTGCTATAGCATTAGTGTCTGCCAAGGTGGAGTATTTGGGGATGATGCCAGTGCTGTTTGCTTAGCAAAGCATATCTGGTATCAGGTAAGCACACCATTGTTCCATTTTTCCAGGAGAACCAGTCCTCATTTTAGGACCATTCCTTCTCAAAACCATCCTCTGTTTGGGTCACACCCAGCAGAGCTCAGGGGTTACTCCTGGCTCTATGCTCAGAAATCGCTCCTGGCAGGCTCGGGGGACTATATGGGATGCTGGGATTCGAACCACGCCTCTGCATGCAAGGCAAACACCCTACCTCCATGCTATCTCTACGGCCCCCCTTACTTCTCTTTAGGACAATATATTGTCCACTCTCTCTCCCAACTGTCTAGAAACATCTTGTTTCTAGAAGGTTCTGGAATAATCTTGTCCTATAGGAGCTAGTGTGTTTCCAGATCCCAACTACTCCCCGCTAGTAGGACATAACCAGTCTATGGCTACCCGCATTTGTGGAGCACAATATTATTTATTCTATCAAGATTCAACAAACTGGGCCCAGAGCCATAATTGGCCTGGGATGCAAGGTACAAATTTTATTTTTATTGATCCTCCCAATTTTTAAATCAAAAACACATCAAACTGAAAAATGTGTAAGCAGCAGGATCAAATTGGATTTTAACTCCTGTAAAAACTGGCTCCCTCCAGCCACCCATTCCCAAAGGTGTTGGACTCTTGCAATGAGATATTGCAATTCTGGGGGGTTGGGGGGGAGGATGAAGGTTCTCTGGGCCATAGGCTATTCTCTCAGTTCTCATTAAGACTCCAGATTTGCATTTGTTCTGCCTCTGAGTGCACCAAACATCTGGATGCAGATGGGGGATTCAGTGGAGGGCCTGTGTGTTGGTTTACAGAGTGGCGAGACTCAGACCTCTTGGATCTGTTCAGCTGGCTAGCTGGGGCTCTCAGCGTAGTACCAGGTGTCTGGCACTGCATAAATACATCTCTAATGAGATGGTGGTGGGAGAAGATCCTAACATACTTCCTAGTAATCACGTTGGCTGGAGAGCAAACTGTCTTAGGCATCTGTCAGGATATGGCAAGTTATTTATTTCATGCACAGATCTCTCCTCTTTAAGAGAAAGCAGTACAGGCACTCACTCATTCATTCAGCAAATTTGAATTAAACTCTTCCCCAAGGCCCTCCTCTGAGCATTGGGAAGCAAACAGAGACACATCTTCATCCCTCTGCAGCAGAAAGGTGGCCCCTCTGGCTTGTTCAGGCTTGGAGGCTGGCTCACCCGGGAGGCAAGTGGGATGTGATCCAGGATGGTAGGTTGTCCTAGGTCACTGTGCCCAGCCTGCCCTCTATAGCTATCTTCCCTCCTGATTGCTGAATACAAAAGGAAAGTTGGTAGGAAGGATCCAGTGGAGAGATGAGGGGTGGGCAAAGATGGGTGCAGAAGCTGAAATTGAGGGGGACACACAAGCATCCTGGCTGTGGTTTGCCAAAAATTTGTTTGTCACAGTCATGTGGCAGGGTGAAGGCACAGAGACCACAGGGCAGAAGGTTCCCCAGCATGCTTGCCCCTGGCTACGCCTCTTTAGTCTGATTTTTCCTTCCCATCCTCTCTCCCACTACCAAGTGAGAGAAAGATCCAGGGCTTGGAGCTTCAGGGCTGAAGGCTTGGCTTACTCCTTCAGTTGTTTCAAAGGATCTATACAAAGGGCTGCACTGGCTGTACTGTTTGTGGCCGCTATATTTTTGTTCTTCAGAATTTCTACTCAACAGCTTCATTGAGTGGCCACAGGACCTTTGAACTTAACTGAAAATGCAGCCATAGAAGTTCTGGGAAGTGGCTTGTTTTACTTAAAATGCCCCAGGGGTGGTTAGGATGTGGAATCTCTCCCCCTGGGTTGGATTAGAGGCTTGTCCACTTGACAAGAGCAAGTTTCCACTCTCTTTGAGCATGGGCCTGAGGTGAATGAGGAGTCATGCATATTGAGTTCCTGGCACTTAATAGATGCTCAATAAGCTGCTTGCTTTACTGTCATATTCGACTCAGACAAGCCATAAAAAGGAGCAAAGTGCCCAAGTATTGATGAGCTTTGAAAAATTAATCAAAGCCTGGAGAGATAGCACAGCGGTGTTTGCCTTGCAAGCAGCCGATCCAGGACCAAAGGTGGTTGGTTCGAATCCCGGTGTCCCATATGGTCCCCCGTGCCTGCCAGGAGCTATTTCTGAGCAGACAGCCAGGAGTAACCCCTGAGCACCGCCGGGTGTGGCCCAAAAACCAAAAAAAAAAAAGAAAAATTAATCAGCAACTTTGAGGGTTATAGCATCCCAGCATTTCTTTTAGAATTATGGACCCAGATAATATTTGTGCTCAATATTTTTAGTCCATCTCTTTAAAAAGTGGGGGTTGGGGGTGTAGATGGTGAAGAAACAGAAGCTAGAAACAGGGTACAGGCCTATGCCTGTACCTGGCCCAGGTAACACAGCATGTCAGCAGGTCACAATCTTCCTTCTCCCACTTCCTTCTGACCATATAGGCTACTGACTCTTTCAGCCCTCCGTCTTGGTACTACTGTATTTTACACCCTAACACTCCCCCCCCCCCCCATCCCAGCAAGATGGTTCCACAGGAGCTCTTTCGCAAAGTTATTTTAAAGCTGGACAGATTTTCAATCTGTCAGATTCATCCTCTGCCTCTATCAGCCTCTACACATGTTCAATGCCTCGGCCTCCTGCAGTTAAGTTAAAATGTGAAGAGGTAGCTGTAAGTGGGAGCCTTTCTTGGGCTTCATCTCCTTGTGCTGGTGTCTCTGGGAGCAGGGGTTTGAGTAGGGGTGGGGGCCAGAGAGACCCCCCAACCTTTACCTTTGCAGGTAAAGGTCCTGTTGGCACCCTAGCACTGGGACCTGGCTTTGAGCCTGTCTCTGCTCAGGACCTAGGTTTCCAGGACTGGGGCGTCCGCCTGACATAATACGTAACAGTAATTAAGAAATAAGCCGCCTTGCCCAGCTTCACAGCGATCATTTGGCTAAGTAACTACCATGGTCCAGTGCCTCAAAAATCACCATTAGAGTACGCTCCTTATGGCCATAAAATTTCTCGTTTTCTGCCTTTCATCAGTCTCCCCCTGCAATCTTCGCCTTGCTTTATTTATACATTCGTCCTCAAACAATGGCAATAAACTCTTTCCCAGAGTGTTGCAAATCAGAAATTTGTCCACATTTTTCCACCACCTTCCACTGTGGACCTGCTCTGCCTGGGAACGGGCTGGCCAGGCCAGCTGGAGAGGGCTGGGTTGCAGGAGATTGATGGGGGCACGACAGGATGGGGGTTGCTGGGGAGAGGGGGTGGGAGGGGACAGGCAGAGAATGGAGAATGCACCATGAAAGGCCTCTATGCCAAGCCTAGCGACCAACCATCCAGGCAGTGATGCAAGGAGTCCTGACTGGAGCAGAGGGAATGAAGGGAGGGGAAAAGGGGAGGAGAAGGAGGGGGAGGGGAAAGAGAGGGGATGGGAGGGAGAAGGATGGACAGGAGAGGGATGGGGAGGGGAGGCAGAAGGAAGAGCAGGAGGGTTCAGCTTTCTTCATCCCTGCCCAAAATGAAAGAAAGGTCCCCAGAATAGGAGAGAATTGGGTTTCCCCAATAACCAAATCAGAATGCTGAAACTATTTCTTCCTGTCCCTACTGGAGGCAGATGGCCTTAAAGGGTCCTGTAGCCCACACTGAGCCCCCATCTTACGAACCCAGTCCCTTCTGGAGCTCTGTGCCACCCAACCATGAATCCTGCATCTAGCAACAGCTGGGTGTTGCTAGGTGTCAGTCCTAGCAACAGTCCTACTGAGTGTCAGACTGTATGTGGTTCAGGAGGGGACAGAGTAAATCGGTGAGATACAGCCAAGGTGGTCCTGAGGGCCCATGGTGAACCCCAGTTTTCAGGGATGGGAAGAAGATGTTCAGAAGGGATCTTAGACTGGCTGGAGGTCATGTAGCCAGTTGGTCCTTAGCAATGTCAGGGGCAGACTTTAGGGTTCCTATGTGGAGCCATCCCATCTTTCCAGCCAGCTCACAGCCTCCCTGCACATCCTGCCCCTACTTCCCCCAGTACAGTAATCATTCCCACATCAGGCCCAAGTGCAGACGCTGGTTTGGGGGTTGGCCCTCTGCAGTGACTGCTGGCATTTTATTTATTTTTATTTGAGCGCCACATCTGGCTATACTCAGGGTTTCTACACTCAGGAATAACTACTGGTAGTGCTTGGATGACCATGTGGGATGTTGGAGATTGAGTCCAGTTTGGCTGCATGCAAGGCAAGTGCTCTACCCACTGTTATCACTCCAGCCCCCTATTGGCATTTGAATATGGACTTCCTGGAAGGGTAAAGATGGTACAGGAGTCATGCTGATGCTCTGAGGAGGGAAGTCCATGCCCAGCCTTTTGTTGCTCCGAAGAAAGATTAGCCACCATTTGAGAGACTCATGTCCATGGGGGATGCTCAGCTGGTTTCATTTCTTCATCTATTTATGGTGGAGATTATTTCCAGAGGCAAAAGGGGCCCTACCTGGGCCACTCCCAGTGTTGTTGGTGGGGCCCAGGGTGCCAAGGATAGAACCCAGGGCCTCAAATAGGCCTGACACCTGATCATCATTCTGGCCCCAGCTTGCTTTTCTAACCATGGCCTTGCTGGAGGATCAGCTTCTCACTGTAGGTCTCATCTGTGAAACTCTGAAGATTGCGGGTGCTCAAAAGTATCTGGGGTTTGTGCTCCCTGTGCTCCTCCATGGTGCTTTGGGACTTCAGGGAAGGTAGAAGAGGGGAAAAATGAAAAGTTGATGTGATGGAAGACTCCCAAGAGTAAAGAAATGAGCAAGGGGGCCGGGCGGTGGCGCTAAAGGTAAGGTGCCTGCCTTGCCTGCGCTAGCCTTGGACGGACCGTGGTTCGATCCCCCAGTGTCCCATATGGTCCCCCAAGCCAGGAGCAACTTCTGAGCACATAGCCAGGAGTAACCCCTGAGCGTTACCGGGTGTGGCCCAAAAACCAAAAACCAAAAAAAAAAAAAAAAAAAAAAGAAATGAGCAAGTCCTGGCCCAGAGAGGGAGCTAATGGACTTGGGAAAGTTGACATTGGTCTTGAACTGGAGTGAGCACTCAGTGTAACTAGGACAATCGGAGGTCCAGGAGCACTAACTGGGCTGGGGAAGGGGAGTTATACAGCCTTACAGCCCAGGGCAGAAGAGTAGAGAGGCTTTGACTGTTGGGAATATTTATGGTGTCTTTTCCCCAGCCTCAGCAGGACACAGGCAAGTTGGTAGTAGTCTGCAGGGAGCATGTATGGCCAGTGCCAGGAGGACCTGAGAGTCCTGGCTTACAAGGACTAAGAGGGGCCTCTGGCCCAGCCAGGTGTGGCCCTGGTGATTCTTGAGCATCAGCAGGCTTGAGCTTCAAACTCTTACCAGTGAGCCGAGCCTTTTAGGATATGGCCCTAGGCCCGTCACCCAATACCACTGGAGATCTCAATATTACAAAAATAAAGAGGAAAATGGAATGTCTGCTACCAGCTGCTTGAGTGGAACTATCTATCCCTCTGTCATTGAACTCATTGACCGTGTGAGGCCTTAGCACCCTCATCTATTTTTTTTTTTTTTTGGTTTTTGGGCCACACCCGGCGATGCTCAGGGGTTCCTCCTGGCTGTCTGCTCAGAAATAGCTCCTGGCAGGCACGGGGGACCATATGGGACACCGGGATTCGAACCAACCACCTTCGGTCCTGGATCGGCTGCTTGCAAGGCAAACGCCACTGTGCTATCTCTCCGGGCCCAGCACCCTCATCTATTAAGCAGACTGACAGTACTGTTCCAAAAGGAAAAGCATAGTGTAGTTCAGAACACGCCTAGACTGTTTTGAAGCTCATTCTCCCAAGACCAGTCCTACTGTAGCATAAGATTTCTTAAATAATTCTTGGTGATGGGTGTGGGGGTTATACCTGGTGGTGCTCAGGGCTTTGTGCTCAAAGATCATGCCTAACAGTGCTTAGGAGACCATATACAGTGCCAGGGATCAAACTAGGGTTTGGTTTGGTTTTTGGGTCACACCCAGCAGGGCTCAGGGGCTATTCCTGGTTCTATGCTCAGAAATCACCCCGGCAAACTCCTAAAGCCCTGTACTATATCTCTGGCCTGGATAGTAAAATTTTTCTCCTTTGTGACCTTTTTGACTGAGGAAAAACCTTGGCAGGAGTAGGGGAAGAGGTTAGGGAGGAAGAGGTTAGGCTACATAAAATAATGCCCAGTGCTCCTGGCTCTGTATTTAAGGATCAGTTGTAGCTGGACATAGTGGTTTCATATGTGATGTTGGGGATGAGACCTCAGCCAGCCGATGCAAAGGAGGTACCCTACCTGCTGTACTCTCTTGCCCTTGCCTGAGAGATTTTTGTTATTGGTTTTAGTTACATTTAGTACTCAGGGATCCCTTCTGACTCTATGCTCAGTGTGGCTGTGTGATTCTGGGGATCAAACATGGGTAAACCATGTACAAGGAAAATGACCTACCTGCTGCTCTCTCTCTGTCTCTGTCATTCTCCCTGCCTCTTTCTCTATGCCTCTCTGTCTCTGTCTCTCTGCCTCTCTGTCTCCCATTCTCTTTGTCTTTCTGTCTCTGTCTCTCTCTCTTGCTCTTGGCTAAGAACTATTTTTTAATTTTTGGACTACCCAGTAATACTCAAGGGTTACTCCTAGCTCTGTACTCAGGAATTACTCCCAGTGGTGCGTGTGGAACCTCCTCTCCCACCATAAGCTGTCGCTGCAGTCTGGTTTTAAGAAGTGAGGGTGTGGGAGGCTGATCTCAGTGCCCACTTTGGAGGTGCAGGGTCCCAGGCTTCCTAAGGTTGAGCTAGGCCAGAGGAGTGCTGGCTGCTGCCTTACCAGACAAGCTCTTGAGCCCTTTTCCATCCATCTTGACCTTTTTGGACAACTTTCCAGCTGATTGAAGCCCTTGCTTCCAGAACTCCAGCCTTATGGGCCTTGGGCAGGGGAGTGATGAAGAGTTCTTATAGGCTGACTTCTAAGGCATATGGCCCATTCACAGGCATTGTGGGGCACTGATGGGTGGCAGGTGCCTTTTCCTAGCCATGCGGGGCAGCTTCATCTGGCCACAGGGCCCCACCTGCTGCTGTTTCCCCTTGGCTGAGCTTGAGGCTCCACCCCAGGGTGCCCCCATCCCAATTCTTGAGAGTCCTTTGGGGCCTGCTAGCATATGTGTGCTTGCTGCACTCACCTTAGACCATGGCACCTTATCTATTTGAGCTCTTGGGCATCTGGAGGGCCTGCCCTGGGGAAGGGATGGGAGGTGAGGTATGTAGTATGACATAGCAGAGTGTATGCCAAGCCCCCAGACAGGAGAATAAAGGAATGACAAAGGAGATTTGTTCATTCATTTGTGCATGTATGCTTTCATTCCTTGTCTTTATGTTGGGGGCTGGGGCAGTGTGCTCTCTGCAGGATGTAGGGGTCTAACTCCTGTTATGGTCAGTCCTAACAATAACCATGGCTGACATATATTAAGCACTTGCTATGTACCTGAGCCTGCTGTAAACCTCAGCTTGTGGGGCCGGAGAGATAGCACAGCGGTAAATCGTTTGCCGGGGCGATTTCTGAGCATAGAACCAGGAATAGCCCCTGAGCCCTGCTGGGTGTGACCCAAAAACCAAACCAAACCAAACCAAACAAACAAACAACAACAACAACAAAAAAACTCAGCTTGCAATAGTCATTCTTTGTGTTGTCATCTCAGAGTCCTATTTAGTGATGTTTAGGGACTGCTGCTAGCTCAGTTTTCAAGATGAGGTGGCATTATACCCAGTGGTGTCCAGGAGATCATACGGTACTGGAACTGGGGCCTTCCAAATGCAGAGGTTATACTCAGCCCAAGAAATGCTGTCTCCAAACTACTCTGAGGTGGGGGTGATGGTCTCCTGTTTTCTTCATTTTGCAGCTAAGGACATGGCACGAGGGAATAAAATAGCTTTTCTGAAATAGGTTTCTTTCTTTTCTTTTTGGACATTGGTAAACTAGAAATCACCTAGAAAGTGATTGTTTTTTGTTGGGTTTTGTGTGTTTGTTGATCTTGGTTTTGTTGATATTTGCATAAGCACCTTAAAGGAACAGGTGAGGTGAGGAGGGGTTGCTTTGATTCCCAAAAGGGTAAGTGACACGCTGCTGAAAGTCCAGCAGTGGTTTAGGGGCTAAGCTGGTGTACCAGCTCCTCACCTTCCAGGATTCTATCTGAGTAAGCAGAAAGATGGGGGTATGGAAGCCACAGTCATTGGTCAGCTTGGTACCCACCACCCCTCCCTTGGAGCCTGCCCCTCCAAGGCAAGATCTTGATTATCTAGGCCCTCTCATTATTGTCCCCAGGTTGGAAAAAATGAAGCTCAGGCAATCATAACTCATCCTGTCCAGATAGGTTGTGGGGGCCAGACCCCGAATTCATACGGGGGCTCTTTTACTTTTTAGCACTTATCCCTACTCCACACTGGCTTCTGCTGTGCTTTTGGACAGAATACCACTGGTAAGCATCCTTGAAGATGTTGACTCAGTAAACACTTTTATTTTTGTTTGTTTTGTTTTGTTTTTGGGCCACACCTGGTGATGCTCAGGGGTTACTCCTGGCTATGCGCTCCGGTCCGTCCTTGACTAGCGCTGGCAAGGCAGACATCTTACTTCTAGCGCCACCATGCCAGCCCCTGTAAACACTTTTTTCTGGACCAATCCCAGCTCGGTTGAGGTTGGTCCTTGTATGGTTTAGTAGGGAATCAGTGGCCAAACCATCCAAACAGGAAGTGGGGGAGAGCTGCTGATTGTTTTTGAGGCTCTCTAGCTCAGTTGCCCCACTTTACCTCCCCTCACAGCTCCTTACCCTTCCTATGACCAAGACTCTGATGCTCACAGTTAAATGGAAGGGCCCTGGCTACAGTTTTCATAGTAGGTGGACCCTAGGACATCTTCCCAAAGGAGTGACCTTGACACTGATGTTTCTAGCACTCTTGAAAACCTTGCCATGCATGACTTGTGCGTGGTTGACAGTTCTGTGCAGAAGAAACTCTGATTTCATCCCCAAAACCCATGACTCTTGAGTGTTGAGCCACACAACCCCACAGTGCCTCTGCTGGGAGTACTACTTGCTTCTTCCTAGTGGTGCCCCTTCCTGCAAGGAATGTATAGAGACTGCCCTCTAGTGCCAGAAAAGAGCACCATGCAGGTATCCCAGAAGTGTATTGGTAGAGATTTCACCTATCAAAGAAGACCCACCTGCTTCTCCAGCCCCCTTACTCCCAGTGGCTATGAACAGGAATAGCCTGCTTGGGGCAGGGTCCCAAATCAGGGTCCAGCTATTCTAGAGTAGGAGGTCATGTGCAGAAAATAGAGAAGGTTAGTGTAAGAAATGGCTCCTTGCCATCCCTCCATCCTCCCCCTAGGCAGGGAGGACGTCCCAGAGCAGTTGTGGTCAGTGTCACCTCTAAATTTTTGGAGCAACTACCAGAACACATCTGGAGTGTGGGCAGTCTTGGTGAGCCCCAGCAAGGAGAGGAGAGTGGGGAGTACCTCAGAACAGGAGGAGGACTCCTTTAGGAAAGCGTCCTGCAAGGATGAGGCTTGGCTGAGTCGGAAAGAACAAGGATGAGTTAACAGTTCCTGTTTGCTGTCTTCACGATTTGCTCATGCAACAAATATCTAGGGTTTTGCTCTGGGCTGAGCGCTGGGCACTCAGCAGTGAGCAAAAGAGTGAGAACTGTTTAATGAGCAGAGAACATGCTTTCATATTGGAGTCCTTGGTTTGATCCTGGGTATTTCATGGTCTCTGAGCATTGTCAGGGAAGAAGGAGAAGGAGAAAAAGGAGGACGAGGAGGGGAAGGAGGAGGAGGAGATGAAGGAGAAGAAGAAGAAGAAAGAATACTGACCTTCAGGAAGCTTGTGGCAGCCAGAACTTTGAGTGGATGAAATGGAATATTTAGCAAATCTGGTTGTGATATATGCCACAGAAAATAAAATAGGCAAGGTTGGGGCCCTGTGCATACTTATGGGAACACACCAGTGGTGTTCAAAGACCATTCCTGGGTCTTTCATTAGGTTCTTTTTGTTTGTTTGTTTGTTTTTGTTTGTTTGTTTTTGTTTTTGTTTTTGGGCCATACCCTGCGGTGCTCAGGGGTTACTGGCTATCTGCTCAGAAATAGCTCCTGGCAGGCACGGGGGACTATATGGGACACCGGGATTCGAACCAACCACCTTTGGTCCTGGATCGGCTGCTTGCAAGGCAAACACCGCTGTGCTATCTCTCCGGGCCCAGGTTCTTTTTTTTTAGACCAGGATCTGAATCATTACCATGGCTGCTGCCGCATGAAGCCGAGTGTCGTACTGACACAAGTGTCATAAGCCGTTCTGTCCTGTTTACCTGGTCTAAATTTATATACTACATGCGACTAACAGCAACCAGGTGAGCTGTGCCTAAAAGCTCTGCTCACGGTGTCTTTTCTGTTTTATCAGGCCACCTGCTAAACTGCAAGAACTGGCTGGGCAAAGAGGGGCCTGGAGAGGGGCTTCAATAGACGGCACATGTTTAGGTCTGAGATAGCTGGAATCTAGGGAGAGCTGGAGAAGATGGAGTTTAGGCCAGTGCTGCAATGGGGTAGAAGGGTGGGTTCTGAATCTTCTAGGATTGGTGCAGGATGGGTGAAGCATGAAGGGAGAGAAGAAACATCCCAGGGAAGTGCCAGCTATTCTGTGTTCAGGGTGGTGGTACTAAGTTGAACCCCTACAAGAAGTTGGAGTACAAAAAGTGGGCAGACATGAGCGGACATTTCTGGGGAGGCATAAATGGGTCTGAGCCCAGCCTCTCTGTCCTATCTCCTATTGCCCAGATCCTAAGTGTGGTCTGACTCCCACAGACATGACTCTGCCTCACTTACCAGTCCTTGTTACAGCTGAGTGGTTTGCGTGGAGGGGCCGGGAGAGTGCATGCCATGGCCCCAGCTTGCCAGGCCCCCAACTGAGCTGTAAATGACTTTTCTATTTTCCGAGACCTGGGCCCAGACCTGTTTGGTATTCAGGGACTCCCAGCCCACATGAGCCAGCTCTCGGCTCTGCCCGAATTACTTGATTAAAACGCATATCAACTATTATGTGATTCGTTTCTCTGCCACAGCTTCAAGCCAGCCTATGTTAAACTATAATAAAGGCTGGGGTGGGAAGCAGGTGGCAGGGAATGAGGAGGATGTCTAAAGCAGGGGTGGGTGCTTCTGAGTTGTAGGGGGGTCTTCCAAAGAGCATGATCCCAAGCCTCAAGGCCACAGCTGGCTTCCCCAATGGGGGAGAACAAGGCTTTGGAGCTGGAACTACTCCCTCTGCCTTCTGGGCAGTGAGTGGGTCCTGGACCCATAATACCTTCTCATCTAGAGCTATTACCTCTGGCAAGCAAAAGCAGGGAAAGTTTGGAGCGCATGGAAGCGGGGAGAGAAGTGGCTTTGCTTTTTGCGATCAAACATAGAATTCTCCATCACTAAATAATTTACTAGGGAAGCCGGGAGCCCAGATCTCTGCTTTTCCTTCTCTACACCAGGGCTCCACAGAGCATTTGTGTGATGGGGCTAATCCTACCTACAATTCTCCAGGGTGATGGGGCCAGACAGTGTGGAAATGGTGGAAGGACATGCAAACCATAAAGTATTGTGCATGAGTAAAGCATGATGACAATTGCAGTCTAGGACAGTTCAAATTGAAAGCTGTTATCCTTCTGCCAAGCCCTGTTGCTTTCAGACTTTTTGAAGCACCTGCTATGTGCCAGGCGCTATCCTGACTGCAAAGACCCCCTCCAAGATTGTAGGACTAAGAGACCCCCTAAGTAGACAAGTTTGTCTCTGGATGAGAGTCACAAAGAGAGCCCCAGGAAGCCTTGCTGGTGGAGGCAACCCATGAACTGGATTCTGCGGGGTGAATAGGAGCGTGTCCAGGGGCTGAGAGATAGCACAACAGTAGAGTGCTTGCCTTGCATGCAGCTGAATAGGATGACAGACAATGGTTCAAATCCTGGCATTCTATATGGTCCCCCTGCCTGCCAGGAGCAAATTCTGAGTGCAAAGCCAGGAGTAACCCCTGAACACCTCTGGGTGTGATTCAAAAACAAAAACAAAAACAAACAAACAAACAAAAGGAGCATGTCCAGTAAAAGGGAAGAGCTGCTCCAAATAGTGGAAGCTGGGGCTCAAAGCCACAAAGATGTGAGATGTGGGGCAGCTTAGTTGGGTCCTGTTAGGGAGGCAAGTGTTGGCCATGAACCAGAGTTTTGGTAGGAATGTGAACCGAGGCAGGCCAGAGGTTGGGGAATTAATGGGAAAGGAATACTCTGGGCCTTTCCCAGGTAGAGCTTCCTGAATGTATGATGATGATGGTGGGGAGGAGGGCGGCTTGAGGCTGATGGAGAGAACAGGAGAGCAGCCCATCCATCTGCAATATCTCCCACCTCCACCAGACTGTCAGCTGGCCCCTGCCTGGGCAGAGTTCATGCCTGCCCATCCCCAGGTCTTGCTGACTAGTTACCTCTTGTTCCTTTTTCTTGCTTCTTTCTATCAGGCTTTCAGGGTACTTCCAAGCTACTTAGCTGTTCATTTCCTTTTTCTATATATATGGTTTTGGTTTTGGGGCCACACCCAGTGATGCTCAGGGGTTACTCCTGGGTAGGCACTCAAAAATCGCTCCTGGCTTGGGGACCATATGGGTCCCCAGGGATAGAACAACCAAGGTCAGTCCTGAGTCAACCATGTATAAGGCAAATTCCCTACCACCGAACTATCGATCTGGCTTCTATTTTTTTCCTTTATCTATATTTTTAAACTAAGAATCTTGCTTATTTTTTTTAAGTTTTGTATTGAATCTCCATGAATTACAAAGTTATAATTTTATTCATGATTGAAATTCAGACATACAATATTCTAACATCAATCCCATCACCAGCTTCCCTCCACACACACACACTAGTGTCCCTCCCACACCCCAAGTCTTTGTTTCTTGTGCCTGCCCTAGAATCAGGTTCAACTGGAAACTGCAACTTCACCCTCAGACTGAGACATTCCCAAGCTAAGACGATGACTTCTCCCTTGGACTGAGAGCATCCTTACATGGAACTTTGGTCAGCTCCTCTGTAAGGCTGGAGCCCTGCACTAGGAACTAGGTTTTCTATCCTTGAACAGATAGGAGCCAGGAACCCAGAGGAAGGGTCCCTCTCCAGACTGCTCTCTCTCCTCTCTTTCTCTTTGCTCTCTCCTCTCACTCCTCTCTCTCTGCTCTCTTTTATCTCTCTGTCTCTCTCTGTGTCTCTCTTTCTCTCTCTGTCTCTCTCTCTGTCTCTCTCTCTGTCTCTCTCTGTCTCTCTGTCTCTCTCTCTCTCTCTGTCTCTCTCTGTCTCTCTCTGTCTCTCTCTGTCTCTCTGTCTCTCTGTCTCTGTCTCTCTCTCTCTCTCTCTCTCTCTCTCTCTCTCTCTCTCTCTCTCTCTCTCTCTCTCTTAGCTAGCAGCCAAGTCTCCCGGGACCCTTCCATCACTTGGCCCTGAGAAGCAGAGAGCAGAGGCTGCAGCTGTCCGGAGACTGCTCCCCACCCCCACCCGCCCTGTTTAATGAATGCACACCCATGTCCACTCTGCCCTGTGTTATCCCTGGCCAGCCCGGCTTCCCCAAATGGCAATCAGCTTCCAGCACATGAAAAAACTCAGCCAGCGGTGCCTCTCCTTGCTGGAATCCAGATAATCCTGTTGATTAATCTAATTCTGAGTCTACAGAGTTCCCAGGTGGGATTACGGGGGTGGGGGGAGGAGGGTGCCTTTGGAGAAACTGAGGCACGGGCAGTGTGGGCATCTTGTTCTTTGTGTTGTCCCTCAGTCATGCTGCTTTGGTCCTTCCTGTGCCTTCTTCTTTTCTTTCTGTCATAGCAGCAGCAGCATCAATAATAATAATGGTCCATCCTGGACCCATAACATCATCCAAATTACTACTTTGCTGCAGTTTATTCTCAAAGCAATCCAGTGGAGCTCACAGGAATGTATCATGGTCTTCATCTTACCACTGAGTCATGAAGAACCAGAGAGGGCCACACAGCCCTTCTTTTGGGAGAAGCAGAACACCATCAGATGTCAGGGCTCCCATATTTACCTCCAAGAGTCCCCTAGGTCTCTTTTCTCTCATTCCAGGAATGAGCTCACCGATCATATACCTCCCTCCAGTTTCTGGAACTCTCTGGGCCTCATTTCTCCCTATTTGGGGGCCACATCTGGTGGTGCTCAGAGATTATACCTGGCTTTGTGCTCAGGAATCACTCCTAGAAGGCTCATAGGACTATATGGGATGCCAGGGATCAAACCTGGGTGAGCTATATACAAGACAACCCCCCCCACTTTGCTATCACTCCAGCCCCTCTTCCTATTTTTTGGGGGGGCCACACCCGGTGGTGCTCAGGGGTTACTCTTGGCTTTGCACTCAGAAATTGCTCATGCAGGCTCTGGAAACCATATGGGATGCCGGGATCGAACCCAGATCAGTCCCAGGTTGGCAAACAAATGGCCCACCTCTCCCTATTTGGGTGGGGGGGGGTTTGGGCCACACCAGGCAGCATCGTTCAGAGGTTACTCTTGGCTCTGTGCTCATAAATCACTCCTGGCAGGCACAGGGGACCATATGGGATGTTGGGATTCAAACCACCATCTCTCCAGGGTCGGCTGCTTGCAAAACAAACACACTACTGCTGTACTATCGCTCCAGCCCCAACCTCTCCCTTTTTTTTTTTTGTTTGTTTGTTTTTGGGCCACACCCGGCAGTGCTCAGGGGTCACTCCTGGCTGTCTGCTCAGAAGTAGCTCCTGGCAGGCACGGGGGACCATATGGGACACCGGGATTCGAACCAACCACCTTTGGTCCTGGAACAGCTGCTTGCAAGGCAAACGCCACTGTGCTATCTCTCCGGGCCCTATTTTTAAAAGAGTTGGTAGCCCCAGCTTCTTTAGCTCCTCAGAAGGCTGGCTAAGGGATGGCTGGCAGCATCCTGAAGTGGGGGGCTGCTCTCCAGCATGGGGCCAAGGGGCATAGCAGAGCTTTTCCAGGATCTGAAGTTAGACACATCCTGTTCTCTTCCAGCTCCCTGGTTCTCTTGCCTAGTGGAACAAGTCAGCTTAAAGAGTGTTGTTATGGGCCCGGAGAGATAGCACAGCAGTGTTTGCCTTGCAAGCAGCCAATCCAGGACCAAAGGTGGTTGGTTCGAATCCCGGTGTCCCATATGGTCCCCCGTGCCTGCCAGGAGCTATTTCTGAGCAGACAGCCAGAAGTAGCCCCTGAGCAACGCCGGATGTGGCCCTAAAACCAAAAAAAAAAAAAAAAAAAAAAAGAGTGTTGTTATGGCCAGTGGGTTGTTATGGCAACCGCCAACATCCTGGAGCATCCTCTCAGATGCTCCCAGATCTTCCAGCATCCATAACCTTTGGGCCTTGCTTTGCCTTCCCTGGTTTTGGCTTGGTTCAGGGGGTGTTCGTGGATCCATGCAGAATAAGGATGCAGAAGAAGGGACGGGGAGACAGATCTCACAATGAGTCTAGGACTTTGGCACTCATGGGAGGTCCAGGATAATAACCAGACCCTTAGGGAGCCCACATGAACCTTGAGTGAGCAAGACCCCCATCTCAGACAGAGCTCTGTCCCATCATCAGACACTTGCGTTCTGGATTTTGGTTACAGCCACAGCCTGTTCTTAATAGCTGACTGTATACAAAAGCTCCTTAACAAACTGAATTAGACTGTTCAGCTCAAAAATGAGATAAAATCCTGCCATTTGCAGCAACACGGGTGGCCCCAAAGGGCATTATGTTAAGTGAACTAAGTCAGATGGAGAAAGACAAATACCATACAATTTCACTCGTATGTGGAAAAAAAAAAAAAAACACAGAACTAATGAGCAAACAAAACAAAGCAACAGCAAACTTGTAGACAGGGGAACAAATGCCTGGTTGTCAGAAGGCCAGGAGGAGGGCAGCATGCTGGATATAAGGGGTCAGTGGAAGGGGCTTGGGGACCTTCATGAGACACCTTGATGTAGGAAGCTGTGCCCCTGTATCCTGTTACAAATTAATGCCTTTCAATAGGCTTTGTTTTGTTTTGTTTTGTTATGGGGCCACACCCTATGACACTCAGGGGTTACTCCTGGCTATGTGCTCAGAAATAGTTTCTGGGGGCCCGGAGAGATAGCACAGCGGCGTTTGCCTTGCAAGCAGCCGATCCAGGGCCAAAGGTGGTTGGTTTGAATCCCGGTGTCCCATGTGGTCTCCCGTGCCTGCCAGGAGCTATTTCTGAGCAGACAGCCAGGAGTTACCCCTGAGCACTGCCGGGTGTGACCCAAAAACTAAAAAAAAAAAAAAAAAAAAAAGAAATAGTTTCTGGCTTGGGGGACCATATGGGACAGTGGGGGATCGAACCATGTTCCGTCTTAGGTCAGCCACGTGCAAGACAAACACCTTACCACTGTGCCATCGCGCTGGCCCCCAAATAGGCATTTTTTTAAATGAAATTTCTTAGATGTAGAAAATGAGAGTCAGGAACCTCGTGTTGAAAATAGAAGCATAGAAAAAAGGGTACCCAACCTTAAGGTATCCTTCAGTTCTGTCTGGAAGGAGTGAAAGACCCATCCAGCTGATCCTAGCCTTGCAGCAGGGACACTGTAAATTTAAATGAAAATCAAACAAAAACCTTTGTGTTTTCTGCCTCTTGGCACCTTCCCTGGGCTCAGCTTCACATGTGAGTGGCTCCCCCACGTGGAATGAGGTGGACGGGTCTTGGCCTCTGCATGAGTGGTCGTGGGGACCTCAGAGCTCTAGCAAAAGGTGAGACTGGTTAGGCTGGGTTGGTCCAGAAACAGTTCCCCTCAGACTGGGGGTTTCTGTCTCCCCCCTCAGACTTGGTGTACCCTGTTCCTGGATCTCCCAGCTCTTATCTGGTGTTTGAGGTCCCCTTCCCTGCAATCTCCCCCCACCCCCAGGAGCCTGTCCTCTTACCTATCATACCTGCTTCCTCTGCTTATGCTCCTTTTGAGGGCAGGGAGGTGAGACAGTGAGTTTCTGGAAATGGGCCTCATTGTCTTTGGTCCTGAAACTCAGACATGCTGGGGAAGGTGCCCCAAAATGCCAACTGTGCCCCCTGCAGCCCTTCTCAGTGGCTGGAGCTGGGCAGCTTCATAGAGAGGGGATGGGGTGGGGGGGCCTGGATCCAACACAGGTCTCTGTGCCTTCAGGGATAATCAGGTGGGGTTTCCTTTGACTGGGTGCCGCTCTTGTGTGTTGTCACATACACTGATCTTCCGGGTGGCAGGAGTGAGGGACAGGGACAGTGAGGAGGACATTGCCTGAAGCTGGATGACTTTGCCCCTGGGCTGCCCTTTGAAGACAGGCCCTGGAGATGCTCCCACTCTGGGCATGCTAGTCTTTTCACCCTTCACTCACCATCTAGGCTTTCGGGGGGGAGCAGATGAAAGGGCTGAGCCCAGGTCTGTGTGTCTCCAAATATGCTGGAGGAACTGAGTAGAATAGGACTGATGGGAAAGCATATTCAGAGAGCTGTGTAGACAATTGCTGGGAACATTTTAGTTTTTCACGTGGCCCCTCTTCCAGTTCCATGCATGCTGTGCACTCTGTTCATTAGGACTCACACTGGCACCCGTGAATGCCCAGTTGGTGTTCTGGTGAGTGAAGGAATAAACGGATGCTGAGGCATATGAGAGATCTGTGAACATCAGTGATGGTGATGGGGCAGGGAGGCATGAAGGCAAAAAAGAAAAGACAAAGAAGGCTGAATTGGGGGCCAGGAAGATAACCTAACTACCAGCTTTTTCCTCCCCCCTCCCAGCTCCTTCCTCTGTGCTCCTCAAAGTTCCCCCAGAAAACACAAGCTCCAGAGTTTTGGCTAGGGGACTTCTCTGCTGGATCAGAGATGGGCATGAAGCACAGGATTGGTGAAGTCAAGGAGCCAGTTTGATTCCCAGAGTGTCTTTAGTCTCAGTTTCGGAGGAGCATGATCAAGCCCTTCCTGAAGCTCCTCCCCTCAGTCTGCAACTGGGACAGGAATTGATTCATAGTCCCAACTATGACTAGGCAACGAGGTGGCTCCAGCATCACGGGCTCTGTCTTCACAGGAAGTCCAAGCGTAGAAATTAGTGAGGATAACGGACATCATTAAGGAGGATAGAAATCAGTGGGAATGATGGGGTATGCCTGATCAGCACTGGATGCACAGACCTACACCCTTCCTCCTTTCGGTTCTTGCCCTCATCTTAGCAACATTTTCCCCAAACTTAGTTGTTATTGTTGGCATGGCCATCACTGTAAAAAAACGCCAAATGAGCAAAACCATATTATGTGATACCAATTGTAATGAGGTATTTTCACCTTGAGAGGTGCCTTTGGGCATGGGCCTGCAGTCTCATGTTGCACACAGGTTTTCCAAGGCAGACCACCATCGCCCACTGGATTGTACCAGCCTTCTTAAAACTGGCTTGTCAGACTATGTAATATGTGTGCACCTCTCTTTATAGTCCAGTTCTTCCTGTTTTGGAATCTGGTTTCAGGGATGTTGACAAATGTATATCTTCATGAAACCAGCTGAGTCCTATGTCACAGATACCTTTCTGTGTCTGTGGAAATGACCTTAGTGCCCAACAATTGTTTTGGGTTTTTTTTTGTTATTGTTGTTTTATGGGGGGGTTTGGATCACACTTGGCTGCTCTCAGGGGCTGCTCCTGGCTCTGAGCTCAGAAATTGCTTCTGCATGGATTGGGGGACTATATGGGATGTCAAGATTCGAATGACCATCTGTTCTGGGTCAGTTGCATGCAAGGCAAACTCCTTACTGCTATGCTATCTCTCCAGCCCCTGGTTTTGGTTTTTAAAGAATGGGTCAGCTATGTAAATATGTGCTGATGTTTCAAAATACTAAGAATATTGCTTCTTTATGACACAGCAATTTCACTTAGCAATGATCCAAAAAGATATCTACCCACCTATGTTCTTTGATGAACTTAATGCAGTAGCCAGGCTATAGAGAAACCTAAATATAGAACAGAATACTAGGGGCCGGGTAGGTGGCGCTGGAGGTAAGGTGTCTGCCTTGCAAGCGCTAGCCAAGGAAGGACCGCGGTTCGATCCCCCGGTGTCCCATATGGTCCCTCCAAGCCAGGGGCGATTTCTGAGCACATAGCCAGGAGTAACCCCTGAGCGTCAAACGGGTGTGGCCCAAAAACCAAAAAAAAAAAAAAAAAAAAAAAAAAGAACAGAATACTAGATAGAGAAGTTGTGATACACACATACATGCATGCACATACACATATATATCTTAATGGAATATTGTACACACAGTTGTAAGAAAGAATATTATGCATCTATAAGAAAGGCTATAAAATGCAGTTTGCTGTCAGTTGGATGGAATTGGAGGGCATTGTGCTGAATAAAATTAACCAGAGGGAGAAAGATAAGGATGAGATGATCTCACTCATCTGTGATACATAGGGAAAGCGAGCAGGGGAATAGGTAGTATTACTTGATAACTATCTTAGGTACTAGATTACAAACTAAAAATCCAGATTTTTCTGTGGGAGCAGTATATGAATAGGATATAACACACAGTCAAGAATAGGGGCAATCCGGACATTTTGGTGGTGGTGAAGTAACTGAGTACACCAAGACTATCAATGTTTATATGATAATAAATGTATTACCTTATCTAGAATATACTTTTTTTAATTAAGTGACAAAGAATGATTGTACCATAAAGCATTCTTACACTCTTCATGTTGATAGACCGTTGCTTTGGGAACATTCTTTTCCAATGCTTGAGAGGGACCTTGGTGTCTGAGCACAATAAGTCAGAAGGTTACCCACCATAAGACTAGATGAGTGGATAAAGAGTGGGGAGTGAAGTGGGACAGCAACAAAATGGAATACTATGCAGCTATTAGGAAAAATGAAGTCATGAAATTTTCTTATACATGGATGATATCTAGAGTGTTATGCTGAGCGAAATGAGTCAGAGGGAGAGGGATTGACATAGAATGATTGTACCCATTTATAAAATATAAAAGATAGTATGGTATTAAAATCCAGAGATTATCGAGAAGAGGGCCAGGAGGACTAGTCCATGGTAGGAAACTTGCCACAAAGAGTGGGGCAGTGCAATAGGGCAGAGGAGGGACAACTATGATAATGATAGTTAGAAATGATCGTTCTAGACAAGAACTGGGTGCTGAAAGGAGATAAAGTGATATACATGATACCCCTTCAGTAACAATATCTGCTTAAAGGGGGGGGGGGGAAAGTAAGAGTAAAAGAGAAAGAAAAAAGAGAAAAAATGATAAAGAGAGAGAGAATAAAAATAAAAATAAAAATGAAGGGAAACTGAGGATATTGGTGGCAGGAAATGTGTATTGGTGAAGGGTTTACCGTATAACTGAAACTCAATCACAAACAACTTTGTAACTGTGCATTTCAATAAATTAAATAATTTATTTTAAAATAAAAAATGTAGGGGCCAAGAAATAGCACAGTGCTAGGGCAGATGCCTTGCACGCAGCTGACCCAGGATGGATGGTGGTTCAAATCCCAGCATCCCATATGGTCCCTGGAGCCTGCTAGAAGCGATTTCTGAATGTAGAGCCAGGAGTAACCCCTGAGCGCAGCGGGGTGTGACCAAAAAAAGAAAAAACAAAAAAAAATTTAAAAATTTAAAAAATTAAAAATGTAAAAATAAATCGAAAAGAAGATGGACACAAAGTACCAGCAATCTCACCAGGCCCCCTCCCTCCCTTCTTCTTCCTATAGGGAATCGCCTGGATGAAGGCTCCGATGTGGAGTCGGAACCAGATCTCCCCCTGAAACGCAAGCAGCGCCGCAGCCGGACCACATTCACAGCAGAGCAGCTGGAAGAGCTGGAGAAGGCCTTTGAGCGGACTCACTACCCCGACATCTACACCCGCGAGGAGCTGGCACAGAGGACCAAGCTGACTGAAGCACGAGTCCAGGTGAGGAGATGTCCAGCGGGTGTATATGTGGAGTTCCAGACACCAAGTGGTGGTGACTAGGGACTGAATGCTTAGCAGCTTCTGGAATTATCACAGGAGGAGCCTTTGGGACAATGCCAATGACATGGCAGCAGTGTAGATGGCAACAAAGGTTGTTGCCAACTAACCGACCAAACTGTGAACCGCCCAGGGTGGGGTAGGGCAGGCAGAAATGCAGGGAGCCCTGTTGGATTGAATTCATCCTCCAGGCAACAAGAACTCCAGGGAGGGAGATAAGGTGAAGAAAAGGAAAAGAAGGGGAAAGTGACCCAGGGAAGGGCTCTGGTTGGGCCAGGCTGAGTTTTCAGGCGCTGACAGTTGTGATAAGCAGAGTTTTGGGGTCACCAGCTGAGTAGTAGAGGGTGGGGGAGGGAGAAGAGTCCATATTGGTCCTGACAAACAACTTCTGTGGGGGCCATACCTGGCCTGTCTTCTCCATGAGCAGGGTGGTGAGCCATGGTTTGAAGAAGGATCACCCAACATTGCTAGGATTCTTGCACATGGTCACAGAGCACTTTATAGCGTGGTTGCTCCTCCCTCAAAGTAGCAGGTCCACGGGGCTGGAGAGGTGGACAAGCAGTAGGGTGTTTGCCTTGCACGCGCTAACCCAGGACTGACCATCGTTAGATCCCCTTGTCCTATATGGTCCCCCAAGCCAGGAACGATTTCTGAGTGCATAGCCAGGAATAACCCCAAAGCATCACTGGGTGTGGCCCAATACAAACAAACAAACAAACGAAAAATAACAGGTCCAGAAGCACAAACTCAGAGAAATGTCATGTCCGGGAGGGAGCCCAGAACCAGGCAGGATTAAGCCTATGCTTGGAGAAGGCCAAAGTGCATCCCAAGTCTTTTCCATCCCAGAGAAGGAAGAAGTGAATGAATTCAGCCTGAGATTTGGAAGTCATCAGGAAGATCCTAGAAGCAAACTAGTATTTAAGTCTTGCTAGGTTCAGCAAGTTTCCCTCTGTCCTCCCCACCTCTGCCAAACCCTTGCCCCCAGAATGAGAGGCCCATGGCTGTCTTTGAGGGAGACCCCAAGGGGGACATGGGGGGTAGGGCCAGCAGCCAGCTCATCTCACTGCCTCCCCTCAGCTCCCAGGGTGATATCTGAGCCAACCCGCCAACCTCCCTCCTTCCTCTGATCCTCCGGCAGCTGTTCTGGGCACATTCCCGGGCGCTTTCTCATTCCCATGTCTGGCCCTCGAATGCTTCCCACCACCTTGAAGCCTCACCAGTGCTTGTAAAATTTCCTGGCTGTCAGGGCACTGCCTTTATTGGCCCAGGGGACCTAGAAACAGGTGCCATCTAAGGTCCAAAAAGGTGGGGGGAGGAAGGGGGAAACAGCCAGAGCCCAGACAAACCCAGAGCTGGGGGCCCAGGCAGACCTCCCTGTGTTAACTTCCCTGCCAGACTTAGGGCTCCCAAGCTCAAGCCTGAGTCTTCCCATTAGTCTGAGAACTTTCCCAGCAGAGGAGGGAACACATGTTCAGGCTGTTTTTTTTTTCCTCCTGTTTGTTTTGTTGTTACCCAGTGGCTTTCTCCTGGCTCTGTGCTTAGGGATAACAAGGGTAGCAGGGTTTGAGGACCATACAGTACGCCAAGGATCAAACCTGGGTCAGTCCATGCAAAACAAGTGCCTTATCCACTATACTATCTCTTCAGCTCTCAATATTGAGTTTTTTAAAGAAAGAACAAAAGTTAATCCCACCAAATTGATACAGGGTGCTGAAAAGAGAATTCAAAGTACTGAGTGTAGGGGCTGGAGTGATAATATAGCAGGCAGGGCATTTGCTTTGCACACAGTCAACCCAGGTTTGGTCCCTGGCATCCCATATGGCAGGGGTGGCGAATAAGTTAGACACAAAAAGCCAAAATTTTAAACTGTGGGAGTGAGAGAGCCACACCACGCAGTGACCTGCCAAAACAGACGAACACTCACATAAAAGCATATAATTTTAACAATAATATATTAAACACACACTGCATTTTGCCATTTTGAGTGAGGGTCAAAATCCTGCAGTGATGATGAGGGTGTGCTGCGTCCTCCACACCAAGAACTAAGGGCAAGATGTGACCCAACATGTGACACACGGGTCCCCCCCCTCGCTGGCCCGTGCAGTTGTTTCCGAGGGATGGGAGACTGGAGGACGCAGCCTAGGGGCAGAACTATGTGCTCGGAGATCTCTCTTTGGAGGTCCCTCCTCAGAAGCAGCAGAACAAAATCCAAACTTGACAAAGAGCCATAGTACACAAAATAACGATTAGAGGCAAAGAGCCGTATTCATTTTGGCCGGGAGTCGCATATGGCTCGAGAGCCGCGTGTTCGCCACCCCTGCCATATGGTCTCTTGAGCACCACCAGAAGTAATCACAGGAGCACCAGAGATAGAAATAAGCCCTGGTAAAGCTGGGTGGGGCCCTAAAACCAATAAAACACACCAAAAAAAAGGTAAAGCAAAGTGCTGAGTGTAGGCTTTGTATGCAGGAGGCCTGGGTTCAAGCCCTGACACTGCTTGGTCCCTGAGCACTACCAGGAGTGACTCCCGACCATTGCCAAACAAAAACTAATTGAGAATACTGAAACATTTGGTCAGTAGAGAAGAGGCAAACTTGATGAGAACCCAGAATGTGGTACCACTGTGTCCAAGCTAAAGATTTCTAAGGGTTCTCCTAGGACCCTGACTTGAGTCAGCTGTGTCAAAAGCTCAACTTCTTGTCCAGAGATTTGTTTGTTTGTTTGTTTGTTTTTGGGCCATACCTGAGGCACTCAGGGTTATTCTTGACTATGTGCTCAGAAATTGCTCCTGGCAGGCTCAGGAGATCATATTGGATGCCGGGGATTGAACTCAGGTCTGTCCCAGGTGGGTCATGTGCAAGGCAAATGCCCTGCCGCTGTGTTATCACTCTGGCCCCTTGTCCAGAGATTTAATATATTATCTGTGAATAGGGGTTCAGACTGAATAATCACTGAGTTCCCTTAAAGCTGGAAGGTTCTTGTTTGTTTGTTTGTTTGTTTGTTTTTGTTTTGGGATCACACCCGGCAGCTCTCAAGGGTTACTCCTGGCTCTGTGCTTAGAAATCGCTCCTGCCAGGCTTGAGGGGGACCATATGGGATGCTGGGGATCAACTTGGGTCTGTCCTGGGTTGATCTCATGCAAGTCAAAGACCCTTCCGCTGTGCTACCTCCCTGGCCCAAGCTGGAAGGTTCTTATTGGAACATCAGGCTGCCTCTAAAGCAGAGAGCCTTGCTAGCAGAAATGACCCAGGCAAAGCACCAGATACCTTGGATTAGAAAGGATAAAGGGCGGAGGATGGTGTATTGGGGGGTTCTACTAAGGCCCCCAAGGCCATTGAAAAATCATTGTTTATACTCTATGCTCCCTGCTCTTTTCCTCTGAGGGCCTCTACCCTATTCTGAGTTGGTGGCTTTGATCTAATGGCTCTGTACCAACTCCAAGTGTTGCATCTGAGTGATGCACAGAGTGGATACACAGCCAGACCCCACTTCTATAATTTACCCTCTCTGAGTAAGTTTCCTCATTTATGACATGGAGAAGTTAATAGTCTTTTTGAGGACAGGGATTCATGCATATAGTGTCTTAAAGTGTCCAACACCTAGAAAGGCCAAAAACTGGGAACCTTACCAACGTAGCACTATCTGTTATTGGTGGTTCCCACTCTCATAAACCTTGAAAGTCCAGGCTCATTTCCTGAGCACCTACTCTGTATCTAACCTGTATGCAGTAGAGAATCAAAGCTGGGAAAACACTGCTTTCCTGGAACTGATATTTGAATGAGTTGGGTAGCAAATGAGCATATGCCAGGTGGAGTCCGTTCTTGGCAGCCCTCCAGTGTTGCTCCCCATCAGGGATGCAGAAACCTCCCTTTGAGCCTTCATACCTGGGGACAGTACTTCTGACTCAGCTTGTGGAAAAGCAAGCCCCGTGAGGTCAGGCCTGGAGAGGGATTCTCTTCTCTGAATGGATCTTCCTTTTGTTTTATTTTGCTATGTGGCTAAACCTAGCAGTGCTTAGGGTTTACTCCTAGCAT
Organism: Suncus etruscus; assembly: GCF_024139225.1. Lineage (NCBI taxonomy): Eukaryota > Metazoa > Chordata > Mammalia > Eulipotyphla > Soricidae > Suncus > Suncus etruscus. The sequence goes on along the minus strand of NC_064851.1, from coordinate 19,328,252 downwards.
TGTGCTCTGAGGTCACTTCTGGTGGTGTTTAAGGGACCAGTGGTACTTGAGAGTAAGTCCAAGGCATATGCCTTACCTGCTTTACTCTCTCTTTGGGGGAAGAGGTTTTCCTTTTTTTTCCTTTTTTACATTTTTTTTTGTTTGTTTGTTTGTTTGTGGGCAGTGCCCAGGGCTTACTCCTGGCTATCTGTAAGCAGAGATCTCTCCTGGCATCTTCCTTTTTAAACAGAGCCCAGATGCATTGGACTGGAGGCAAACAAATATACTATTTTCCAAGTGCCAAGATACACTAGTCCATGTTTTTCCCTGGAAACAAAGGCCGTCCTAAATGAAACCCTATTTTGGAGGCAGTAGAGAGACTTTCTCGTTGTTTGTTTTCATTTTAGTTTTTGGGCCACACTGGGTGGTGCTTGTGTTATTCCTGGCTCTATGCCCAGAAATTACTCCTGGCAGCTTCCAGGACCATATGGGATGCTGGGCAAGAATCAAACCCAGGTTGGCCACATGCAAGGCAAACCTGCTGTGCTATCACTCTGGCCCCTTTTCTTTGGTTTAATTTATTGAAGACATTGGGTCACAGTCAGCAGTGCTCAGGAGCTACTTCTATTTTTGTGCTCAGGGGTTAATTTTGGCAGTGCTTGGGTGGCCATATGTGGTTCCAGGAACCAGCCCAGTGATAAGAACCACATATAATACTAGGAAACAAACTGGGGTCAACTGTTTGCAAGGCAAGTGCTTTATACCTTGTCCTGTCTCTCTGGAACCCTCCTAGGTACCCCCTTTTTTGTTTTGCTTTTTTGGGGCTCACATCCAGCAGTGCTCTGAACTTAACTTTCGGAATTATTCCTGGCAGTTCTCAAGGGACTATATGAAATGCTGGGGATCAAACCCTGATCAAGTGCAAGGCAAGAGCCTTACCTGCTGTACTATAGCTCTGGCCCTACCTCTCTATTTTTTTTAAATTTATGTTTTTGAGGTGCCATGATTTAGAGTACGAATGCTAGGTTCATGTGTACATTGTTACAACACCCACACCCCACCAAAGTGCCCATTTCCTTCCACCAATGTCTCAAAGGCCTCTCCCCAGATAACCTCAGTTCAGTATACCAAGTCTTCCATTCTGTTGCCTTTGGTTATTTGTTGCTCCCTTTATAATGTGTCTTTATTTCATTTTTTAGGTATTCTACTTTTAAGTCTTATTTGGGGAGGGGGACAAATTTCCCCTTTAGCCACCTAAACCAACCCCTTTAGCAGTAGTACTAGGGAACATAGGTGTGTGTCTGTGCCAGGCACACTGTGCCCAGTGCTCTGCTTTCATTATCTTTATGTTAATTAATCTTTATGTTAAGGGACCCTATAGGAAGTGGGTTCATATAATACATCTTCCCACTTTCCAGGGAACCACCTGCAACTGAGTTGAGGAAGTTATGCCCTAAAGACACAGTTAGTATGTGGCTGTTCTGGACTTAAACCACAGGCAGTTTGCACCCACTGCTAGCTAAGCGTCTCTCATCGAACTTCTGAGAGTTTTGGATCCATTAACAGCCTTTTTTTTGGGGGGGGGGCACACCCATTTGATGCTCAGGGGTTACTCCTGGCTAAGAGCTCAGAAATTGCCCCTGGCTTGGGGGGACCATAGGGGACGCCGGGGGATTGAACCACGGTCGTGATCTTTCCTTGGCTAGCACTTGCAAGGCAGACACTTTACCTCTAGCGCCACCTCATCAGCCCCCATTAACAGCCATCTTAGAGATCAGAGCTGGGGCTGGAGAGAGAGCACAGTGGTAGGGTGTTTACTTTACACACAGCCAACTCAGGATGGACCTGGGTTTGATCCCGAGCATTACATATATTGTCCCCTGAGCCTGCCAGGAGCGATTTCTGAGCACAGAGCCAGGAGTAACCCCTGAGCACCACTGGGTGTGGCCCAAAAACCAGAGCGAGAGTGAGAGATCAGAGCAGGATACAAACCCTGGCAGACAAGCTCCAGGGACTCTACTTGTAGGCATCATGTCACTTTATGAACAAGGAAGGTGCTATGTCTCTGACATGAAAGCAGTGCTGGGGAGATGGGACCAAGATGGAAGAGGAGGGGAGGGAATTGAAGCAAAAGGTGCAATCCTCCAGGCAGTCCCCCTAGATTCTTAGAGGTACAGTTGGAAGCACTTCCTTAAACCTCCTTTGAGCACCTGGATGTCACCTTGTCCGAGTTGATTATGCCAGAAAGCAGCACTTTTTGGTGTATCTGTTGTGCCCAGGCAGACGGCAGACAAGGGCTGTAAGTTCTTCAGCTCTCTAATTTTAATGTCTTGAGAGCACAGTACCAACAAAGTTTGTTATTTATTTATTTGTTTGTTTGTTTGTTTGTGGGATCACATATGGCAGTGCTCAGAGCATATTCTTTTTGTTTTGTTTTATTTGGGGGCCAACAAGGTGATACTCGGGGGTTACTTCTGGCTCTGTGCTCAGATGTAACTTCTGGCAAGATCAGGGGAAGGAAGGAGGAAGGGAGGGAGGGAGGGAGGGAAGGAGGAAGGAAGGAAGGAAAGAAGGAAGGAAAGAAGGAAGGAAAGAAGGAAGGAAGGAAGGAAGGAAGGAAGGAAGGAAGGAAGGAAGGAAGGAAGGAAGGAAGGAAGGAAGGAAGGAAGGAAGGAAGGAAGGAAGGAAGGAAGGGAGGGAGGAAGGAAGGGAGAGAGGGAGAGAGGGTGGGAGGGAAGGAGAGAGGGAGGGAGGGAGGGAAGGGACAAGGATGCCTCCAACTAGATTTTATTCTCTATTTGATAAAATGATTCCCCATGCCTAAGAGCCCACTAGTCAGAGGAGCATGTCCGAATATAAGCTATCTCCGGTATCTTCCTGATTTTTGCCATATTTTCTTTTTAAATATATTATTTATTTTTAAAAATATTGCATTGTATTTTTTTGGTAATGCTGGGGACCACTGGGAGTACACCAAGTTGCTCTAGGGAGAACGACATATATACAGGGGACTGAGGCTGGGACCTGGAACATACCAGGCATGTGTTTCAGCCCTTTGAACTATCTCCCATGTTTCTACAATCAGCATATTTTAAATTTAAAGTTGCACCACTTTCATAAAAGGAAGGCAATTGGAAACACATAGGAGGTGAAAGAGAACAAAAGGGTTAAAGTCTTGGGAGGAAGCACCTCTCCCCTTGTCAGAAGGGGAAAATGGGGGCCGGCGAGGTGGCGCTAGAGGTAAGGTGTCTGCCTTGCAAGCGCTAACCAAGGAAGGACTGCGGTTCGATCCCCCAGCGTCCCATATGGTCCCCCCAAGCCAGGGGCAATTTCTGAGTGCTTAGCCAGGAGTAACCCCTGAGCATCAAACGGGTGTGGCCCCAAAAACAAAAAAAAAGAAAAAAGAAGGGGAGAATGACTGAGTTGGGGTGGCTGTAGGCAACTCTAGCACCCAGCTCAACTCTTCTCTACCACCAGACCTGAAGCTGTAGTGGGCTGCTTCTAGCTTGGGTGATGTCTTTCCCTCCTGTCTGGGTGTCTTTCCTCTTCAGGGTGGCAGGAGAGGAGCTTAGCATTCAAGCAAAGGTGCTTCCCATTTCCCAGTAGGAGTTAGGAAGCAGAAATGTTCACTCCATGCCTGTTTAGAAGCAACTTGTATGTTGGTGGTATGTCACCTGGGATGTGGAGAATCTGGACTTTCATCTTTCTCTGGCTGGGTTTCACTCATTTCCTCTTTATGAAGTTTGAGCAGGCAGAGCCAGCTGATCTGGGTATCCAGCTTGAAAACCTAAAATCACTCCTCCTGGCATAAACCTTCCATTATTCATTCATCCATGGATCCATCACCCATCCACTTATCCTACTGTCCATCTAAACATCCACCTGTCCACCTATTTACCTATCCATCTATATATCCATCTGTCCATTCATCTACCTATCCATCCATCTACCTGTCTATCACCTATCCATCCATCTATTGATCCATCTATCCACCTATCCTGCCTTCCTTCCGTTCATTCATTTATCCATTTATTCACCCATCCATGTTTCATCCATCCATCTGTCCATTCACCCATCCATCTATCCATTGATCCTTCCATCCATCTTTCTATCCATCACCCAATCATCCATATGTTCATCCTACCCATTTATCCATTGATCCATCTATCCATTCATTAAAATACCTATTCAACCACCTACCAACCTACTTTTTCATTCACCTGTTCATCTGTTCATTTATCATTCATTCATATATATATATCTCCAACTGATATTTGCAATTACTTCTAAGATAGTTAGTACTGAATACAAGCCCTTGAGATATAGGTTTCAATAAAGTATTGCTGATGTTGGGTTGGAAGTCTCTCTAGAGAATGCCTCCTTACCTTTCATACCGTAATGAGAAAACTGAAACTGGAGCAGGTATTTCAGCTGAACCTAAAAACTAAGAAATCAGTGCATATAGTGGGCTCATATTAGAGGCAACAGCATGTACAAAACCAAGAGTTAGAAAAAAAAACTCCTTAGGGTCCGGAGAGATAGCACAGCGGTGTTTGCCTTGCAAGCAGCCGATCCAGGACCAAAGGTGGTTGGTTCAAATTCCGGTGTCCCATATCGTCCCCCGTGCCTGCCAGGAGCTATTTCTGAGAAATATTTCTGAGCAGACAGCCAGGAGTAACCCCTGAGCACTGCCGGGTGTGGCCCAAAAACAAACAAACAAAAAACTTCTTAGAGCTTTTACCGTCTCCCACACTCACTTCCTCTTTCTCAGGTCTATTTCAGAACTTGTTTCAAACCTGGCTATATGGTCCTGGAGAGTCTGACTGGTTTAAGTTGAAAACTTAGATCCACTACAAACTAGCTCTATGGCTTTGGAGAAGTTATTTGACTTCTGGCACTTTACTTTTACTTTCTATAAAATGGGAGCAGGAGGATAGGTCTGCATGTGATAGGAAGAGAGAGTCAGAGATGAGTTACTACTGAATCTTCCTTAATTTATGTCTGTGAGGGAAGTGGATATTGGAGGAACAGAGTAGGGTCTTGGTCTCTAAATCAAAAGCCAGTATTCATTCTGAGTGGGTGCTGGCCTAGGGACAGGTCTAAGTTCTGTTCACTTGCCACCAGCAGCCATGCTGAGAGCTCTCTGTCTTTACTCTAACCATGCAGGTTTGGTTCAGTAACCGCCGTGCCCGTTGGCGTAAGCAGGCAGGAGCCAACCAGCTGGCCGCATTCAACCACCTTCTGCCAGGGGGATTCCCTCCCACAGGCATGCCCACGCTGCCCCCCTACCAGCTACCAGACTCCACTTACCCCACCACCACCATCTCCCAAGGTGAGTCCCGGCACACTGTCTTGGCATCTCAGCCCCATACACTCACCATAACCCTTGACCCTCTACTAGCAGGCTGAGGTTCTTCTTGAACCAAGAAGGAATAATAAAGTATTTTGTTTTTAAGGAGCATTTGTCTGCTTTCACGTGGGTAGACTATTCAGACACAAAAATGAGGCCCTGCTCCTGGATTTGATACCTTCGCCATTGTGCCACAGAATACCTTGAAAAGGAAGAACATAGCAGCTTCCAAACACACAGTTGTTGTTGTTGTTGTTTTTTATTTTATTGAAAAAATTGTGATATGCAGAATCTTTCATAGTTGAATTTTAACTATACAATGAGTCAGGGCCCTTCCCACCACAAATATCAACCTCCCTCCATCAATGGACCAGAGTTCATCCTAGTCCACCACACTTAGCCCCCAGCTTGCCAGTGTAATAGGCCCCTTTGAGCTTAGATTGTTAAAGTTTAGGTCCCTTGATTCTATTATTGTTGACTTTGGCTTGGGTATTTAGTTCTGTCTTTATTTATTTCTCTGCCAATGCATTTGAGATCACTTGGCTCCCGGCCTCCAATTTTTCTTTATTATTTTCCTCTTAGTTTTATAGAAAAATGCAAGAATATGCAAACACATGGTTTCTTAATCAGTAAAGGCACATGAGCCTCCTGGTGTCTTGTTAGAAAATACAAGAGAAGGAGGGAAGAGCTTCCCATCCCCTCTGAATGCTGCCTCCCTCCCCACCTCTGTGCCCTCTCTCTCCTGTCTCTCTCTCTAGCCCATACATATTTGGAAGCCCCCTAAATAGTATTATGAAGCCCCAGTGCCCTCTTTGTCAAGGACTAGCAGGCTGAGATTCTCAAGGCCATGTGGAAGGTCAGGAAACCCTCCTTGTGATACTGGATAAGAAATAGAGATTGTCAACTGGAAGGTATCACAGAAGGGCAGGGCAGGAGGAATCACAGCTCACAGACGTGGAAATAGCAGTGCAGATCCTAGCTAGATCACTATCCTTGTTCCCTTTAGCAAATGTCAGACTCCATCCAGCTTTGATTTCTTTATCTGAAAAATGGGAATACTTTGGTGATGGTTTCAAAGGCTGTCAGGACAGCCTAAGAGAGATCGACAAAGTCCATAGAAAGATCTTGTTCTGTCCAGATAACGTTTGTTGTGCACCAACTGTGTGCCAAGCACTGAGCAATGGAAGCACTGATGTCTAGGCTTGTCTAGCAAGCATATTGGTTACTTGTAACTCCAGACAAGACAAGCCTTGATGCTCCCACAGAAGCCATCCCCACCAGCCTGAGGAGGTGGTAGTCTTTCCCTCCAAGGGATGGCCACTCTCCCCATACAACTGCTGGCTCTGATTGAGGCTCCTTGCTGAGACACTTCCTGGGGTCTCTCCACAGATGGAGGCAGCACAGTGCACCGGCCCCAGCCCCTGCCACCATCCACCATGCACCAGGGGGGCCTGGCTGCTGCTGCTGCTGCTGCAGACACTGGTTCTGCTTACGGAGCCCGCCACAGCTTCTCCAGCTACTCTGACAGCTTCATGAACCCGGCGGCACCCTCCAACCACATGAATCCCGTCAGCAACGGCCTGTCTCCTCAGGTATGTTGGCCTTGCTGGCCTGCAAGGGCTAAAAGGGTCCTGAGATCTAGTGCTCTGCCTTGGAGAAGGCAATATCACAAAGAATCCCCTGGACTCCAGGAAAGCATCAGTATTCTGTGACCTTTCACTCTACACTGAGTTGCTGCTTGAAACTGCAGATTTGGGGGGACCCAGTGGGTAGGTGCAAAGAAAATGGTTTCCATACTTCCTGTCTAATAATAGAGAATTATAGACCTGCTCCTGGATGATAGCCCCAGAATATCTGAAACCAGATTTGGGGGTCATCCCCAAAATGCAGCATCTCCATATAGTAGGGTGGGGGAAGCGTTGGCACTGTGGCTTGTTAAATGCATGCAATGGCCGGACTTGGTTCACCAGGAGGGACCAATGAGTGAAAGGCAGGCTATGTCTCATTGGTAGAAAGAATTGTAGCTGAGGTTCTAGATCAGGAAGTCAGCTCCCATTGGGTCTTGGAACGTTTTTACTGGTATGTGTCTGGTTGCCAGTTAAGTCCCTCATTACCTAAGGGTGTTCTTAGCAATTAGAGAACCTTCTTTAGGAGCAAAGTCAGAAAGAACATTGGGGCTGCTGGTGGTTGTTGATGGGTTTGGGGAATGGTTGTTGGTGATGCTGAAAGTTCCAGTGATTTTTTGAGGGAGCCATGAGGTCATTTTTTGTAGCTGAGATAGGCTCCCAGATTTTCCATGCAGAAAACAATCTAGTCACTGTCTTCTGATGAATGCGGAAGCCATGGTGATGAGCACACTTGAGCATGTGCCATGAGTATTGGGGGACGGCTTGAGTTCCAGCTCCTCAAGGTACTACTGTTAGTCATCTAAGCAGCTCTGAGCCTCAGTTTACCTCCTCTTAAAAGAAACATGATTAACTAGAACAATAATATAGTAGGTAAGGTACTTGCCTTACACAAGGTTCTGGCACCCCATAAAATCTGCTGTTCTTGTTAGAAGTGATCCCTAAGCTCAGAGCCAGGAATAAGCTCTGAGCAACACTGGATATGGTGCTCCCCAAAACCAATAAATAAATGAAGTTCAAAGGCATGTTACTAACCTTTAACTCAGGCATTCTCTGCTAACTAGTTTGGACATCCAGCACAGAGCTAGATCTCTGCCAGGACAATCTGATCAACATCATCAAAAACTTTACTGAAAGAAAACAGGGTTAAAGAAGGGGAAAGGTAGCAAGTTCTGGCTTCCGGTCACCAGCCATGTCTATCTACATATCTTCTTTTCAAAATAAAGTTTTATCAGCAGATGGTCAAGCCCATTCTTATACATATTCATGACTGTTTCAGCATGCAACTATAGATGGGCAGTTGAGACCGTATGGCACACAGAGCCTCAAATATTTGCTTTCTGGTCCTTACAGATAAAAGATTTGCCTACCCCTTGTTCTGCCCTGTTGCCACTGTTGTAATTATTTAACACTAATTACACTTGGATTTTAATGTTTGCTTGTAGATAAGATCCCTTCCCTGCCCTCTGTTTATTTTCTCATCCCTGAGATGGGGACACTTCTAGGTCACTGAGAATGGAGGGAAGGGACAGCCCAGGTCAGCCATGAGAAAACACAGGCAGAGCTCCTCCTGCCTGTGAGGCTCCCAAGGACCCTCACTTCAAGGGTGATGCAACCTTCCAGGCAGAGAATTTTCCCAGTGAGAGTTCATTGGCCTCTTTGGGGTTCAAGGTCCTAACCCCTGTCTCTTTCATGCCAAGGACTAACTAGCCGAGCTTATCCCACAGAGTCAGGAGTGAGGTACAGGCGCATCCGAGACTCGGTTGAGTCTGGGCAGGGCACAGACCCAGGTGTCCACCTTGTAAACATGGTCCAGGCCTGACTTTGGGGACCTCCACAGTTGGAGGAACATTATTTGGAAAGTCAAAGAGGGCTGTAGGGAAGAGTCAGGGCAGACTTCTTTAAGAATGGAGCACCCTGGGGCCGGAGATAGCTCAGCAGTGTTTGCCTTGCAAGCAGCCAAGGTGGTTGGCTCGAATCCCGGTGTCCCATATGGTCCCCTGTGCCTGCCAGGGGCTATTTCTGAACAGAATACCAGGAGTAACCCCTGAGCACCGCTGGGTGTGGCCCAAAAAACCAAAAAACAAACAAACAAAGAAAAAGAGTGGGGCACCCTATTGTGGGGAAGGGCACAGTGCAAGCCAGGACCGAAGATCAAGGTACCTATTTCCCTAACCTTTGGTCCTCCAGAGCAGTTTCCACATAGGCTGTGTCCCCCTACAGCAGCACTTTGTCCCTAGCATAGAAGGGACCCCTGGCTTCTGAAGCCAGAGCAAAGGAATTCCTAAGTGAGCTATGCCTATGCCTTGCTGTCTTGCAGCCTAGAAATGCAAGTTGGAGGAGGGAGACATGAGGAGAGATTGACCCACTATTCTTAGCAACCACCAAATCCCAGTTCTCTCCCCTCCTCTGCAAGACCCTCGGGGTCTTCCTTCCCATTCCTCCTCCAGACAGAGAGGCTGTAAGGGGTGATAGATGGGGTGAACTTCAGAGACTTGCCCCAAGACTCCCACCAAAGGTGTGAAGACAGATGAGGGTCTGACAGGGGCAGAGGAAGGGGCAGGAGGTGAACAGCTGCTGGGGAGAGGGGAGGGAATGTTCAGGGCAGACCAGAGGGCAGCTGTGTGCGTGCATAAGTATGTATACACATGTGCGTCTACATTGTATGTGCGTCTACATTGTATGTGTTCCTGTGTGTATATGTACACTAGTTTATGTGTCCTGAACATTCAGGGGTTAAGCTTCAAACACTTGGAGTGGAGAACAGGGCTATTTCTGTGTCTTGGGCAAAAGCCCCGCACTCTTGGTCAGTTCCCTTCTCTGCTCTAAACTATCTTTTTTCACCAAGTCGACTCTTTCCTTTGTTCTTAGGGGGAAAGGGAGTTGGATTCCTGAACACCCCCCTTTCTACAACAGGGAGAGAAAGCATAGGGGCCTCTCTAGGGGTCTTCCCACCAAGCCTAGAACCAGCACATGACCCTCCCCCAGAACTGCAGGGACCCACTGCTGTCACCCAGTAGCCTTGACCCCTGTCCTGGCAAGTCGAAGGGGATCACTGTTGTTGGGATGCAGTTGGGACAGTACAGCACATCTGCTCAGACCCCAGCAGAATCTCACTGCAGCTGGGGCCACCTCCCAGGTCTGATCCCATCCTGACCCTAGAGTGTGCAAGTGACATGGGTGCCAAGGAGCTTCAGGGACTCCAGGAGGAAGTCAGAAAGAAGCTCAGCAGAACATCAGAGACACATTGCTGTTGCTCACCTGTGCATGAGCAGCTCTAAGATGACAAGAGTGCAGGAGGGCTCCCTGAGGTACAATCTATCTAAAGGGCCACACCAGGATTCACTCTGCAGCCTGAGGTCTTCACCACCTTGCTGCCTTCCTGCCTCTCAGAAAGAGACAGCTCTGAGCAAACAAAAATCATCTGTTTCAGTAGGGGAAGGACCCAGCCTTGGGTGAGACTCCATCAGAGATGAGACAACCAAGGCCTGGAACCTTATAAGATGGATAGTGGGGTACTGAGTCATACAGGCAAGTCCATTGAGAGAGATGGAGAGGACCATAAGGCTTGCTCTGATCTAAAGAAGCAGGGTAACAGCAAAGAAATAATACACCAACCCAGTCAGGAAAGTCAAGGAATCAGTGACTTTTAAGAGTGGCTTCTTGTGGCTTCTTCCTCATGGTGTCTCCAAGCACCAAGACAAAACTGACTAAAGTCTTTACTTTTATTTATTTGTTTATTTATTTTGGGCCACACTTGGTGACACTCAGGGGTTACTCCTGGCTATGTGCTCAGAAATTGCTCCTGGCTTGAGAGACCATATGGGACACTGGGTGATCGAACTGCATTCTGTCCTAGGTTAGCACATGCAAGGCAAATACCCTACCACTTGAGCCACTACTCCAGCCTCATGACTTTTCTTTATTATACCAATACCCATCCACCAGGAGGGGAAAGGTCAAGAGGGAGACAAAAGTACCTATCTAGTGGGCTTTTACATATGAAAGGAAAAGATTTAAGGAAGGAGAAAGTTGGGGAACACCTTTCTTTGGGGTTGACAGCTGGGTGTCATCTTAGATCTGGGCAGACACCAAGGTTGCAGAACCCTGGTGAGTCCTCTGGCCACAGCATCTATGCTAGGGCTATTCCAATGGTGCTGCTGATCCTCCTGCTTCCCAGAGTGTCTCCCGCATTGTCCTTACTTCTGGTCCTCTTGGGAACAAATGTGAGGGAAACTGTAAACATGATTGACATAACTACAGCCCCCCACCCTAGCTAATAATTAATATTCTCTAAGTCTGCAGTAGTCACAGAACCACAGTTACAGTGAATGGAGCCTTTTAGTTCTTTTCTGCCTCCTAAAATTTCTCTTTTTTCCCATGGACATATTTCAGTGACATATCACATGGAGATCCCGTTTGCAGGAGTCAGCCATGATGGTGTTACATTCTGTACCTGATTTCACTCAATGGATCTGCCAGATCTGGAACTTTCATTTTATAGTTTGGGAAAGTGACTTGTACAAGACCATAAATCTTAGCTTGCTTCCTTCTTTCCTTTTCTTCCTTCCTTTTTTCTTTTCTTCCTTCCTTCCTTTCTTCCTTCCTATTCTTCCTCCCTTCCTTGCTTCTTTCTTTCCTTCTTTCCCTCCTTCCTTCCCTTCTTCCTTCCCTTTATTCAGTCCCTACTTCCTTCCCTCCTTATTTCCCTCCGTCCATTCCTCCCTCCTTCCATTGTCTATCTTTCCATTTATCTGTCCTCCCATCCATCCTCTTCCCTTCAACAAAATTTTTTTTGTCCCTAACAGATGCCAGGCATTGTGGTAGGTTCTGAAAGTTCACAAAATTAGGATGTGAAAGGTCTGATTCCAAGACCCAATATGGTACCCATTGTATTTGCTGTAGATGGTCCATGGAGGTTCCAAGACACAGAACAGATAATGGCACAGCAGGGAGAGTCTCCTCAAATGCCAACTTCTCCCTTCATTTTGATATTAATAGAATAAAGCTCAAGACTACTTTTATTTTTATTGTTTTTAAATAAGGTGTCCTAAAGGTCTTTGGCCATCTCTGGAAGCCTCCAAGAACATCAGTTTAACCTGGAGATTATGTCCACCAGCTGAGTACTTGTAGGACCCACATTCACAGAAGTGCTTTGCCTCTTAAAATCATTCAAGTCCCCAAATTATATTTGGGGGTACAAGCCAGAGAGGTTTAATAACTTGCTAAAAACCACAGAGCAGGTGAATAGAGGAGCTGACACCCAAGGCAAATACATATTTTTTTCTTGACCCTCAGCAAGATGAGATCAAGACACCCACTCTCAGGAACTGAGCTGGGCCCCTCATGCCCCACCTTCTTCCCGCACTTCCTCTCTCTACCCCCCCCTTTATTGGTGACACTGCGTTTATAATAAGCATTTAAAATGAGTCTTGCTGGACCAGGGACAAGGAAGGAGGAGGGAGTGGGAGATTTGTAGGCTGCAAGATGGGGAGGGGGACCATGGGTGTTAAATAGCCCAGAATTTTTAAAAAACTGATGCAAATCACTGGTAGGAGAGAAAATTATGTGCAATTACGTCCTGATATTGGAAGGTTTTGCCTAGCCCAGGCAACAAGATCTCATTAACAAGCAGAAAATAAGATTGAAATGGTGTGTAAAAGAGCTGAAAAATGAATTTGAATGCTGCGTTTGTCCACAATTACCCCCTCCTTCACACATATTTTATTGCAATTTTTTTATTATTCTTAATCTCTCCGTTCCTCAAAGCAGATTGGGGACATCCTGGCATTACCAGGGCGTCGGGAGGAGGTGTGGAGGATTTCCTTCTCCCCTGAAAGGAGACCCTTCTCTTGCACATTTTCCAAGGTTGGGTTTTGGAGGGATCAGAATTCATTTCTCCAGCTTAGCAGTTTGTCAGAACACCGGGTTTTAACCCTAGTGAAGTGTGCCTCTGTGCCCTACCCCGCCCTTTCTGTTTCTCCCTTTCCGGCGCCTCTTCTGCCCTCATCTTCGTCCTCCTTTCCTTCTCAGGGTCTCTCCCAGGCAATCCTTTTCCCAGAAAGCCTCTCCTGCAGGCCCCTCGAGTAAGAGGAAGCCTGGGAGAAAGAAACCAGGTTGGCTTTGCCACTTGTATTGGCACTCAGGTTTTGCCACTTAGTTGCTGTGAGGTCCTGGGGCTACTTGCATAAACTACAGCATCTAGAGAGTGGACACTGTGATGACCAAGGGAGAACTAGGGTGTCTGATATGCTGTAGGTGTTTAAAACACAGAACTTCTCCCCCAATCCCATACACACCCATCTGCATCCAGTCCTACTACCCCTCCCCTCCCATTTTTTCTGACTGTTTTCTTCTTCTCTCCTGTCCTCTCTGGTCTCTTTGATGGTTGGAAAATGCCAAAGTCAGTTTCTAACCCAGAGTCACGCACAGAGGCTATTCTGTTGCAACCAGCCTGGGCAAAAAGAGTAAAGGGTTGAAGAGTTCCCCCCCCCTTGAAGAACCCAGAAAGGCTGCCCCCCACCTTCCTTAGGCCCTGGGGAAACTTGGGCAGAGATGGAAGGAGTGACTGGCCCTGTGGAAGGACACGGCTCCTCATAGATTTTCCAGGATTAGGGAGCAGCCCTGTGAGTCACCAGCTCTCCACATACCCACTTTCCACCATGTCTAAGGAAGGCAGTTGGGGTTAGCTGGCAGAAAGTCTGTGGCTAGATTTCCTGGGACCTGAAACCAATGCCATCTGCAGGCCCTGCCCTCCCCCACCAGCCTTCTACTGGCTCTCTTGGGAGAATGAAACTCCCAAGACAGAAAAACTCTCCCCTTTCTCCCCAATCCCTTATCATGGACCTGTCCACTCAGCTCCTTGGCCTCATCCACCAGCTGCCCCTTCCCTTTACTTCAGGTCAGCCCCAGGCTCAGAGAATTGTGCAAGCAATACTCCCCCCACTCTCCACATTCTGTGCCCTCTTAGCCTCTGGGGCACACACCCTGCCAAGTCCCTACTCTCAGACTCAGCGCTGCCTTTGTCCACAGTTAACCTACCTCAGTGGGAAAAGCTGAGTTATTTCCCCCCCGGCAGCCCAGTGCCAAACAAAACCACCTGCTCGTGTCAATCAGGGGACAGCCTGCGGCCCACAGGGAGAGAGGCAGGACACTGCTTCATCTCCTGTGAAAACAGAGCCCGTTTTCCTCTCACTCCCTTTCCTGGGTGGAGGGAAACTAGGGGGCAGGGAAGTTGAAGATGTGTCCAGAGAGAAGTTTCCAGGCTGCTGTTGGGAGTCTCAGCCCACATCGACACATGGACCTGAGCCATGCATGGCTTCTGAGAACTTGAGGGTCTTTTCTATAATCTTGGGGGGTAGGGGGAAGTAAACAGAAGCTTCTGTCCTTTCTGAGAGGGTTGTTGAGTGGGCTCTGGGAAGGGGGCATCTTAAACCCAGAGCCTAGGCAGAGATGAGAGTGGCCAGTTACTACACCGAGTTTTTTTTTGTCTGCCTCCAAACATTAACAGCAGTATAGGTGCCACCATTGGAGGAGTGAGCAGATTTGACCCCTGCTGCTTCCCATAGCAGCCTAAAGATCCCTAAATACATGCGGAAGATTTTCCCTGTGCTGTTTGAGGTCAGCACTGTGGGCTCTCACAGGGTCGCAGACAGTGTAAAACCCAGTGCCGGATGATCATTTGTTCCACACACTGCAGTTGGCATGTAGCAGGACTAGTGAGTGCAGTCTGGGAAGCCCCAAGTTTGATTCCAGGCAACGGCATCCATGCTCACCAAGGATTGCAGAGAGCCGAGCATCTTTGCACTAGATTATCATTCCAGAGGAATCTTTTTGGATTCATTGACTTAGTCACCAGGTCGTGACATGATGTAGACAGGCTGATGTAGAGAAAAATACCCAACAGTCTCTGTCCTGCCCAAGTATATTTAGGGGTAGAGGAAGAGAAGTCGCAACCCCACCAGCCAAAAGTAACTAGAGAAACTGTGCGGACAGTTGTGGGTAGGTAGTTTGGAAATGGTGAAAGTTTGGAGGAAAGAAGTCATGTGCAGGGAAGGCTTTCTGGAGGAGTCTCAAGGGAATAGAATTGCTCAGGAGAGATTGGAGATGGGATAGGTACAGACCAGAAATCACAAAATAAAAATGATAAATAATAAAATATGGCCAAAATGTAAACCTGGTTCAATGCATACAACACAGACACAGAGGAGAAGTTGGCAGATGGAAGTTCAAATCCCTGGTTTCATACTTGTTGACTGTGTGTGCTCTCTGCCTTGACTTTCTCCTGCCATGGCAAATAGAGCTGAGAGTACTCCCCTCAAGGGTGACGGTAAGTCCGTGAGACTCTCAGCGTGTTACACCCAGCAACATTCCTGGTGTGTGGTCAAAGCTAGTTCATGGCACATCGTCCCTTTCCATAGTCTTAAAGAGAAACCAAGTGATGAAGTTCTGGTAGGTTTTTCTGCTAAGGCATCTTTTCTGGGACAAGTCCAATCAGGCTGGGTCTGTCGGTGGAAAGTTGGGAGGTCTAAGTTCCCTGTAGACTCTGCTTCTGACCTACTGTGAGAGCTTGGTAGAGTTCTCCCTGACCTGGTCCTCAGTTTCCCTATTTGGGGTCAAACTAAACCAACTGCTAGTCAGGTCCTTCCTGTTCTAGTTGATTCCTATGGTTCTTTGTATAGGCATCTGTGTGTGTGTGTGTGTGTGTGTGTGTGTGTGTGTGTGTGTGTGTGTGTGTGTGTGTGTGTGTGTGACAGCTGTTATATCTCTAGTAGGGAGCTTTCCCCCTCCTGCCTGCACTCCTCCCCTACTTCTCTTGGGGTCCCAGCCAGGGCTTGCTGGGCCTCCCAGCAGACAGCGGGTGGGGTGCGTTAGAGGGTCAGAGCCGCCTGGTTTGCTGAGAAAGAATGCAAATAGCGGATTTATCCTTCCTTCTGATTAGCACAGGCTGGGGGGTTGGGGGGGCAGATAGAGGGGAAGAAATGAGGGAGATTAGCAATTAATATGCCAACAGACTCAGAGTGGCTCAGGCTTGTCCCCGGGGTCTGTAGCAGGAGGAGGCCACTGCCGGCTGCTGGGAAGGCCAGGCAGCCGGACCTGGGAGGCCAGACACGAGCCCAGGTAGGAAAGGAGAGGTTGGTGCTGAGGGTTCTCAAGAAGCTGCCTTCTCCCTTCCTCTAAACCCTCCCTGCAGCCAGCCCTCACCCTTCGTGGCGGGTACTGTCCCCATACACCAACTCCCTTTACACATAGAACATAGCAACAGTGGCACTGGCTCCATCTGGGAGCCATATGGCCTGGTGCCATCTTGATACTGAGACTGTCATGTGGCTCATTTAATCTCTGAGGTTTCTATGGAAGGGGAGAACCTTGTTCTTTCGTGTCTTGTGGATGGGGGCACAGAGGCACCATGCAGGTTGATCCCTTGTCTAAAGGAAGCCGCTAACAGGTGGCAGGTCCTGACCTCAGGCTCTGATACAGCAGTGGCTCCCACTAAGTCAGTCTCTTTCCCTGTGTTTGGCATAAAACAGCCTTGAAAAGCAGGGCCTGTGTCCCCTTCGAGGCTCTCAAGCATAGCTCTGGTTATAACTATTCTTAGTACCCCAAGGAGCTGGAGAATGGGATCCATTCACTGGAGTCCCTAAACCTTAGCATGATCACTTCTGACCTGGCAGGTTTTTCTGTGCCTCAGCCTCCCCCTCCATAAAGCAGCAGCTATAACTGATGTATCTCTGGGCTGTATGGGAGGGTGACTTGTTTGAGTTTGCCTGCTGGGGCACAGTGCAGGCTACCTTTGCTGCACACCCTTGGCCTCATAGGTATTGGGGTTCAGGGCTAGCTTGGCCACCTTAGACCACCCAGACCACTAGCTGTGGATTTATGCCTCACCTTTCAGTTTCTTTGCTTCTGCTGCTCCCAGCTCAGCCTCAGGGGACAGGGTCCCTCTTTCCTTCCTCCCTTCACCATCCTTTTCTCCCAGTTCTCTCCCTGCTGCCTGTCTCCAGCTCTTAATAACCCACACACTCCCACACTTTATGCAGAGTGGGGATCCTGGGGGTAAAATGAACAGAGAAGCCTCTCTGTTTGAGAAGCTTGGAGGAGCATCTGATTCTGGGCCAGTGTCTCCAGGTATCACAGGGGACCTTTGGATTGTCTGGCCTGAGGGCATCCCTAATTCCTGGTAGCCTCAGTCTGTCACCCCTTCCACATTTGCCCTGTCTATTTGCTTCTGAGTGCCCACAGCCAGCACTATTACTTGGATTTAAGAACATCATTCTGCTAGCCAGCCCAGCTTGCTCCCTCTCCCACTCTGGTCCTACATCCAGAACTTTCTCTTTGGCCTCACACCTTTTCTCTGCTTCTCATTTTCTCCTTCTCTCAATTCCTCCCTCCTATCACCCTGTCCTCTGCCTCCACCCCTTTCCTCCCCTTTGCCCCATTTGTACTACAAACACACACACACACACACACACACACACACACACCTCTACATACACATCTGGACACTGGTCAGTTCCCATCCCATACACATCACACACACACACACACACACACACACACACACACACACACACACACACACACACACACACACACACACCCCTCTCCATACACATCTGGACACTGGTCAGTTCCCATCCCATCCCCAGCCTCCCCTCTCTGCCCAGACCCATTTCTGTCCCTCCTTGCCTCTCCCTCTTGCCTTCTCTCTTCTCTCCTTTCAAATCCTGCCCCCCCCCACTTACACCCCCTTAATCTCATTCCTCTCCACTCATTCCTGATTTCTTCTGCAAACACCTCTCCACCCTCCATCCTCCAACCCCGACGCCCTCCATTTCTCCACTCCAAATTCCTGGCATCTCTCGACCTTATTGGTAGCTGGGGGGAGGGCGGGGTTGAGCCAGGCTGCGGTGGGGGCCTCGCGGACCCTGGATGGGCACAGAGGTGCGTGGAAAGAGGGGGCTGGGACCGCGGATCCGCACACCCGCCCCTCCCTGCGCCGCACAGCCGCGCCTTTGATCCGTGGCCCGAGGCCGGCTGACAGTGGAAAATGCAGGGAGACAAAACCACTCAGTCAAAGTGATTCCCAACAACTGTCTCCCAGAGATAAGGACGCTTGGGCTCGGCGGCCTGCTTAATTCCTGCGGCACGGGCTGGGCTGGGCTGGGCTTGGGGGAACCTGGCAGCCCGCAGCCCCCTGATGCAGAGCCACCGCCCAGCACCCTGCGCTGTGCCAAGAGCCAAGGGGCAAAGGGACTTGGGCCTGCACCGCCCCTGTCCACATCCCAGGCTCTTCCCTAGGCCCTTTCCTCTCAGCACCTGCAGGGACCCTTGCACCCTTCCTTCCCTCCCTTCGCCTCTGAAGTCCCTTCCTCCCAGAAAAGCCTTTCTGGCCTTCCAGTCTGGGTGGTGGTGCACTTTCTCTTCTTTTTCTCTTTTTCCTTCCTTCCTTCCTTCCTTCCTTCCTTCCTTCCTTCCTTCCTTCCTTCCTTCCATTCTCTCTTTCCTTCCTTTCCTTCCTTCCTTCCTTCCTTCCTTCCTTCCTTCCTTCCTTCCTTCCTTCCTTTCTTTCTTTCTTTCTTTCTTTCTTTCTTTCTTTCTTCCTTTCTCTATTCTTTCTTTCTCTCTATCTTTCTGTATTTCTCTCTTTGTTTTTTCTCTCTTTCTGTCTCTCTCTTTTTCTTGCCAAAAAAAGTATTGCCTTTGAATTTCAACTTAACTTTCTTCATCTCTTTCCCTAAAGTAATGACCAAGTTGTCCGTGGTGGGCCTTGTCTCCATGGAAGGGACCGAATAAATGAGTATAGGCCTGTCTTCAAGGGTCAAGTAAGCCAAGAATTAGATGCCTGAGAGTTCGGTGTGTGTATGGTGGTGGTGATAGTATGCATGTGTGGGGTGGGGTGGAAGTGTGAGGGTCTGTTGCCTCTGGCACGATCTTACCAAGAGAAATAATTTCCTTAGGGCTGGCTGGCCTGGATTGGCTGCAGAAGCTACCTGGAAGCCCAGCTTTACTTTTCTATCCCTTTTCCTGGCATTTGGGCAGGGGCAACTTGGAGGTTCAGGAAGTGGCAGGAGGTCTGAGGCTTTTTCCCCAGCACTGTGGAAAATAGAAAGCACCCAGGTTTGGGTTGCCTGTTAACTATCTAGAGTGCCAGGAACTAGGATGTGACTAGCAGTAGACCAATTGCCTTGCCTGTGTGAGGCCTTGAATTTAATCCTTGTCATTGCCCTCCCCCAAATGTTCTTAACCCTACCCTAATAGGTTAATGAAGTTGGTCATGGGAGGAGGGCATCCATATTTTAAGAAAGGTGCCATGCAAGATAGCTGGATTAGCAGTTTCTCCTTGCAACCTTGAAGAGCACTTTGAGCATGGCCCCCATGCTGCACCTAGCTTCTTTAAAAGGGTCTGCTGAAACCAAAGAAAAGATCTGCATTGAACTCAAACCCTTCTCTAGCAATTGTCAAGCTCATAGGCACCTTAGAATGAGTTCCCCTCTCCTACGCCTCTTTGTGCAAGTGAAGATACAGCCTGGTTCTGCCTCTTCCCACAGGACTGGGTTGGGTGAGGTTGGGGGACAGCAAGTGGGGGAAGGGACTGTGTGAGGTGATGCCCAGGTATTTCAGTATATCCATGCACAACACTTCCACCCATTCCGGCCTCTGTTCTGAGTGGCATGCCATTTCCTGCTCCAAACCCTGGAGAATCTTTTCATGCATCATTCACTGGACAGGGACTGCTGCCAGACTCCTCTCCTTCCATCCTGCTGGTCATGGAGGGTGAAATGGGAGCCTAGAGAGGTCTGTTGGGGAGGGGCAATAGGGATCAAAAAGGCTCTGAAGACCACCCTCTCTCCAGACTAGGAGTTTGCCTTGCGGCGATGGAGGATTAAGGTCCCCTGAGTGTCTTATCATAAAGGGGACATATCCAGGTTGAAACTGAGACTCGATGCCCAGGGGCAGGAGTTCCTGAGCCGCCTCCCCCACTCCAGGCTCTCAGAGCATCTTTCCCTCTGCCCCTGGTGCTGACTCCAAATCCCACTCTAGCTCTGGCTTCCTCTCTATGTCTCTGGTGAAAAGCAGAGATGGGGTTTCTGTGCTGCTCTGGCCCCCAAAGCAGCTGGATTTCTGTGGTAGCTTCACTGCTTTCTATAGCAGTGACACAGACATCCCTGATTTATTCATAGCCTCTGTTGACTATTTGATCCTCACGAAGCCCTGGGGATATGGAATCATAGTACCCAGTTTTCTAGACTTGAGCTCCAGTAGGTATTAAGAAGCCATATCGGACACAGTTCAGGCCTAAGTTTGGTCCTCGCTGTCATGTGAGGCTGTAGAAAAGCAGAGGCTGGCAAAGCCCCTTGTGCCCCCCCCCCCCTCCTTCCAGGTCATCTCTGTGCTCCAACAGGCTTCCAGGGCTTCACTTGCACAGCAAAGTGTAAAAAGCAATTCTAAAACCATTTTGTCCTACCCTCTCTAAATATCCAGCTCTTTTGTTGTTGCTATTGTTGTTGTTTGGTTGGTTGGTTGGTTGATTTGGGCCACATTCTGCAGTGTTAAGGGGTTATTCTCTACTCTGCATTCAGAAATCATTCTTGGCAGGCTTGGGGACCATATAGGATGCCGGGAATCGAACCCAGGTCTGTCCCGAATCAGCCATGTACAAGGCAAATGCCCTACCACTGTGCTATTACTCCGGCCCCAATCCCCACCTTTCTGGTACTTGGAAGACACTCACAGTAGTTCTGAGATGCTACCTTGGACAAGAGAGGTAGAGGGGAGGAGGGAGGGAAGGAGGGAAGAGATTAGAAAAGAATCCATGTGGCAGAAGCAGGGCCATGGGGTGGTCTGTAGGGCATATCTACCTTGTGCTCTACTGGCAGAGTATCTGGGTTTCCATCTGGTCCACTCTTACTCTTCTTGTTGGGGATAGCCTAGAGGAAGTGGGTAGAGGGGCATGGATGTGGACAGACCCAACAATAGTCCTAGAGAGAGGTCAGGGCTGCCAGAGTTGGAGAGAGAGAGATAAGCAGATCTATGGACTGGCCTGGGAGAGGACAGAGATTGGGACAGAGCACACAGAGAGATGATAAGGAAGGATTGGGATTGGAGAGGGCACATGGAGAGATGGAGAGGAAGAACCAGAACAGAAGGGGAAAACAGCAGAGAGGACAGAAGCTGGGAGGGAAGAGGGCCTAAGTCAGAGATGTAGCCAGATACAGTTGGAGGTGATAAACTTAGGGAAATGGGCTGGTGATAGGGAGCAGAAACGTGTGGAAAGGCCCCAAACTGAAGGAGGGTGTATTGGGGTGGGGGTGGACAATAGCTTCTGAGAGGGATTGAAAGGAGACAGTGGGCATATCTGTCAGACCCTACCCACACAGCTGAGCTGTGCTTGGAGCTGGACAATAGCATGAGATCCCAATAGGTTCTGCCAGGTGCCGGTTTCTCTCTTCCCTCTCTTCCCAGCTGCAGAGCAAAGGACTGCCTGGGTTTGAACCCATGTTCTCCCACCCCACCCCAGCACTAGTCTCCTGATATGACTGAGGTTGTCTATGGGCCTTGTGCAAACTGGGGTGAGACATTAGTCCCAGAGGTCATGCTGACAGGTTCTTTCTTATGAATCATATCCTTTCCCAAGACCCAATCCCTCCTCTTGACAAGAGCATAGAAGTGTGGCAGCACAGACACTGAGCCTCTAGAGGCCCCACCAGGGTCCTCCCCTTATTAAGACCTTCTCTGGCCAGCAGGAGCAGAGACATCCCAGCTAACTGCCCCCAATCCTGCTTGGGTCTTGAGTTCGTTTGTGCTCAGTGTGCTGGATCTTACTCCCAGCATCCAAGCATCTGCAGTGTCCTGGGAGCCTGCTGAGAGGATTCCTCAGCCCTGGTGGCAGTCATTAAGGGATGGGTAAAGGGCATAAAGAGTAGCTAAGACACAGGGAGATGTTCTGGGTCATCAGGTATGATCAGAACAGGCTTCAGCAGAATGAATGGGAGGGGATCGCAGAAAGAGGAGATGAGGACCTGGATTGGAAAGGCAGGTTGAGTTCAGAGCATCCATTGTTGAACTAGAGTTAGCACAAGGTTTGGTAAGTCATTTTGGAACCATGGCTCTCCCTTGTGTGATCTTGAACTTACTTGACTGCTCTGCTCCCATTTCCTCTGCTAGGAGATCTCAGGAGAAAAATGAGTGAACACAGTGTTTACATACTAAACACTAAACATGGCAAAAGCATCAAAGCTCATAGGTAGGGTGAAGAGTGGTTGTGTACAAAGGTGTTATCAGCCAAGCTCCTGGAGATAGATGTGGTAATGGGAGTGGGGGACTTGGCTAACATTGAGGTGCCTGCAGTCCCGAATTGGGTATGGTCTCCTTTCTACTTCCTGTCCCACCTTGCCCAGCATCCTGCCCAAGTAACCCCCAGCACTGCCTTCACCACCCTCTGTGCCAGCCAGAAAGCTGCTATCTCCCCCCTCCATCTCTCCTGGGCCTGGGGACTAAAGAGAGACAGCATCTCTCCCTGGCTGTCCCCCAGCCTCTTGTTTGTTTGGCACGTCAGCGCCATGGGCACGTTTTTTGCTAATTTTGTGGCTGCCTTTATCAAATGGGGATTCACGGGCGCTTTATCCTCGATAAGTGGATTAGTCGGTGAGCTAAACAAGAAGGTGCGGGAAGCGGGGTTGCTCGGGAGAAAATATTTGTTTTGTGAAGAATGGAGCCTTCGTTCACTGCCCTGTGATGGGCTGTGAAGTTGCTGAAGGGTCCTCTGTGCCTCTCAGGGACAGGGGCATCGTAACTAAAGGCCACTCTCTACTATGTAAAAAGAAGGAAAGAGGGTACTGAGTCACAGGGGGAAAGGCCCCTGAGTTCATTTAGAGAGGGAAGAATGGGAACCTCTCTCATCAATTAAATCCAGACACTCTTGTATCTGGGTTTAAAGTGTGATTGTCACTTTCCTGAACAGAAGCTTCTCCTCCTTCTACCTGCAGGTGCCTTTTCTTTTCTTCTTTCCTTCCCTCCCTCATTTGCTTCCTCCATTCCTCCCTTCCTTCCTCCCTCTTCTTCTCTCTTCCCTTCCTTTCTTCCTTCCTTTTTCTCTCCCTCCATTTCTTCCTTCTGCCATATTTCTATTCCTTCCTTCCTTTCTTCCTCCTATTCCTTCCTTTCTTCCTCCTTGTATTGTCTTTCGAATGTATGCTGGTCTTGATTTTTTTTTTTTAATTTTGGGCCTATTCAGTAATGCCAAGGGCTTACTCTTGGCTCTGCACTCAGGAATTATTGCTTGTGGTGCTTGGAAGACCATGTGGGATGCTAGGGATTAAATTCAAGTCTTCTGCATACTGTACAAGGCTAGCACCCTACCAGCTGTACTATCTCTCTGGCCCCTTGTCTTGAATTCTTGAACTATATTTGTTGGTCATAATTAACAAGCATTGGTCAAATGGACTTCAAGGTTGCACCTTGTCTTTTTTTCTGACTTTGTGTGGCACCTAATGTTGTCATACAATGTCCTGGATATTAGAACTGAGTAGGAAGGCAAAAGTTATTAGACATTAGACCTGTGCAGTCAGAGTGGTAAAATCATAGAAAGAGGAGGACAGGAGAAGGACCAGAAGTGGGAATGTATGTGTTGAGGTCAAAGCAACCAGGAGGGTGGCCACAATCCATGGGTCTGGGATGGAGCAGAGAATCTGGCTTTCAGAGGCTTCTGCCTGCAGAGGCCAGGAGAGGAAGAAGATACTTATGAAGGGAAGAAAGAAAGAGTCTGCCAGGGTACAGGGTATGGGATCCAACTGTTCCTTTCCCTATGAGATGAGAACATGGAGGGGGCAAGTTGTTTTTCTTTTTTTGAGTGTTTTAGATGCCTGTCCAGGATCTTGAGGTCCCTACTCTGTGCTATAGCAGGAATGGGGCTTTGGGGGAGCAGCAGGGCAGAGACTCGAGAAGGAGAGAAAAGGCTGGTGCAGGGCATCCCGGGTCCCCAGCTGGTCCTTCACAGCGTCTGTCCTCCCCAAGCTGCCTCCAGCTGAGTGTGATTTTGCTATTTATTTACATGTAATTATTGCTATGAGGTGCAGATATTAACGCTGTCAAGAGCAATTTGCTCTGACATTTTTCACTCGCTCATGCCCCCGCCATTCTCAGCAGAGCCCTGGGTTCTCCCTGCTTGGGCCACTGCATGCAAGGTGGCCGGGCCGGAACCACCCAGCCGGCAAGGAGTGGCGTCCGCCAGCTCGCCCTGCTCCTCAGCAAGCTCATTAAGCTTCAAAATTGAATTCGGTTCTGGAGAGGGGTGCCTGGGCCCTGCTCCACTCGGCTTCAGCTGGCTTATGGCCTCCCTGCTTGGCTTTCTAGGAGAAAACTGGGCTGTGGGCTGTGGCAGAGGCTATGGTGAAGATGTGGAGGGTGACTGACAGAGAGTGAGATGGCGGGCAATACTCCACCAAGGGCTGGGCATGGCAGCTGAAACCCTCTGAATCCCATTACCTAGTTACCCTACAAGAAAACCAGCCAGCTCTAACTTTGGAGGTCATTAACACAATTGATGGCTGGACCCATTCCACCAAAATGTCTTTGTATGGTCCCACTCAAGTCTCTTAGCCTTTCTGCAAGTATAGGGCTTCTGAGAGGAATGTAAAGATACTGCACAGGTCATGCTGCAGGGCCTTGCAGTAGATGGTAGACGGAGAAACCACTTCATTTTATTTTTATTTTTATTTCCTTTCTTTATTATTTTTTGTAGACCACACCCAGTAATTCTCAGGGGTTACTCCTGACTCTATAATCAGGAATCACCCCCAGTAGTGCTTGGGGGACTCTAAGGGATCACACCATATAGAGATCCATCCTGAGTTGGCCATGTATAGGGCAAGTGGCCTACCTTCTGTACTAGAACAATGAGCTCATAGTGTTATACTTTCTGAGCCCAGAGCCCAGCCCACCATACTTAATATTGTTGTAACTCGAGCGCTTGAGTTTCCCAAAGCTTCTGTTTTCTTATCGGTAACATAGAACAGTTCATACCCATATTGCATTGATGCAAAATGATATGATACTGATGCTTTTATGGTCCTAATCTGAAAGCCTCAGTCATTAACGCTACCTAAAAGTGAGTTACCTAGCTGTTACTACAGCCGTAGCAAGGTGTGTGGATGGCTGTGTGTGTTCTAAACTCAGAAAGATGAAATATGAATGATTGTACTACCTGTGCATGGTAGGTGCTTGTCACCTAATCAGTGCTTAGTAGTGGGAGGTAGGATCATGGTACTCAGGAATGGAAGGTTACAATCATAGTAATATAATATAACATAATAGTTGAAGACTTGAATCCTCTTTTCTCTTGAGGAAAAAAACGGAGACACTTGCACTCTTGGTCACTGTTAATGACCGTTTTATAGACAAAGAAATAGAAAAACACTCATTCATTCTTTTATTCCACTACTGGGACTTTGCCCTTTGGAGGGGGCAAGCTGAGTTATCATGGCTTTGAGCCCTTAACACATTGTGATATGTGCCAGCTTGTCTGCCCAGGTACTAACGAGGCCTCCCTGCCACCACTCAGTCCCTGCCATTGCCAATCTGTGTCCTCATCTCCAGCAATTACCAAGAGGGGGAGTTGCCCCCCCCTTCCAGATCAAATGGGCTGGGGTGGGGGAGAGAGCAAGAGCACAGGCATCTCTATCTTCTTCCTCCATCCTGGGCTGGGACCTGAGTCAAAAAGAAACCCCCCCACCGCCCTCTGTCAGCCCCCCCCCCCACCTTCCCCTCTGCCCTCAGCTCAGCCAATTAGGACCCTGACACCTGGAGCCGCTGACAAACTGTTTCTGTCACTTGCTCTCTGTCTTTCATTAGGGCCGCAGAGGAGGGGGAGCGGCAGGGAGGGGGAGGAGATGGGATCTTTCATGCTTAGTAAGGCCAGATACATTAATTACAAAACGGCCATTTGCCGCGTGAAAGTGTGCTAATTAAATTTATGCAATCATTATCTTTAAATAGTCATATCTTTTCCAGCGATCGGTCCCTTCCTTCCCCAACCTCAGCCACGCTGCTCAGAGTCGCTCTAATCCCCAGTCAGCCATTATCACCTCATCAGAGAGGGCCTCTGACAGAGTCCCAGGAGCTCGTGGGCCTCTCCTGGAATGGATACCTTCAGACTTGGGCCAAAGCAGGGTCTGCTCAGGAAGAGGGAGACCAAAGCCTGCCTCTCTCTCCAATGCTTTTTTTTTTTTTTTTTTTTTTTTTTTTGGTTTTTGGGTCACACCTGGCAGTGCTCAGGGGTTATTCCTGGCTCCAGGCTCAGAAATTGCTCCTGGCAGGCACGGGGGACCATATGGGACGCCGGGATTCGAACAGATGACCGCCTGCATGAAAGGCAAACGCTTTACCTCCATGCTATCTCTCCGGCCCATCTCTCCAATGCTTTTGATCATCCTCCCCGCAATGCTTTTAGTCATTTCTAGATGCTTCCAGATATTTTGAAAGTTGTAGACCAAAGTTGTAAGACTCGAAATATGTGTGTGTGAGAGAGAGTGAGTGAGTGAGTGAGAGAGAGAGAGAAAGAGAGAGAGAGAGATTTAGACAATGAATAGAGGCCCATCATTCCATTTTAGATAGTGGTTTTAGTACAATTTCCCCTGAGATTTGTTGAGGGGTTGGTGGGTCTGCCACAAAACCTTTTCTTTCATTGAATCACTCTGTGACAGGCTGAGGATAAACATATTAGACCATTCATTCATTCATTTATTTGTGGATGAGTTTATTCACTTACTATCAGTTGTCTGCCTACTATGAGCCAGGCACTGGGAATAGAGGACAGAACCTTTGGCCACTCAAGCAGCTCCTAGCCAAGTTCAGGGTCCAGATCAGTCTGTGCCTAAGATAGAAGATTGGACCATTGTAGGGCTGAAAGTTTTCTCTGGGTGAGTGCAAACCCAAGACATCTAACCTTTGGGGCTCAGCTTGTTGAGGTCTCTCCCTCCACACAGTGAGAGGATCTTGGCAGAGTCCTAGGTATACCCCTTCTCTGCAGAGATTTTGTTCAGCTCCTCTTTTCTCCAATTCAACAGAGCATTTCTCTTGAGCCTTTGGGGTTCTGGTTTGTTAAAGTCCTGCATATAAGATAAAGTTACTTGATAGAGGTTGGGAGGAGTTTCACTCCATCCCTATCCTTAGCCAGAGACATAAGTCAACCCCAAATCTCCTGTGAGATCAGCTAGAGGGTCAGACAAGATACGTGTCCTCCCCCTAAAATGCATGCCCATATAAATGTGTAATCTTCATATACATAGTGCTCAAACATGCACAGAAATCACACAGGCATGCTGTAGGACATACACAAAATTCAGACGTGTACGCACAGTACTTGGGGGGTATATCACAAATACTTATATTTCTCTCATGTACACATATATTTTCTCTACCCCCGCCTCTCTCCCTCTCTACCTCTCATGACCAGACTTATCCATGACATATAAAGACCACAGCCAAGTGCAGGGCTCAGGTTTTGGATAGGAACTCAGAGGTCAAGGATTCTTCTCTCATAGTTACCAATCCCTAAAAAGATTCTGGGAAAGGAGGAGTCTCTACACTTCCTCCATTTTCCCATTAAAACATGGAGCTGAAGGTCTCACATGCGTCTGTCCCAGTTTTTCCCCTAGTAGCACTATTTTCCCATGAACACTGCCAGGAGTAACCCTAAACACAGAGTCAGGGATAGCTCCCAAGCACTGCAAAGTATGACCCAAAATTCAAAAGTAAAGAAGAAAGCAACCATGCTTGAGAGTGCAATTAGTTATGAATCTATATCAGGGAAATGCTTTGAAACATGTAAGGTGCTGAGTTAGTGCAGTTAAAACTATAGCAGCCGGGCTTAGTAAAATCAGAGGAAGACAGTGATAACAGAGGGGCTCAAGAGTCAAGGGTTAAAGGTTATTGTTATCCTCCCCCCACCCACTGTAGGCACCCCATCTCCTGCAAAGGGAGATGTAGATGGTGGGAGAGGCGGGGAAGAAAGGCCATAAGCAGAAAGATGGAAAGCAGAAGAGGGGAACAGGACACCCGCAGGAAATCTTGTTTGGAAGCTCAAAGTCAGCACCCGAAGCCCATTACTGCTGTCCACAGCGGGCAGGGAGAAGGGAGGGGGCCCAGATCCTCTTAGCGCAGAACCAAACGGGAGGGAGAGAGAGAAAATGGGCAGGGGGCTGCAGGGTGGGTGATTTCTCGCTAGTACTAATCCCAGCATGAAGCAGTGGGTGTTTGTGTGATGTGTGTCTGGGTGTCTGGGGGACATAGGAGGAAAGCACAGGAATGCTTGCGAGCAGACAACCAGGAGTGTGAGGACACAAAGGGCATGAGGGGAGAGTTTGTTTGCAATGTGGGTGTATGGTGGGGGTTGTTGATTCAGCGAGGTCCTCCTACTCCTTCTCCCCACTCTCAACCTGTCCCCATGGGCTCCAGGTCCAGGGCAAGTGCCAGATTATCCCCCCCCCCCCCTACAGTTCTTGGCCCCTGGAGAGTTCTTGGTGCTGGAACATTGCATTCTGCTCCCTGCTAGCTGCATCATGCCTTCTCTCCCCTTCACGAACTGTACCCTCACCTCTGTCCAAGACAAGGTGATGCCTGGATAAGAGAAGGGACCAGGGCTGGGGGTGGAGCTGGGTTTGCAGCTAAAAGCATTCTCGGTTCTCAGGTAAGGACTTGGGGATGCCTGTGGGCTCAGGACAGCCTGCACTGTTATCATGGGGGTGATGATGCTCTTCCAAGTGCAGACTGCTGCCCTGCTCCTAGAACCTCAGTTTCTCCATTTGTTCCCCAAAGGTCACCCCCAAGGTTCCTCCCAACTTTGTGCATCTCTGTTGTGCTTGCCAGTGAGTGTGAGCCTAGATGTGTATCTGGGGAGTCTATGAGAAGCAGAGACCAGGGATGTGGCTCAGCAGCAAGAGTTCTGATGGACATGGGGACACACATACACACACACCATGCAACTGAGAGGGTTTCCTGGGATTTGGGTGGAAACCTATTTGGTACTACAGCCAAGAGGTGTTGGCAACTTCTCTTTCTGGATCCTTGTGCCTTCCTTGGACATGGGATGGAAGCAGCTGCAAGGTGTGTTCTGAACACATCACAGATGTGCTACCAGGTCTCTGGGCCCTTTGTTGTCCCATTTCTAACTATGGAGCCAGATCAGGTCAGGGTGGAGTGACTGGACTCCTTCCCAGGGCAGACCCAACTTCTCCATGTGCTTTTGTGGATAAGGGGGAGAGGGTCTCCTGAGTTCTTGGCACTGCGTCTTCCTCCCACTGCCACAAGCACTCCTGGTATGCCAGCTCCATAGAGTAGAAGAGGGAAAAGACACAGCCCTTGCTTGGGAAGGGAAGGGAGCCCCTGAGTCTGCCTTCAGGCCATCCTTACTAACTTAGGCCAGGCTCTGTGGAATGCTTAAGTGGGAGGGGAGATCTTGCATGTCCCAAGAACAAAGCCTGCTCCTCCCACTTACTTGAGCATTCAAAGTTTTCCAGGCGGGGTGACACTTAGCTTCATACCCATTATACAGAGAAGAAAACCCAAAGCCCAGACTCAAAGAAGTGGTTGCAGGCTCATGGCAGAGCTTGGCGGTGAATGCAAATGTCCCCACCTTCAGGGCTAAAAATTAGCAAGTCCTTCAGAGTCCTCCCTGATGAGAAACACTGGGGCAAGTCCAGAAACACTGGAGTTGTGACTTGAGTGGACTTGACCAATCTGTATTGGGCCTGGTAAGGCCTGGCTACTTGGCTCCTGGCCCAACTTGAGGTCCCACATCCTTC
This sequence comes from Suncus etruscus, assembly GCF_024139225.1. Taxonomy (NCBI): domain Eukaryota; kingdom Metazoa; phylum Chordata; class Mammalia; order Eulipotyphla; family Soricidae; genus Suncus; species Suncus etruscus. The sequence continues at coordinate 19,298,496 of NC_064851.1, read as the reverse complement.
CCCCACCGAGTGCTGCGTTTGCCCCCACCTGGCCGCCCACTCAGCCCTGCCACAGAGGCCGGCAGCACCCGATGACTGAGCGTCCCTCCTAATTGCAGCCTCGCTCCCAAAGCCACGTTCGGTTATCACAGAAGGTGCAGCTCTTGCAGCTCAGCCTCCTCAGCCCCAGGCCCTCAGGGCCAGCTCAGGCACGGAGGGAATTAATTACATTTCTCCCACCCCCTTCTTTTAAAGTCGGGGAGCTTGCTGGAGTGTCCCGGGGGAGGGGGCTGTGAGCAGAGGATGTGGAAGTGGGACTGGCACAGGGGCTACCACAGCCCCCATCTCCCCCACCAAAACCTGAAAGCCTCTCCCCCGCAGCGGAAGAGGGGGTGAGGCCAGGGCCCCTTATTGATTTAGGCTGGTGGAGGCTGGGACTGATTTAGAGCAGAGAGAGAGAGACAGAGAGACAGAGACACACACACAGAGAGAGAGAGAGAGAGAGAGAGAGAGAGAGAGAGAGAGAGAGAGAGAGAGAGAGAGAGAGAGAGAGAGAGAGAGAGAGAGAGAGAGACAGAGACAGAGAGACAGAGACAGAGAGACAGAGACACAGAGAGAGAGACAGAGAGAGAGAGGAAGAGAGAGAGAGAAGAAGAGAGAGAGGAAGAGAGAGAGAGGGAGGGAGGGGTTGGGGGCGGGCAGGGCCACTGCGGGTGTGGGGTGGGGGAGAGGAAGGGATGGCTGTCAGTCAGCCTGACGGACAGCCCAAGATTTGCCTTCAGATAAACCCTTACAGATGTGGAGGTCGGTATTGATTTTGAGTTAGTAACGGTAACATACCAAGAAGTAATACATTAGCGAAAGCAAGGTCACCGGGAAAGAAGTAAAACCCACCAGGGGAGAGGCCTAGGCATTCTTGAGGGGGGGAGATTACCGCATCAGACCAGGACTTCCTCAAGTTCAAAAGTTTGCAGGCCCTGGGCCTCAGCTGGGCCCCTTGCTAAGGGCAATTGCTTCCTGCTTCCACCAGCAAAGAAAGACTCCAGGGGTCCGGGGCCAGCAAAGCCCTGCACTAGGGTTGCTGCTGAAGGCCCCTCTCTCCATCCCCTCCAGCACAGACTGTTGTGAGAAAGAGCCCAGCAAGGTGTGTGTGTGTGTGTGTGTGTGTGTGTGTGTGTGTGTGTGTGTGTGTGTGTGTGTGTGTGTATGTGTGTGTGTGTGTGCCGCTCATTAGTTGATTGATCCTGGACCTGCCTTTTCCCCAGCCTTCCTCAGTTTCCCCATCTGCAGATAGGAAATGGAACAGCCCGTGGGCTTGCAAAGGCCGAACTCCTTTCTTCTCTCTCTGCAGTTGGGTTCTGCCTTATTTCTAAGATGTTGCTGTGCCGGGAAAGGGAGGAGAGAGAAGACCGAGGGGAACAGAACATCCTTTGATCACCCCCAAAGAAGCCTGCAGGGGCTAGAGGAATAAATGAGAGGTTCCTGTATATTCCCATTCATACTGATTGATCACAGATATGGGTTTGATTTTATGTTGCCAGGCAAATAACACTGAAAGAAATCCCCTTTCAGGAAAGCCTTAGACCTGAGCAGTTTCTGAGCTGAATGACACAGGGTTCAAGGCCCAGCAAACCCCTCAAAAGTGCCAGGCACCACACAGCCCCTCTGACAATGGTGCAGGAGGCCTTGGCTACTCCTGAGACTGTTACTCGACTCATTGACCTCTCACTGTTATCTGAACCTGCTGAATATGTTCCTACCTCAGGGTCTTTGCATAAGCTGATTCTGTAGCCGGAAAACTCATGTAATGTATCTTTCTAGCGCTATTGCTATTCTTTGTTTTTGTTTCTTATCTTTATTTATTAATCGATTGTTGATTGGTTTTTGGGCCACACCCAGCGGACACCCAGTGGCACTCAGGGGCTACTCCTGGCTCTGCATTCAGAAATTGCCTCCTGGCAAACTGGGGACCATATGGGTTGCAGGGAATTGAACCGTGTCCCTCCCATGGTTGGCAAGGCAAATGTCCTACTGCTGTGTTATCTCTCTGGCCCCTGTTTGTTTGATTGTTTGTTTATTTTTGGGTTTTGGGTCACACCCGGCAGCTTGGCTCTAGGCTCAGAAATCGCCCCCGGCAGGCTCAGGGGACTATATGGGATGCTGGGATTCGAACCACCATCCTTCTGCATGCATGGAAAACGTCTTACCCTCTCCAGCCCCTGTTTGTTTTTAAACCATATCTGGCAATGTGCAGGAGTGACTCCTGGCTCTGCACTCAGGATTCACTCCTGGTAGTGCTTCGGGGACCATCTGGGATACTGGGGATTGATCCCAGGTGCACCCCAGTCGCTCCAGTCCCAGGGCCATTATTTCGAATCTTTCAAGGTATCATGGATTTGGGGGAGGTCTTATTAGATGTTCCAACTACCTCTCTTATTCTTTACTCCCCCTGATAACATTTATCAGCATTAGTAGGTATATGATAAACCTATTCTCTTCTTGGTAGTTGGCCTCCTTCAAGAGACTGATGAACACCAGCAACTGTGTTCAATGAAGTATACCTGGGACTGGGTTCAGGATCTGCTAGTCAAAAAGGGCTCCATAAATCACCAGAAGTCGGCATGTATTCAACAGGGTTTTCTGGAGTCATGGTGTGCGGCAAGCTGTGTCAGCAGGATGACTGTATGTTTGGGTGAAACAGCCCTCACAAACATCAGAGTCCCTGTTGGCAGCCTGGCTTGGAATGATCCTCAAGGATGTGTTTGTTAATGATAAAATGGGTGAATGAAGGATGTCTTTAGAAGGACTAGAGAGGCAGATCAAAAGACTCGAGCACAGGCTTTGCATCCAAGAGGCTTGGGTTTGATCCCTGGCACTGCCTGGTCTCCTGAGCACTGCTGGGAATAATCATCAAGCACCATCCAGGAGTAGCCCTTGGGCATAGCCAGGTGTGGCCAACATCTCTCCCCCCCACACCTCTTTCCTGCCCACCATTATCCCCAAATGTCTTCAGGAAACCGCAGCAGCTGGTTTGGAATTGCTGGGAGGAAGGGGAGGGAGGAGACGGGCTGGCTGGAAGATTGGATGCCAAGGAGCCTGTGTCCTTTTCCCTGTGGTGGGGCATCCACAGGATGGTGGGGAGGGTCTCTCTAGGGCTCTGTCTGCAGGATGAGGATTAGAACCTACACATTTATTCATCCTTGCCCAGCCCTCGCCCCCATCTCCATGGGCTTCTGTGCTTAGTGTCTTGGTGATGTGTAGGAAGTCAGGCTCATACCAGGGGCTCCCCAGAGTTGGCCCTTCTTGTCCGTCATAGCTTTCTGTAGGAAGGGACCTACCTTGCTCCAAAATCCTTTGTCCTTTCTCCTAAAGGGAGACCAGGACTTGGAGGAAAGATGCTGGGAGATAGGAAATTTTATTTTAGATGGTGAGTCTAGGCTGGAAGGAATTGGAAAATAATTGGGTTTCTGGCCTGTTAGATCCCTGGTTTACTGTGACCATAGGGAAGTGAGCCCCACTGAGCCTGTGGGCCATTCTTACATACCACCCCTTTCTGGGGTCTTTCTGTTTTTTGGTTTTGGGGGCAACCAAGTAGTATTCAGGGCTCATGGATCACTCCTGATGGGCCATATGGGATGCCAGGATAGATCCCAGTTGATCAACTTAGGGGTCCTCTGGCTGCCACATCAGTCTTCTAAGTGGCCCCCTATCATCACAGGGTGTCCTCAAGTTTAAGAGATCTCAGTTCCCCAAGACAGCACTTTGGTCATAGCAATCCCCTCTTTGCTGCCACATGTTCACCTTCTGGTTCCAACAGAGAACCAGTCCCAGTGTCCCTGCCCTTGCACTGCAGCCCACACTGATGTCCCAGCAATTCAACCCCGAAGCTGCAGGGAGACCTGGTTCCCAACCAGCTCACTTCCTCTGTGTCTGGGAGGGCAAGGGCAAGGCAGAGAAAGGATCACCTCCAGGGCTGAGTGGTATCTATGGGGAGCCAGCCTTAGGGGTGCAGAACCCTATTATGTAGCTCTCACTAAAAGCTGCTAAGGGTGCCAACACTGCTGACCCCTCCAAAGGGTCCTATGCCTAAAACATACCCTTGAGTGTCAATCCTGATGGTATCAGTCAAGCGGGTTCAGCCCTGGACTCCATTCTAGACCAGTGAAGTCACAGCCATCCTTGAGATCAGCCTTACCATTACATACATGGGCACCCCAGACCTGCCCCAGGTCCTCTGCAGGAATGAGATTGGGTTAGTCATGGAATTTCATGTCAAGGAGGAGGAAGAAGGAGAAGAGTGAGAGTATCTAACAGCTCTGCTTCCTGAGTGCTTAGCATGTGTCCATCCTGGTAAATGACCACCTCACACTCTCTGTCACCCCAGGGTGAGGGATCATCATAATCCCCTTTTCCCAAAAGTGGAGGGGGTCCAATAGGCAAGGAAGGCCACAGCTTCACAGAAAGTGGAGGAGCTCAGTGCCTCTCCTTTCCAGAGGATGCCCCATCAATGCCTTTGGCCATGCTATAGTACCCCCCAGCAAGATCAAGTCAGAAGGGGACAGTGGGCTGAAGTACCAGTGCTTTGCAGATGAGAGTCCCAGCTTTGATCTTTGGCATCACCCAGTCTTATAAGCATTATGCTGGAAGTAGCCTCCAACCACTAGACATGTGGCCTAAAAAATATAAATAGGGTGGGTAGAGGATTTTAATGATACTGAGTTGGCAATAACTTTCGAGCTTCGATGCCCACTCAGTCCTCTCCTGAGAGGTCTCTGAAGAATCAGAGCACCTGCTAGGCATTGAAGCCTACTTTTTTAGCAGTGCCCTGGAAGGTTTTCATCAAGGCTGGCCCCTTGGCACTACCTCACAGAAGGGAAGAATTTCCTGAAGATCACAAGGTTTCCCAGGGCCTGCCTCTCCCTCCTCTTGCCTGAGTGGTCATGCTCTCACCCTGAGGGACAATGCTGCCCACACACATATAGTCCCATACTCTCTTGGATGGCTGGACCAACTGACCTGAGCTGCAGCTCTCACACACTCATCATTTCATATTTGGTCAGGCTGTTGTTAGCTGCCTCTTCCACCAAATCCAAACACTTCCTCTGTCCTAAGGGCTGGGATCCAGAGGTTCCTCAGAGGTTGTAGCTCTTCCTCCTCTGATGTCTGTTCTGAGGGAGACCTGGGGCCAGTGCTCATTAATTGAATAAGAGATAAGACCTCTTACTCTTAATCAAGAGATAAGAGAATAAGAACCAGGACTAGGGGGTCGGGTGGGGAGGAGGGAGATTTGGGACATTGGTGATGGGAATGTTGCACTGGTGATGGGTGGTGTTCTTTACATGACTGAAACCCAAACACAATCATGTATGTAATCAAGGTGTTTAAATAAAATAAAATAAAATAAATCGTAAAAAAAAAAAAAGAACCAGGACTAAGCTCGGTTTCTGAAGATAAGCCTTCTCTTGGGCATCCCAGTTGGCTGGCACTGATGGCAAGTCATCTGGGAACTGGCAAAATCAGGAAAGGTACTGGGAAGGGAGGCAGGGGCAATGGTTGAAAGCATTAGCTAGGTATATTCATGCTGGAGAGGCAAAGTTCAACACCCATAGCATGCATAACTCAGGACAAGGAGAGATGGGAGGGCAAGCAGGCAGGGATGTATGATGCCAATAGATGCTCTAACTTCTATTTGACAAGAGACCTGTACCAGTATGATGGAGAGGCACAATTCCCTGTTCAATGGGAGAAACATTAGCTATTCATGCATTCAACAAGAGTTGAGTGCAGAGATAGAGGATTGAACAAGGCCCTGAAACCTCCAGCTCGTACCGGGAGACCCTATGGGTCAGGACTTAGTAAGGAGAAAACAGCTACTCATGGTCTCTCCCACAGAGGCAGACACACTGGGCAGCGCTGAACATCTCCAGAAAGGCTGCCCAGGACTTGCCAGGCGTGGCCACGGGGCAGTGACTTGTGTTGGGGCTTTGCACCCTTGCCCTGCCCACAGCTTCCACTGGCACTAACTCTCTTTCCCCTGCAGGTGATGAGCATTCTCAGCAACCCCAGTGCTGTGCCACCGCAGCCGCAGGCCGACTTCTCCATCTCCCCGCTGCACAGCGGCCTGGACTCGGCCACCTCCATCTCAGCCAGCTGCAGCCAGCGGGCTGACTCCATCAAGCCGGGAGACAGCCTGCCCACCTCCCAGTCCTATTGCCCGCCCACCTACAGCACCACCGGCTACAGCGTGGACCCCGTGGCTGGCTACCAGTACAGCCAGTATGGCCAGAGTGAGTGTCCAGTGCCTCTCTCTCCCTGCTCTTCTCCAAGAGTTTCCTGTTGGAAGAGCCAAAATTTCATATTGGGTAGGGAGGTCCTTTGCACGGATAAAGATTTTGAGGTTCAACAGGAGGAAATGTTGCCTTCAGAGGATGCTGAACTAGTCCCCTGCATGTTTGATTGCCTCAAAGCTGGCATTGACCTGCAAGAAATATGTCAATCACCAATGTTATTTAAAATTCTCTAGAAGGGGGCCTGGAGTGATAGCTCGTTGGGGAGGGCATTTGCCTTGCTTGAGAGCTGAACCGGGTCTATCCCTGACATCCCACATGATCCCTTGAGCACCGTCTGGAATGAAGCCTGAGCGCAGAGCCAGGAGTAATCCTGTGTGGCACCGAAACAAACAAATAAACAAAAAACAAACAAAAAAATTCTCTAGCAGCAGGCTCTGGAGGCAGCTCAAGAGGCAGGAATACAGACTTTGCATGAAGGAAACCTGAGTTTGAACCCCTGAGCATTGCTGGGGATATTCCCCCAAGCACTGAGCCAATATAACCCCTAAGTACCAACAGAGGATTTCCTGGCTGATTCCCTCTGCCAGTTTTACCTCCCCCAGTTTTATTTTCTAGTAGCCACATTTTAATTTTTTGTTGTTGTTTGCTTTGGAGGGGGCACACTTGGCAGTGCTTAGGGTTTACCTCTGGCTTTGTGTTCAGGGATTATTCCTGGCAAGCTCAGGGGACCATCCATATGTGGTACCAGGGATAAAACTGGGGCTGTTCCTGTGCAAGGCAACCCCAGTGCCTCTGTGTTATCCTTTTGGCCCTAGAATCCAATTTTTTTTTTTTTTTTGGTTTTGGGTCACACCCAGCAGTGCTCAGGAGTTACTCCTGGCTCCATGCTCAGAAATCGCTCCCAGCAGGCACGGGGGACCATATGGGATGCCGGGATTTGAACCAATGACCTTCTGCATGAAAGGCAAACGCCTGGGCCAGAGAGATAGCATGGAGGTAAGGCATTTGCCTTTCATGCAGGAGGTCATCGGTTCAAATCCTGGCATCCCATATGGTCCCTCGTGCCTACCAGGAGCAATTTCTGAGCCTGGAGCCAGGAATGACCCCTGAGCACTGCCAGGTGTGACCCAAAATCCACATACACACACACAAAAAAAGAAAGGCAAACATCTTACCTCCATGCTATCTCTCTACCCTTAGAAGTCACTTTTTAAAGCATAAGAAGAAACATGTGGGATTATTTTTACTAAATATTAACCATTGTATTTAACCCAACATATTCAAAATGTGATTGTTTCAATAGAAAATCCATAGAAGGGGCTGGCGCAGTGGCGCTAGAGGTAAGGTGTCTGCCTTGCCAGTGCTAGCCTAGGATGGACCACGGTTCGATCCCTCGGCGTCCCATATGGTCCCCCAAGCCAGGAGTGACTTCTGAGCTTATAGCCAGGAGTAATCTCTGAGCATCACCGGGTATGGCCCAAAAACCAAAAAAAAAAAAAAAAAAAAAAAAAGGAAAATCCATAGAAACCTATTAATAAAATTTTTATAATCTTTTAATATATAATTGAAATCATCCCTTTTATTTTTATTTTTTTTAATTTAGTCACTAACTTATCATTTATTTACCAGCCCATTAAGTTTTCATTGGAGATAATTTGGTCTATATTGAAATCTCATAAAAATTTACAACTGATGTAATTGATTCCTACTTCACATTTATTTTAAATACACTGACTAGCCTTCCAGTTTCTAAACTCAATGGAATTTCAGGTTATTTTTTGTTTTTGTTTTAGGGGCTCATTTACGACTTGATGCTCAGGGCTCATTCCTGACTCAATGCTGAGAGGTCACTTCTGCTAGTGCCTGGGGACTACAAGTGGTGTCAGGGATCGAACCAGGGCCTGCCATGTATAAAACAAGTGCCTTAACTTCTATACTATCTCTCTGGGCCCAGATTTCAATTTTTTAAAATTTTCGTTGCCTACCATTAGCATGCTTCCACGTTTCAGTGGTCCATCCCCACTGGTAACTGGTGCTGCAGTGGGAGTGTGCCAAGGCCAGAAAACCTGCACCTTGCTGCTTATTGAGCCCCTCCCACCCCATACCATCAGCTTTTGTTTTCCTAAACTTTGAGCTTAGCTTAGATGCCCACTCCAGGTATCTACCCCAGTCTCCCTCTCCATAACTCTTTACTTGGAAATGGAGACAGCCCCTCTCACACCAAAGCTGCAGTAGGCAGGCCTGGCTTGTGCCTCCAGCTAGGCAGCCACAATCCAGTCCAGCATCAATCCAGCTGGGCAGCACAGGAACCTGGAGTCACTGGGCTCCCCTCCTGCCACACCTCCCAGTACAACCTCACCTGCTGGTGTCAAACTAATCAGAAGGGCGTGTGGCCAGAGGGCAAGACCTCTCAGCCCAAGGGCATCCTCTCCTGCCTGCTTCTGGGCTCTGGGCTGGCCTCCCTGATCCTTACTTCCTGCCCCCTCACTAACCTTCTCCTCCTCACACCGCGTGGCCTCCACGGCTAAATGAAGGCCAGCTGGGCTGGCCTCACTCTCCAGCTGTGTTATGACCCCATCCCTGGCTATGAGCGTGCTCACATGTGTGCGTATAAATGTGGACCCATGGGCTAGGCTACCTTTCACACATGTGTTGCATGTCAGCCCCATTTGTGGGCACGCCTCTCCTTGCGTGCAGGTATGTGTGTGACTGTGTGGTGGGCATGCTCATGTGTGTATTGTGCATATGATTCTTAGCATGAGGTGCCTGACATTGGTCATCTGAGTACATGTAGCTGTAACACATGCACATATATGTTAAATAGACATGTGGGGTACATGTGGCCAAGTGGGGGTCTGTGTGCTCACACCTGTCATCAAACAGATATGTAGGATGTGTGCACATGAACAAATGGGAACTCAGTGTCCCCAAGTGATGGAGCATAACTATAAGTGTGTTTTGGGTGTGCTTCATGCATACTGTGTGTGTGTGTGTGTGTGTGTGTGTGTGTGTGTGTGTGTGTAGATTTGTGTGCAGCATGTGGGCCTGAGCTGTGATCAATGGACACATGAGGTAGAGATTCTGTATACTCGCATATCTGAGAGTGGACGCACGTGCGACCCTGGAGTGTTTCCAGAGGGGCCCAGGGTGACCCTCTGCCCCAGTCCGTGTTCCCTAGTGTGGAGCAGGACACACATGCTCTTGATAAAGAATTTAGAGTAGATCCAGTGCCGGCCGGCAGCAGCCCGGGCCTGGGGCAGGCGTTAGTCACACCCAAAGCACCGTGCCCCACGCCAGGGGCGCCTGCCTAAGTCGGAAATAAAATTAACCCCAAAGTCAGCACAGGGGCAGCACAGGAGAGGGGGATCAAAAGAGAAAAGGCCCAGGAGGCGAGAAAGGAGTGTTTGTTTCCTGTTTGCTCAGGCAGACCGGCCAGAGACATTTCCTCCTTCTCCTGCCCACTCCAGAGCCACCATCCTCTCCTTTACTCTTCTTACTAGCCTCTATCACTTGACCCCTCTCCCCAGACTTCTGGCACAGCTTAGAACTCCTACTAGGCTTCCTTCTCCAGCACACTCCCAGGAGACCCCAGCACAGATCTCACCTTAGCCTCAGCCACCTAGGCCTTCACTGGAAGTAGGCAGGATCTTCTGTCACCCATTTGTGTGGGCAAGTTATCTGCAAAATGGAGTCTCATGGGTTAGATTCAAATCAGTTCAAGGTTTTTTTCTTGTCCCTTTGAGGTTCAGAGATAGCCCAGGACATATGTCCCATTGACTTTCTGTCCCTCCTACTGGAATTTGGAGGAGCACATCTATGACTGAGCTCCTGCAGTCCATGAACAAGAGTCAAAGATGTCTTCAGCCCCTTGGCTAGGCCCAAGCTCACCTATCATTGGATCACATCTGGCTTGTGTGTTGAGCTTAGCTGACCAGACATTGAGCAAAAGGCTTGTCCCTCATTTCATCAAAAACAAACAAACAAGGGGCCAGAGAGATAGCACAGTGGTATTTGCCTTGCAAGCAGGACCTAACATGGTTGGTTCGAATCCCAGTGACCCATATGGTCCCCCATGCCTGCTATTTCTGAGCAGATAGCCAGGAGTAACCCCTGAGTGCTGCCGGGTGTGGCCTCAAAACCAAAAACCAAAACCAAACAAACAAAAAATACCAACTCCCACCCAAGATAGATATTTATTGTCTAGATTATAGATACCGAAGCTGAGATTCAGAAGGGCTGGGACTGAGTCAGTGAATGACAGAATCTCTTTGAGCCAAGGCCCAGACCATCTGAAGATGCCTGGTAACACAATGCACCCCACCTGTGTGTGACCTCACGGTCACAGACACTCATGCACAGGGGCAGAGTTTCTTAACTTTTCACTGATCTGTGCATAAAAGGGATTAAATACAAAAAGGACAGAGAGCAAGAGAAATGGCGATTTGTTGAGTACCTGTGATGCCTTTTATCCTTGTGGCACCCAATAGATCCTTGCTGGGCACACGAAGAAGTGGGAGCCCATAGAATGGGTTTGCTGGAGATGCTCCAGTTTTGAGACCCCAGCTGCATACAACCCCAATCTGGCCCAAATCTGACCCCGCCTCCATTCCTGGCCCCGCCCCCTGGCCATCCTTTTTTCCTGCCCTCCTGGGATGACCAGTTAGCCAACTAGCCAGAGCAGGGAACAGGAGAGTTCAGTTCCTCTCTGTGGCCTCTGTCTTCCCAGGGACACTGTCATGCCTTCTTTTCCCTCTCTGTCTGTCTGTCTGTCTCTCCTTTCCCTGGAGGGGAAGGGCGGGCAGAAGGGACGGAGCCCAAGGCAGATTAATATGGCCCTGGTGTTCCCAGAGGCCAGGGCCGTACTAATGATGGGGCTGATAGAACGCAGAAGTGTGAAAAGAATTTTAATAGATCTGACAAGTCTAATAAGAATTTGTGTCTAGAAGGGTCCTCCTCTGGGGCTACAGGCTGACGAGACGCTGACGGCTGAGATTTGTTTACTGGTTGGCATCGCTGCTACAGCTCCTGCCAACTCCCGATTAATCTAATTTGAGATGTTGAGGGCCCAGGCACGGGTGCAAGGCAGAAGAGGGGAGACATGGAGAGACAGAAGGACAGGGAGGGCCAATGACAGAGACCATAGTGAGAAATACCATAGCCTTGCCCTGCTGGCCCAGGCTTGACCCCAGAGAGAGGTCAGCATGGCAGTTCTGTGGGTGTCCTGGAAGTGGGTCATGTTGTCAGAAAAGTTGGACTCCTTGGGGCTTCCTCACCTCCCTCCTTGACAGAGAGGACTAGGAATGCTTTGCCTGTGTGCGAGGCTGTGGCCAGCAACCAGGAGGGGCTCAAAGCGGAGACAGTGGGCAGAGATGCCAGCAGGACAGAATTAGGCTCCTTCTGTTCCTATGCTGTGTGTGACTCTGGGCACACAATCTTTAGGAGCCTCAATTTCCACCTTAGTAAAATGGGAATCCCCCAAATCTCAAGCCTTGGGGCTGCTGGAAGAATAGTTGGAGCTGCTGGCAGCCAGCAGTTTGTGCTAGATAAGGGGATCAAGTCGAGCCACCGTGAACATCTGGAGGTTCGCCGTTCCAGCCTACTCACAGGAAGAACCAGAAGGTTGGCATCAGTGCCTGGCAAGATGCAGAATGAGGGGGCCTGGGTCAGAAGAGCCTTTTATGACTTCAGAAATGTTGCCTGACTTGGATCCAGTAGCACAATTCCCGGCACTGCCTGAAGTAGACCCGGAAGCCTGTGCCGGAGTTGGGTTAGTCTGTGCCTCTGATAATTTAAAGTGCTCTACCCCTTCAAGGGGCTCACTGTATAGAAGGCAACTGGGGGGGGGTGGAGTTCATAGGGGTGCTTAAAAGCTGGCCTAAGGGGCCGGAGAGATAGCATGGAGTTAGGGCATTTGCCTTGCATGCAGAAGGACAGTGGTTCGAACCCCGGTGCCCTATGCCGTCCCCTGAGCCTACCAGGAGTGAGTTCTGAGCATAGAGCCAGGAGTAACCCCTCAGCGCTGCCAGATGTGACCCAAAAAAAAACAAAATAAATAAATAAATAAATAAGCTGGCCTAAGCAGTCTGGGGTTGCCGTCTGGCACTGTTGGCTTTTTCCAGCAAGAACATCTCCCAGGGTAGGGCATCTATTTTCTCTCTCTCAAATGGGAGGACATTCCCTGGAGACCCATAGAGCTGTGAGCATGAGAGAAGATCTTGCTGAAAGTCCTTGGAACAGGCATCAAGCAAGTTCTCAATCAAGGTCAGCCCTCCTTTTCCTGGCCTCTCTGACAGTGAGGCTTCCTCATGGAGCCAATGCTGAGTGCAGTTAAGAATGAAAGTGCGGGGGCCGGAGAGATAGCATGGAGGTAAGGCATTTGCCTTTCATGCAGAAGGTCATCGGTTCGAATCCCGGCGTCCCATATGGTCCCCTGTGCCTGCCAGGAGCAATTTCTGAGCACGGAGCCAGGAAAAACCCCTGAGCACTGCCGGGTGTGACCCAAAAACCACAAAAAAAAAAAAAAAGAATGAAAGTGCGGGCCCAGAGAGATAGCATAGCGGTGTTTGCCTTGCAAGCAGCCGATTCAGGACCAAAGGTGGTTGGTTCGAATCCCGGTGTCCCATATGGTCCCCCGTGCCTGCCAGGAGCTATTTCTGAGCAGACAGCCAGGAGTAACCCCTGAGCACTGCCAGGTGTGGCCCAAAAAACAAAAACAAAAACAAAAAAAAACCAAGAATCAAAGTGCGGGCCCAGAGAGATAGCATAGTGGTGTTTGCCATGCAAGCAGCCGATTCAGGACCAAAGGTGGTTGGTTCGAATCCCGGTGTCCCATATGGTCCCCTGTGCCTGCCAGGAGCTATTTCTGAGCAGACAGCCAGGTGTAACCCCTGAGCATCGCCGGGTGTGGCCCAAAAATAAAAAAAATAAAAAAAAAAAGAATGAAAGTGCAAGGGACCGGAGCAATAGAGCAGTGGTAGGGTGTTTGCCTTGCATGCGGCTGATCCAGGATGGACCTTGATTCAATCCCCAGCATCCCAAATGGTCCCCCAAGCCAGGAGTGATTTCTGAGCGCATAGCCAGGAGCAACCCCTGAGCATCACGGGGTATCCAAAAAAAAAGAAGTGCATGGGCTGGAGACACAGCACAATGGTAGGGGGTTTGTCTTGTCTTGCACGCAACCTACACAGGACAGACCCAGGTTCAATTCCCATATGGTCCCCCGAGCCTGCCAATTGTGATTTCTGAGCATAGAGCCAAGAGTAATCCCTGAGCACACTGGGTATGGCCCCAAAACAAAAACAAAAACAAAACAAAACAAAAATGGAAGTGTAGTTCTGATTCCATCTCCAGCACTGCATGGTCCTCTGAGCCCCTCTATATATAGTCCCCAAGCTGAGAGCACAAAACAATCCTTGAGCATTGCCAGGCATGGCCCCCATCTCCTCTCCTCCTAAACAGAGTTGCTCCAAGCGACAGAGATAGTGTAGCCAATGCTACAGGGTCCCCCCAAGACTAGAGATGGGAGCTTCTCCTACTTACCCACCAACCCCCGAAGTCAGGCCACCACTCCCTTGGCCCTTAGTCTTGGGAGTCCAGCTGGTTGGGTAACTGTAGACCCTGGGGTTCAGTCTGTAGAGCTAAGAAGTAGAGGGGCACCAGGGCCAGATATTCATAAAAGATCTCAGGGCAATACACATCCTTTAAGAAAGAATTTGCGTTCTTTCACTCTGTCCTCATGACAGTGGTAGAAGCTGCAGTTTGTTCTTTCCATTCCTTTTTCAGAGGAGACAGACCTGTAGTGGACTCGGCTGCCACAGCTGCATGAACTACAAATAGTTCTTTACTTCGTGTCCCTCTCCTAGGTCACATTTATTTAATAATCCCAGGTCTATTGGGACGATGTCTTGAGCCCTGGGCAGGTCTTGAGCATACTAAGCCCCTTTAATATGGTTTCTCAGGCACTGCTCAACTCAACCACTCCTCTTACCCTGTTTTTTTCTTTCAGAGAAAGACCTAAGACTTGGGTGGGTAAGTTGGGGCATCAGGCCTACACAGGAGTTCACAGCTGAAGGTTTAAAACTATCTGTGAATCCCCAGGGTTACAGTTACAGGCCTCCACAGCTCTGCTCTCTATCTTCTCCTGTTCCCCTTTACCTGCCCTCCACAGCTGGCCCCAATTCTGGAATCACCTGCTGCAGAAGGCAGGTGAGAAAGCATTAGCTCAGATTCCTCCTACAACTCTCAGTTTCCTCTCACCTCTGCATCCCTGCAGGGCTGCAGATGGGAAGGTGTGCATTGGCCACAACATAACAGCTAAAGAAATAACTTCTTGGAGTCTCAAGAGGACTTGGTAACATGCCAGTCAAAGCATTGGTCAGGCCAATTGCTGCAATTGCTCTGGCGAGCAGCTAGGACAATGAGTACAATGGATTTGGAATAGGAAAGCATACACTCAGTAGTTCTCTCATGCACATAATGCTCCTGTTTACCTGGCTGCAGTGGGGCTCACCTGTGCACAGCTGCTTATGCACATACAGACATTCTCATAGTGTTCTTCATGTCAGTAAATCCTGTTTACACACATGTGTGGTTTGCAGGTGCTCTCTGAGTGCCCATTATGAACTTTTTTGGGAGTCCTGTTTTCTCTCTTCATGCACAAGTATATACCCTCACAAACCCTTTTCTCTGGGTTATCAGAACTAAGAGGACTGAAGGTCTCAGCCACCTGCATGTCAGGGCCTGGATCTTTCTGCAGGAACAAGTAACATCCCTACCAAAGTCATTTTGGTTTTTGAGAAAGGGCTCTTAGACTATACAGGAGCTGGTTCAGAAAAGGATTCTACCCTCATTGATATCTATATCACAGGGAATTCACTAGATTTCCCCACTCTAAGGAGATTGAAAGGGTTTATTGGAAAGCAGAACTAATCTTTCGATTCAACTATATATTTATATGACTTCTGTCCTGCCTGAAGAACTCAGGATAAATTGGATAAATTATTGATGTTGTATAAATATTGATGACTGGTTGGGGAGAAGGTGAAAGAGCTTCATGAAACTGGATAAATGGACATATGGATGAATGGACATGGAGTGTACAGATAGATGAATAAAAAATGAGTGGATGAATGGGTGGGCAGATAGAGGGTGAATAAGTGATCTCATAGCTCTCATAACTGGATAAATGGATAAATTAATGGTTAGATGGTGGAATGGTTCATGCACACATGTGTGTCTGTGCATATGGATGCATAGCTGGAGAAGCAGTGAATTAGTAAATTGATAAATGATGGATAAATGGATGGACGATACATGACAGATAAATGGATGCCTGTGTTTGTATGAAAGAAACTAAAGAAGCTAAAAGAATCATGATTTCTAGGAGTTTCTCTTTTTTTTCTTTTCTAGCTGCTGTTGACTATCTGGCCAAAAATGTGAGCTTGTCCACACAGCGCCGCATGAAGCTTGGAGAACATTCTGCCGTGCTGGGACTCCTGCCTGTAGAAACTGGCCAGGCCTATTAGGACGTGGGCGGACTTGCCCCAGCCTGAGTCCCTGCCACCTTTCTGACCTGCGTCTCCCAGCCTCTACCCTCTCTCCATTTTGGAATCTCAGGAGGCTGAGGAAGGAGCCCATTCTCATCCTTGTAGCCAGCCTTCACCAGTGGTTAGGGACCTAGCATGCTCCCTGGAGCCTGCCCACTGTTCTCCCCCCCCCCCCCCAGCCAGCCTGCCATCCTTTTCCAGTCACAGCCTGTCTTGGTGTCTGTGTCCCTGAAAGCCCCAAGATCCAAGCTTACCTTCAACAGAGCACCCCAGCACTCAAAGGAGGATGCCATTTGGGATCTGGTTCCTGTGGGTGCCCCAGCATAGGTGTGGGGTGAAGCTGGCACAGCATGCCTAGCCCAGGGTTAGCACCACTGCCCTTTCCCCCTCTGGACACTGGGACTCTAGCAGAGAGGTGGCTTTTGGCCTGGTCTTGGCCTTGGCCTGGTCTTGGTCTTGGTCTTCTGAGGGAAGTTGTTCAGACATTGCAAGGATGTCAGGAAACCCTTACATACTTCTACTAGGTGTTGTGGAATTAAGCCCAGGCAGGGGACAAGGAAGATCAGAAAGAGGCTTCATTTGGGAGTGAACCTGTCAGTCTGAGTCTACAGAGGGGAATGACCCAATTAGGTCACCTGGGGCCACTGGATCTGTGTCAGAAACCCAAGGTTCCATGTGGCCTAGAACCAGGGAACCCAAGGTTCTCTCAACTCTCTCAGAGGGGAGTAGGAGGGGAACCAATTGGGAGGTCGTGTCAGTGAAGAATCCTAGGGCAGGTTCAGAGCAGGTTTTCTAGCTGCACTTCCTCTGTCTGTTACCAAAAGCCCAATACCACAAAATCACAACCCACAGAGGTTCCATTTCTTACCAAGCTCTCACCACCCCCTCCTCTGCATGCCCAATTTGGGGGTTAGGAGGGAAGGGACAATGTTCAAGAGTTCCTTTAAGGAGCTGCAACAAGAACTTTGGAGGAATATTCTAAGACCTGCATATTGCTTGCCCATAAACAAGATCACTGATTCCCTTTAGCATTCAGGGGCTGGGTTGGTAGTGCCTGTCTCACCCAGGGGATCATTCTTCAGTGCTGACTCACTTCCAGCCACAAGGCTAGACTGTCTCTTAACCCAGCACAGCTGGATAAGGGCAGATTTGGCTGTTGAGCCCCAACCTTGGGCAGAGAAGGTACCCCAAAGGCCCAAGGAAGAGAGGAAGGGAGTTTTTCTTGGCCATTTCAGTGGCTTCCTTGTGTTCCCTCCTCTCTAGATTGAAACCTTTGGGGAATGGTTCAAGCTATGCCTCTCTTGGACCCTTTCACCTCCTTAATAATTATATGCATCTTCACCATCACCATCATTATAACCTATGCTTGGATCGCTTTGGTCAAGAACTGCTGGTCAAAGGCTCTTATAAGGGAGACACAGCACTAAATCCACAAGGACTGGAATGAATTGCTTGCCACCAGCCAAGCACAGGAAACCACCTCTTTTCTCAACCCATGCCTCTTGCCCTCAGCCAACAAGATGTTTATGGAGGGAAGAGCTGTTGCTTTGGAAATCAAACTGAGCTCTTCCTGCTGGGGAGCTGAGATGATAAGAGGCCAGGACAATTTCCTACGTGGTGTCATCTCTGTGACAAATGCTCACCTGTTTCTCATCCTCAGACTTGGTAGTATCAAGGTTGTTCAAGACCACAACCAGGGTGGCTCAGAGATCTCTGGCTTAGAGGAACCTGTAAATAACTGAGGACATTCTGACATGTGGCTCATCAAGTTATCAAGTTCAGCCAAGGTTTCAACTGGAGCAGCCGCTGTAAGAGACTTTCCATTCTTCAAGCTCTGGACAGAGAGGAGTCCTAAATTACCCCCTGGCCACCCAGTTCCATGTGTCTGTAGTGACAGAAATCAGCAACTCCTTTTGATCTACCAATATTCTTCATCCACATTCCTTGAATGAATGATCCTTTCTTTCCCCCAAAGGTTTAATTCTAAAACTGTCTAAGTCTCTTTATACCCTAAATTAACCCAGGATCAGGGATCTCATGCAGGTGACATCAAAACTATACAAGTCCCCCACCAGAGGATGATTCCCCTCCTCAGATGACATTCCAATGCTAGGACCAATCCCAAATATTGTTCCCCTGTGGTTAAGACAAAACTAAACCAAACAATTTCTCATTATGTCTACCATCTTGGTAGACAATGGACTCACCCCATCAGGGGTCCCCACACTCCCAAGAAAGAGGTCCTGATCCCACCAGGTTGTCCTTAAAACCCTGTGTTCATATGTGTGGCCAACTCACTCTCAATAATTGTCTTGTGTTGGCAACTTGCAACTTCCCCTAAGAGATGATGTTGGATGAAAAGTACAAAGCCTCACACTCTTGAAGAGTGATTACAGTCCTAGAAAAAAGGCCTGAGTCCCCCAAAGCAGGCTAACCTAGAAATAATTCTCATTCATCCTGTAAATAGAGTTTTAGCAAAAATAAGAGACATTTTCTCCAACTCAACACAAGTAGCTGTTGATCTTTCCTATGGGTTGGGGGGGCCCTCTTCTGAGCTCATTGTACATTAGTTGGAAATGTGGTGATGTGCTGTTCGTTTATAGGAAGTTGACTTTTATATATATATATATATACATATATATATACTTAAAAAAAAGAAGGAAACCCCCTCCCCCACAGTGTGTATCGTGCTAGTGCCAGGGACCATCTGTAGGGGTATATCTACATACCGTGTGTTTCAATTTATACATTCCAGGCTCTCTTGGGTTCTTACATTTTTATTGCTTTGTCTTTTAATTTGGTATTTCTCTCTTGCTATGAAAAAAAGTGATGTATAAGAACCAAGCTATGCTTTTATACTCTTTTTTTTTTTTTTAACTTGATTTACCTTTGCCATTCTTTTGCCCGAGGAACATGAAGGAGAAGAGAAAATGGGGAAATGAAAGAGAAGACAGAAGAGAGGTTTTCTCAGAAGAAAAATTGAGAAGTTCAGATCCACAATCTGACTGTAGTTTGAGAATAGGGCAGGTTCTGGCTTGGACCTCTACACCCAAACTTACTGGTGGAACTGGCAAAGCATTTAGAGACTTGAATCCTAGAACTTAGTGAAACTCCTTGATTGTCCCCAAAGACATTCTCTGGGCTCTCTCCATGGGGCTGTGCTCCCCAAGTTGGCCCCAGAGTGTCCTAACCGGATGCTTTTTGTGGTCCACAGTTCTCTTCTGCAGAGGCACCAAACCAAGACCAAATGGGGAACACCATCTTGTTATGTTCAGAGACATCTGTGTAGTGCATTTTCCATTCACATAAACAAGGCCACTCCCCTCACTGGGAAATACCTACATAGCGCTCTAGATCATTCCTTCTTCTAGTAACTGCAACTTGGTTGCTTCTGTATTGATTCACAGCCATTTCTCCCCATATGGAAATGAGTGTGTGTGCGTGAGCGTGCGAGTGGCGTGTATGCATGAGGATGTGTGGTTAAATATAATGGCATCATAATTTATTCAGCTATATGGAGTAGTAGACTAGAAAGAGAAACTGGCATTTGCTTTAACTACCTGCTTGTAAGCGCTTCCTCTGTAACTCAGGCGTAACTGTTATACATTAAAGGAAATTAAAAGCATTTTCAAGGTTCTGTGTACTCAATTGATTATTATCATGGGTTTGCCCTAAGTGGGATGGAGGGGTGGCAACCCTTTGACCTAATTAGTGAGTTGGGGTCAGAAGTGCACTTATTTTATGTCCCACTGGGTCTCCCAGTGGGACAGTTGCACGACACTAGTGAATGCTTCATCAATATTTGATCCATAAAAAGGAAAGTTGCCCCTATAAACCTTTTCTGTGATGGAGTTTCAGTTATCTTCACCAAAGTTTTCCAATCAACTCTCTATCCATGAAATCTGGGAAAGGAGAGAGTGCCAGGATTCTTATTTATGGCCTGAGAAGTGGAGTCTGATACTAGTATTTTCTCTTTGGAGGGAGGGAGGTTTTGGGGTTAGTGGCCACAACCAGCTGTACTCACAAGCTACTTCTGGTTCTGTGTAGAGGGTCACTTCTGATAAACCATGCAGTGCAGGAATTAAACAGGATGCATGTAAAGCACATGCCTAAACCTTTGTGCTCTCTCTCCAACCCATGATACTGGGATTCTTGGGCAAGTGGTAGAGGAAGGTAGGTAGAGGAGGTAGAGGAAGTCAGTCAATCAAGAGAAATTCCAAAGGAAGTGAAGGAACAAAATTAGGGCTAGGGTGAGGGGACCGTCAACAGGGGTCTCAGTTTAAAGTCTTAACTGAAGCCTTTTTTGTTTTGTTTTGTTTTGTTTTTGTTTTTTGGGCCACACCCATTTGACGCTCAGGGGTTACTCCTGGCTATGTGCTCAGAAATCACCCCTGGCTTGGGGGGAACCATATGGGACACCGGGGGATCAAACCGAGGTCCGTCCTATGGTAGCGCTTGCAAGGCAGACACCTTACCTCTAGCGCCACCTTCCCGGCCCCTTAACTGAAGCCTTAGTCTAACCTTTTGGGTTGGGATTATGGTACATTGGATTCGCCTTAACTGAGATGACTTTTGTACCAAGTGTCAGCCATTTACTGACCTATGGCTATCCCTGGGGTGTGGTAGGATGGTAAAGGACATTTCTGCCTATTACTGCTGCTTCACTGCTCCTGAGAAAGAATCTGGAGCCTGAGTAGCAGCGTTCACCTCAATTTAGGCCAGAATTATTTCAGCTCTTTCCGCTCATGACCCCTGTTACCGAGAAATAGAACACGGGCTGCCAGAAACCCTCAGGTTTCTGAGGCATTTACTTTTGAATTAATTTTTGGACACTGTGTTCATAAAACTTTCTCTGTTGCCCAATGTTTCACCACCCCCACATTAAATTACACAAGCCCATATGGGGTCATGATCCACTCTTTAAGAAACTAGAAGTTAGGGGAGGACAGTTGCCCTGACCCAGAAGAGAGCATCTGGATACAGACAGGAACATCTACTCCTCATCTATCCTCCAGGCTATAACTCCAGAAAAACTTTTGTCACGGTGGGACTAAAAGGAGGATGATGGGAATCTTCCCATTGCTAAGATGTTCCTCCAGACCCAAGGCCATTCAGCATAGTCAAGTTCTATAAGGCAGGGCCTGGAGGATTATAGGATCTTCCAGAGACTAACACCCCAGCAGAGGACTGTTCCCATTTATTCCCCAACTCAGCCTGTAGTGTGAAGAGCTGTAGGGCCCATGGAAACCAGTCAGTTTCTTCCATATCCAAGCACTTATCACATTCTGTCTCATACTTGTCTGCCTGGGCCCCAAGCAGTCAGGCAAGTACCATTCCCTAAACCAGGTAGCTGTACAAGAACTCATCAAGTTTTACTCTTACCTCTGGGCATGACTCATGATGATGGGTCCTGGAACCATTTCCTGACACTCAGACCCTATTTCAAGACATTTCTTTTTTTTTTTTTTTTTTTTTTTTTGGTTTTTGGGCCACACCCTGTGACGCTCAGGGGTTACTCCTGGCTATGCGCTCAGAAGTTGCTCCTGGCTTCTTGGGGAACCATATGGGACGCCGGGGGATCGAACCGAGGTCCATCCTAGGTTAGCGCAGGCAAGGCAGGCACCTTACCTCCAGCACCACCGCCCGGCCCCTCAAGACATTTCTTAAAAGAACAGTCTACATCAGTGGTTTTCAGGCCTCACAGATGTCTTCAGACCAGTGGTAGAAAGCAGGTGAGTTTAGTGGCAGTAACTTATTCAGGGATATTTTCTGTGTCTTGGCAGTGGTCCACAATCAGGCACTTTAAACTTCTGGTTTCCATAAACTCTTAGGACCTTCCCAGTAATCATGACAATAAACTCAACTAATAGTTGGTCTTCAGAGAGTGCCTGGTGGCAGGAAAGTTACATTAAGTGTTACATTATTGAGTGTCCTAGACTACCAGACCAGACTTGCCCTACCTAGGGACCACCAGGAAACTCTATGAGCCCCAGTTAAGGGCTTCCCTAAGATCTCACCTAACAACTTTCTTTATGTCCCAGGGACAGCTGAAAGAGTCATCCCTCCTGGCACAGTACAGCCCAGGATTAAAAGAAAAAGAGGTTTCTAGGTCTGTTGATCTGGAAGAGATGAGGTAGGAACCAGTGGTTCAAGAGCTCTATGAAACTTAGCAGTTTATGTCCTGGGTCTCATGTCTCTTGCATGCCTTTGGCAGATGAGTTGAGCAGTGTTGATGAGTGAAGGAAATAAACTCCTAATATAAGAATCAGTGCAGGTCCTGAGCTGAGCAGGGGAACACAAGACAAGGATCAGCCTGTCTGAGTCTAGTATGGGTCTAATTCTGCTTGTTGCTTAGTTGAGTCTAGATAATCCCTATCAAAAGAAAAGCTCCGGGGCCGGGCGGTGGCGCTAGAGGTAAGGTGCCTGCCTTGCCTGCGCTAGCCTTGGACGGACCACGGTTTGATCCCCCGGCGTCCCATATGGTCCCCCAAGCCAGGAGCAACTTCTGAGCGCATAGCCAGGAGTAACCCCAGAGCGTTACCGGGTGTGGCCCAAAAACCAAAAAAAAAAAAAAAAGAAAAGCTCCACCCTCCTGCACTCCCAGAATTGCCATGGATTTACCCTGAACTATGATTCACTTTCCTGCTTCAAAGAAGGCAAAGAGTTGGAACTGGAACAATAATTCATTGAGTATGGCCCTTCCACAGAGCCAACCTGATTCCCAGCATCCTTATGTTCCCTAAGCACAGTGTAGGCCCAATACACACACATACACACACACACACACACACACACACACACACACACACACACAAAGTCAGGTGCCAGAGGGGAGCATGCTCCAAGCTCCATTTAGAAAGATTCGAAGTCACTAAAATCCTTAGTCTTAGGGGACCTATATAACAGTCAATACCCCATCCCCCAATCTAATAGAAGAGCTATACCTAGTTTGGGAGAGAATGCAATGGCCAGCAGGGCCCCCCCCCCACTTCAAATCTTGGTGACTCCCACATCCATTGTTGACTCTCTCCCAGTCACCTTCATCACTTCAGCCTAATAGAGAGGTACTTCTTGGATTGGTTGATGTTTACTTCTAGAACATCGAGTAGGGGGAGTGGACAGTGGGTCAGATCTGGCAGCTTCTTCCCCAGGGACAAGCAATGAGGTTATACACCTACTCAGCTTTGGCAACCAAACACAGGTAAGAGTCTCCCCAAACTTCAAAGAGAGAAGAAAAGGAAAACCAACATGTGCTGTGGAGGTGCCCATGTCTCCCAGGTTGGTCCCTCAGAGACTAGTTTGAGACAAGGGTATTGACTGCAGCCCCTTTCAATCATTGAAGTCATTAATGACTCCCAGTGACCACTCAGCTTGAAGTGTGTCTGTTCATTCATAGAGCTGAGGAGTCCCTTTCCCCGTCCCTGTCCTCTTAGAGATTCCCCTTTATCTTCTGGCCCCTCATGTGTTAGGTATATAGAGGTCTTTGTAATAGTTCTCTTTTGTACCTATTATCAGTGCCTGCCTTTTCTCCTTTCCCTGGGGGTAGGGGTGAGGTTTGGATCTGAATAAACGGGTGGCGGGTAGCTGAGGGAGAGAGCATTTACTTCCTGCAGGCTTGTGGGCTCTGGGATTGGAGCCGCTGGCTTGTAGATAAATAGCTTGTTCTTGGGCCCGGGGAGATAGCACAGCAGCGTTTGCCTTGCAAGCAGCTGATCCAGGACCAAAGGTGGTTGGTTCGAATCCCGGTGTCCCATATGGTCCCCCGTGCCTGCCAGGAGCTATTTCTGAGCAGAAAGCTAGGAGTAACCCCTGAGCACTGCCAGGTGTGGCACCAAAAAAGAAAAAAGAGTTTCTTGCCTCTTTTTACCCTTATATCTGTGTGGATTATTTACTGTGGACGAAGATAACTGGAACAGTTTCCCCTATCCTTACTGCAGAGGAGAAATGGGTTTCCCTTTCCCTTTTGGGAACTGTGGAAAAATCAAACCCTAAACCTACATCCAGGGAACATCACACGTCACTCATGGCTCCTTCTTGGCACAAAGATAGGGTTGTCTGCCCAGATGGACCAGACCCAGAGCTTTATGCTCTCAGAGAGTCTAGCTGCAGAAAAGAAGGCAAGCACAAACTCTTAAGTGGATCTACTCAGAAGTTCAGGCGTGTACTTTCCTCTCAAGTAATGGGGGCAGAGGGAGCTCCAACCTTCTACCACAGATGTCAGGAAGCAGAAAGGAGTGCAGAAAATAATTACTGAGTGGAAGCCTGATCTCTTAGATATGAGGCATCCTGACTCTTCTGCAAACCTAGGAGAGTACACAGACACCTGGGAGAATGAGCAGGACATTTTGACAAATCCATCTGTACTTAGTGCCTTACCAGGATTCCTGGAGCCCCTTTCTACTTTATGCTATCTTTTTTGTTTGTTTGTTTTTGTTTTTTGGGCCACACCCGGTAATGCTCAGGGGTTACTCCTGGCTATGAGCTCAGAAATCGTGCCTGGCTTGGGGGACCATATGGGACACCGGGGATTGAACCTAGGTCTGTTTTAGCTAGCGCAGGCAAGGCAGGCACCTTACCTCTAGCACCACCACGCTGGCCCCATAATGCTATCTTGAGAGTTTGGGAACCCTGGAATAATTCTATCAGCCTCAAAAGAAGAGTTAGTAAAGAGGAAACCAGGGAAGAAGACCAAGGTAAAGGGGAGAGGTATCTCTCATTCACTGCTTCCTTGATGATTCAGAGGTGACCTCATCACAGCTATGGCTAAGCAGAGAGAATGTGCATGTACCCAAGTCCTTCGTGGGGATTAGAATTATCTAGACTCAGTGGGTAATTTGGATTTATAGTCCCAAATCAGGGTTTTCATGGTGATGGGAATTGGTGATAGACTAATGAGTTTCCTGCTAGGATGAGTTCTATGAAAAGTCCGGAAGTCCCTCTCCAGCACATAGTCAAACCTTTGTGGAAAGAAAAGGCAAGTTCCCTGTCCCTCACATGCTTCTGACCAGTCCTTGTCTATCTGAGAACTATCATGGGGTCTCTAGATTAGCTTAATTCTCTGTAGCATTTTGCAAGCTACACATTTAGGGCAAAGGAGAAAACAGGGATGTTGAAAGGTGAAGAAAAGGGCCGAAGAGATATCATGAAGGTAGAGTGTTTGCCTTGCATGCAGAAGGACGGTGGTTCAAATCCTGGCATCCCATATGGTCCCCCGAGCCTGCCAGGAGCAATTTTTGAACTTAGAGCCAGGAGTAACCCCTGAGTGCTGCTGAGTGTGACCCAAAAACCAAAAAAAGAAAAAAAAAGAAAAAGAAAAAAAGAAAAGAAAGGTGAAGAAAATTACTCACGAGTACCCAGAGAGTGAGAAGCCAGGAAGTGAGTCCAGACAAGAATCACCGCTTCCAAATACAGTTAATTTCTGGGAAATTTCACCAGAGCTAAGATGTAGCCATGCCCAGCTGTTTCATTCCATCTCTATCCTCATCGAGTTTCCTTCCACATCCTGGACAACTTCAGAACTAGTGCCAATCTCCCCCATCATTTCCTCCTTAGCTTGTAGCTCTAAAATATCAACAAGAGCCCATGTTCTTAGGTTCTGACTTAGAGTGGGCCACAAATAAGGTGCCCTTTTATGGTAATAATAGCTAGACATCTATATGTACCTGTCAGGCTGTGTCACAGAGAGGTAGTCAGTCACAATAGGAAGGCAGTGGACTTCTGCATAAGATTAGAGTCTTTCTGACTCTGTTTGTCTGGGGACTCCAGGTAAAATGATGGAGACTACAAGGACCCATCTTTGTCTTCCAAACTCTAACACCAAGATATTGACTTGCAATATTTCCGAGTTTGAAAATTCATCAGACTCAATAAGAACATAAATGTGGGCATGTGTCCAACAGAGTTCTGCTGTGGCCATGAAGTGTACAGGCACAGAGAGCTGCCAAGGAATCCCCTAATCTGTTTCTTCCTCTATAAAATACAGCTACAATAATACTAAACCCAGAGGCTATTGTAAAAACTGAGTCTAGGTGAAATGATTAATGACTGGCATGCAGTAGATGTTCAAGATGAATTACTAATCATTGGAACCACTTGGGTTTATTATTCTATAAGACAGAAGAGACAAGGAGCTGACTCTGTTCTTTCTACTTTAGCCTCAACATCAGTTCTCACCGGGCGGGTGGTAGTAATTTTCACTCTTCTGGAGGCATTTGGTAGTGTCTTAGACTTTTCTAGTTTCTTAGACTTTTCTAGTTTCACACTGGTTGAATAGGTACAGTGGATATTGCTCAGTGACAGCTCTAACCTTGGAGTCACATGCCAAGCAGCAGCCTCTATGTCAAAGGTTGTTGTGGCCCTGAATAGTAAGGTCACTGAGACTTAGAAACTCTGGCTAAGAAAGTCAGTAGGAGTTTGACCCTAAGACTTGGAGGTTCAATCCTCCTATTCTTTGTCTAGATTTACAAAAGTAACTGGATGTTTTCATCTTGACTAGGGTAATAATTGGTCTGGATCTTCACAGAAGACAGCTGGATGTGATCAGCTTCCTCTTTTACTTGGATTCATGGTCGCTTATAAAGTGTCCTCTCCAAGCTTGAGCAGTTGATCCAGGCATGGACAGGTCCAGGGAGTAGGGAAGTGACAGTTTGGCAGAATGATGATTTCAGCTCCCAATCAGATGTGAAGGGAAATGGCAGTTTCAACAGCAACTAGATATCTCTGATTCCAATAGGAAATAAGGGGAGGGTCCAGGGAACAGGCACATTCAAGGAAGAAGCAATATGAAAAGCTATGAACATTAGAACCAAGTGGTCCAGTGTTTCAGTTCAGCCCTTTCAGCCACTCAAAATTCTTGGCAAGGTGTCAATCCTGAACTTGCTGCTATTGTACCTTGATAATGTGGGGCTTGCTTCAGCAAACACAGAGAACAAAGGTTTAGAGAGGACAGAAAGAGGTATCTGGGGCCGGAGAGATAGCAGAGCAGTAGGTTGTTTGCCTTGCATGCAGCCGATCCAGGAAAAATGGTGGTTCAAATCCAGGCATCTCATATGGTTCCCATGCCTGCCAGGAGCAATTTCTGCACACAGAGCCAGGAGTAACCCCTGAGGTGTCACCCAAACCCCCCCCCAAAAAAAAAGATGTATTCAAAGTGACAGAGTCATCATAGCTTGCATTCATGTCTCTGAATGTTCAGCCCAGGCAATTCTAGATTTATTCGTTCATTTATTTATTCAGTCATTCACTTGAAGTAGTAGGAGTTTGGAAAGATGAAATGCAAAAAATTTGAAGAGTCTTGGAGAAGTCTTAGAGACTGGTAAAGTTTGGATTTTATTTGCTATTGCTTTGCTTGCTTAATTTTAATTAATTTTAATCCCCTCGCACTTGCCCCCATTGACATTACTATTGTGACAATGACCTGGAGTTGCATGCCTGTGGGAGGGACTGTTTAGCTGCAATGTTTGCACATCAGGTTGCAAAGCATGTACACTGGCCATGATGGTCACTAAGCTTTGAGCTCTGGTAGTTGTGGTGTTTGCACACTTGTACATCAGAGGCCACACTTTTTACCTTTGTTTTGTTGTATGAGCCACACCTGATGGTGCTCAGGAGCTATTCCTAGCTTTGCAATCAGAGATCACTTCTGGCAACCTCAAGGGTACCATATGGGATGCCAAGGATCAAACCCAGGACATCCACGTGTAAGACAAACACCGTACATGCTGTACTTGTCCCAGAGATCTCACTCTTTTTTTTTTTTTTTTTTTTTTTTGGTTTTTGGGCCACACCCGGCGGTGCTCAGGGGTTACTCCTGGCTGTCTGCTTAGAAATAGCTCCTGGCAGGCACAGGGGACCATATGGGACACCGGGATTTGAACCAACCACCTTTGGTCCTGGATCAGCTGCTTGCAAGGCAAACGCTGCTGTGCTATCTCTCCGGGCCCAGAGATCTCACTCTTAAAGCACAAATTATGGCTCTGCTGCTAACTAGCTAGAGGCGCTGCAGCATTTATACAACACAATGTTTGTCAGAGGTCACACTTTCAGATGCTTGTACATCTATCTTAAGTTGCACAGCTTCCCAGTGCTGGCACTTTCTGTCGCCTGTGTTTTGTGTATCTGTGCTCACACATACTGACTGTGGCACAAGTAGGAAACACTGGTGTTACCTGAGATCACTGACAGTAGTGCTTTGTCTCCAAACACATGTGGGACACCTGGGACTTAAACTCATAACCACATTCGTATAAGGCAATTGCTCTAAATATTATTTTTCCAGGTCCTGGATTTTATTTTAGGAATAATTTAGAGACCTAGAAGAATAGTTGGGGATTGGGGTAAGGCATCTTCCTTACATGAAATAAACTTGGTTTGTTCTTCAGTGTTACATAAATACTTCCTGAGATATAAATACTTTCTGCAAAGTCAGAATGACTTCTGAGTACTGCTAGGTACATCCTAGCTCCCAATCCTCAAAATAAGAATTTTTGAGAGTCACTAAGAAAGTGTGATGATGTGATTTACATTCCGAAAAGCTTTCCTAACTGATAGACAGAGAATGGTCTATGAGAAGGAAAGAACCAACTCAGGGAAGCCAAGGAATGTTGATATATAGATAGTGACAGTGGTAGCATCACTCCATCACAGTAGTGATGGAGGTTGAGAGAAGGAGATAAATTTAGGGTCCTGTCTGAGGAAAGACCAGAAGGTTCTCCTGTTAATGAATTGGCACAGGGTTGGATAAGGAAAGAAATGGGCTATGGGCAACTCCAGGACTGAGGTTCAAATAGGGGCCGGACCCTCACAGTTGACTGAGATCCAAACTCAAAAATAAATTAACTAAAAATAAAATAAATAAGGTGGGGTGGCTATGGAGGTTCATGAGGTTTGAAGGCCCTGGGTGTGTCCCAGTCAGGTGTGAGAATAGAGGTTTGGCCCTTCAAACCCATATTCTCCCTTCAACACATATCTCATTAGCTTGTCTTTATGTTTCTTTGCTTATTTTCTCTTTGGAGAAGCCTGTGTCCTCTCTTGAGCACATTCATCATCCTCCTTTGATCTTAAATATTTCTAAGCAAGTTTTAATGAATAAAATTACCCTGAAGGGGCCGGAGTAGTGGCGCAAGTGGTAGGACATTTGCCTTGTATGCGCTGACCTAAGATAGACCTCTGTTTGATCCCCCAGTGTCCCATATAGTAACTCAAGCCAGGAGCAATTTCTGAGCACATATCCAGGAGTAACCCCTCAGCATCACTGGGTGTGGCCACCCCAAAAAGAAACAAAAAAAAAAAAAACTACCTTGCTTCACTTAAAAAATAAAACCAGGGCCCGGAGAGATAGCACAGCAGCGTTTGCCTTGCAAGCAGCCGATCCAGGACCAAAGGTGAATGGTTTGAATCCCGGTGTCCCATATGGTCCCCTGTGCCTGCCAGGAGCTATTTCTGAGCAGACAGCCAGGAGTAACCCCTGAGCGCCGCCGGGTGTGGCCCAAAAACGAAACAAAAAATAAAACCTAAAATGGGAGTAAAGATACTGTCACATGGAGACTGCACCCACTGGTGAAGCTGGAGAAAAGAACTATACTCAATGGCAACTCTGGAAATTTGGTTAGTATTTGAGGTTTAGTTATGAAGGTGCTGGAGTGATAGTACAGTGGGTAGGGCACTGGCTTGCTCATAGCCAACCTGGGTTCGAACCCCAGTATCCCATATGGTCCCCCAAGCACTGTCAGGAGTCATTCCCGTGTGCAGAGCCAGAAGTAACCCCTAGCATCTCCAGGTGTGACCCCCCAAAACCCCAACAAACCAACAAATGAACAAAACGGTCACATACAGATTGAATAAAAAATAAAATTGAATGGGTCCAGAGAGATAGCATGGAGGTAGAGTGTTTGCCTTGCATGCAGAAGGATGATGGTTCAAATCCTGGCATCCCATATGGTCCTCTGAGCCTGCCAGGAGTGACTTCTGAGCGTAAAGCCAGGAGTAACCCCTGAGTGCTGCCGGGTGTGACTCAAAAAACAAACAACAAACAACAAACAAAAAAAGAAATAAAATTGAAGAAGCTCCAGGGTCTTGGTTGTGGAATCTAGTCTTCAGGGGATAGAAGGGGACAGAACAGCAGGGGACAGAGAAGATGAAGAAAGAATGGTGCCCAAAGCCAGAAGATGGGACCACATGGACACATAGGAGGGTCATTTTTATTGCTGTTAATTGTTTTGGGGCCATACCAAATAGTACTCAGGGCTGACTTCTGGCTCTATGCTCAGGGATCATTCCCAGAAAGGTTCAGAGATGTCATACAGGGTACCAGGGATCAAACCCAGGCCAAGCTCCTGTAAGCCAAGTGTCCTACTGTTAATCCAGTCACCAGAGGAGGTCTTTAGTGAAGCAATACCACACAGCACCCAGAGTATAATGGATCCACACCACTGGCAAAGATAGTTATTTGAATATTGTTATTCATGTTTGCACACACTTAGAAGATGGTCTAGAAAGCTTTGCAGGGTCCATGCTGATATACCTCTGTCTACCTTTAACTTATGAATAATACAGATGAATCAAAAGAGTGCAAGTGGGGGTTTCCATGTTCCAGATGGCCAGCCCTGAGGCTCATTCTCTTGAATTATTTCAAGAGGACAACATCATAAAAATATTCTTACAATGGCCTAGAACTATACCTCAGAGACAGAAGGAGGAAGACAAAAGTCACAGTCCAGCCAAATTCTCTGTTAGGGAATTTATACAAGTAACTTTTACAGGTAGGGACCTACTTCATATGTAAACAACAGGTCCAGAGTAGGGGTTGGTTAATCTCAAACTTCTGATCCAGAGATCTTTCTCACACTCCAAGGTTTAAAACCATGTTATAGAATTGTATTTATTTATGAAGTCTTTTTGGGCTACCCTTAGCAGAGGCCTGTGGGCTATTTCTGCTCAGGAGTGACCCCTGGCAGTGCTCAGGGAACCTTATGTGATTCCAGGAATTCAATCTGGTGTTGGCCACAGATATGCAAGCACCTTACCTTCTTGGGATTCTCCCTAGCCCTGTTACAGAATTTTAAAGAAAACTGTAGGCAAAGCTCCTCTTGGAAAACAAAGATCCCAATTATGGCTTTGCACACCCCATTAACCCCTAATCTTTTCTCTTCAATCAATCAAGTTATATTTATCATAAGCTAGGCAAATGGTCTTTGTTGGATTAATGCTGTTAGTTGAGTTACTTCTTGGCTCACATACTTCCTTGCATCTCTCTCATGTGCTCCTGAGAACAGTTCTTAGCACCCGCCAGGTACAAGAATAAGCATGATATCAGGAGAACCAGAAAGTCAATGTTTTAGGGTTTGTAGATATTCATTCTCTGTCACAACTACTCAACTTTAATGTCATAAATGCTTAGCCACATGCCAACACAAAAGCATGTCTGTGTTTCTGTAAAGTGCTGTGGTTATTCAAATGTGAATTTATGTCATTTCATGTCACTGTATATTCTTACAGCTTAGTTTTCAATAGTTTAAAATTGTAATGTGGAGGCTGGAGAGGTGGCGCTAGAGGTAAAACGTCTGCCTTGCAAGCACTAGCCAAAGAAGGACCGCGGTTCAATCCCCCGGTGTCCCATATGGTTCCCCAAGCCAGGGGCAATTTCTGAGCTCTTAGCCAGGAGTAACCCCTGAGCATCAAAATGGTGTAGGCCAAATAAATAAATAAAAATAAAATAAAATTGTAATGTGTTGGGGCTGGAGCAATAGCACAGCGGGTAAGGTGTTTGCTATGCATGCAGCCAATGTGGGTTCAATCCCTGGCATCTCATATGGACCCCCAAACCTGCCAGGAGTAATTTATAAGCACAGAGTTAGGAGTAACCCTTGAGCACCACCAGTTTTGCCCCCCCAAAAATTGTAATGTGGGGCCCGGAGAGATAGCACAGTGGTGCCTTGCAAGCAGCCGATCTAGGACCAAAGGTGGTTGGTTCTAATCCCGGTGTCCCATATGGTAGCCCATGCCTGCCAGGAGCTATTTCTGAGCAGACAGCCAGGAGTAACCCCTGAGCAATGCCGGGTGTGGCCCCCCCTCCAAAAAAAAAAAAAACAAAAAAAAATTGTAATGTGGACAGGAGGTATGACTCAAGAGATAGTGCATATTCCTATCATGTGTGAGGTCCCAAGTTCTACCCTTGCATCAAACACCTAGCCCCACCCTGACATCCCAAGCCTAGCACTACAGGCTGGAGCTCTAGCGGGGGACCCTAAGGTCCAGCACTGCCAGGTTCAAGCCCTACACTGGGAACTTCAAAAGTCGCACTGTATAAATGAACATTGCTGAGAGGGACTCTGCAAACAAATAAATAAGCAGGTGTATGCAAAAAAATATATAAAGCAAAACTAAATGTAAAGACCACTCTTAGCTTACAGACAGTCAAGACAATTGGCCCATCCATGATATGGATTTGCTGCCTTTAGCTGGATGAAGTCAATTTGGTTGCTATGAATTTTGAAGAGGAGGACACTGAGTCCCAGAGAGATTTCAGGACTTGTGGAAAAATCACCCAGTTAGTTGGCTTAGGACTAAACTGAGTCCAGGACAAGGCTGGATATCCAGGCTGTGGAGCCAAAAGAGATCTAGCTTTACAGATGGGGAAACTGAGACCCATCATGGGAATTGAGCCAGGAAACCCAGCCAGGAGC
Source organism: Suncus etruscus (assembly GCF_024139225.1). NCBI lineage: Eukaryota > Metazoa > Chordata > Mammalia > Eulipotyphla > Soricidae > Suncus > Suncus etruscus. The sequence continues at coordinate 19,266,000 of NC_064851.1, read as the reverse complement.
ACAGAGCAAAGCAGAGACAGAATCCCGGCAGCATCGTTCTGCCTTCTTCCTGTCCCCCAGTTCAGTCCAAGGCTTCTTCTTGCACTCATATTTTACAGCTAATTATCATTTGTTCAGCAGACCTGGAGAGACTCACATCCAAGTCACACGTGGGAAGGCAGGAGAGTGAGTCAGACACAGGGAGCCCCATATCCCCACGCATCCCCACACATCCCCATGCATTCACATGCGAGCGCACACAACGGCTTCCATTTCCTGAGATGTCCACCTGCTTTTATGAATATAAGTGGATTTGTAACAAGCATTGCAGCTGCATATAAGGCATTCAGACATGGAGACAATTTTACTAGATAATGGACTATCATGCAGGATACAATTTAAATTAAAAAATGCAATTTTCACCTTGAAATGAACAAATGATTACAATTTCTATACAAATTAAGGCATTCAGCCTCTCTTTCAGTAGTGGCACCAGCCCATGAAATATGACATAATTACCATGAAATACATTTTCAAATATTTTGATTTTTGTCCGCCGCTTTTTAAAAAACATAGGCCGCCTTCTAGGTCTCCGAGTGTGTGTTGGCATTTCCCACCTTCTGGGAAAAACACATTAAAAAGAAAAGCCAAAGTCCCTGAAGATGAAGTTGGCCCCCTCGCCGCCCTCCCCTCCTCCCTTCGCCTCACCCCTTAGAGTTCCCTGCCCTCCTCCTCCCCTCCCTTGGCTCAGAGATAAAATTGAAAAAAGGCAGACGGAGGAGAGGGGGACGCAGGCGACCAGCTCCAAAGCCTGAGATTTATCTAAATTGCTACGCTTATCTGAAGAATCGCATCTGTTGGTTATCTCAACGCCAGCCACTCCAACGCTCCATCTCTCTTCTTCCATAGCCCCCAGCTCTCCCCCCCCCCAGCAAGGCATTCCCTCCCCCAAACCTCCACTCTTATTTTTTAATTATTTTTTTTATTCTGCTGTCTTTTTATGACTGGAGACGAAAGGATAAAGAGCCACTGCCTGTGGCTGGCTTCAGCCACAAGAAGAAAAAAACAGAGGTCCAACAGGAGTGGACTGGGGAACGAGCCAGTGGGCTCAGTTTCTGGGCAATTTTCTGCACTTGGTTAAAGCTGGTTGACTTTGACAGGTCATCCCTCCACTAATCTGTCCCTTCCTTGTGACTGTCAACTGGCTATCTTAAGCAATCTAGCTCTTGGGTCTGAGCGTTGGGTGGGTAACTTAGACCATCAAATCTGCCTTTAAGTCACCTAAAAGCAGATTTTTGACCTCTTAGGAGGATTTGAACCTCTTGCCCTGACTCCTGTCTGCCGAGCATTCCTACTACTACCAGCCCCCAGCTAATAATGCCCACAGGACTTGGTTCCAGCCTATTGACTGGTCGAAGTTCTTCATTGAGACCAGCTGTGTCCTGCCTTTTCTTTCTGGAGAGTAATTCTGACACCTCTTCAGTTCATCTTATCCTCGTGGACCTTTATTCTTTTTAGGTAAGGTGGTTAGGAGTTCTTTGACATATAAAGAAACCCAGGGAGAAACAAAGTTGATATGATGAAAGCTTAGAGCCCTTGTTATTTATTTCATTTAATGTTTGCTTTTGTTTCTCAAACAATTTCACTTGCTTCAACTTTTCCCATCATGTAAGTGTGTTGTGTAAAAGGGTCTTAGACAGTGGGACAAACAGCATTTCAGGGGAAGTAAATGACCAGGCCTTATAAAATAACAAAGGAAAACAACAAAGCAACTCCAGGTCCATTGCCACATCCTAATGTTTGTCTGGAAAGGAATTCTGGGACTTTGTGCACTTGGACCACTTCCTCTCTTCTGACCCCACCTACCCTCTAACTCAACTTTCTACCAGGTTCTTGACCCCAGAGCAAGCTGAAGTCTGGGTAAAACTCCATTTCAGAAAGCAAAAACAGTTAGAAAAACACTGCCTTTAAGGATCAAGCATTCATCACTGCCTCTTGCTCTCTGACCTTAGCCAAATGAATGATCTCTGTGTCTCCTTTTTTTCCTCTGAAAGATAAATGTGACGATGCAAGACACATGATACAGGATGCTTCTTCCATGAGAGTCAGTGAGAATCAGCTTAGAGAGTACAGGACTTACCTTTGGCAGAATTGATATTCTTCCTCTTATGCTATGTCTCCAGCTTGCTAGGTTACTTTGAGACATTAACATTTTTTTTAATCTTTCCAATTTATTTGAAAAATCCTAGCCCCCACATTAGCAACTTACTTGCATTTAGGAGTGAGTCAAGTATTTAATGTCTGAAACAGAATGGGGATTGTGTAAGCTTCCAGGGCAGAAGAGGAAGTTGAGAGAAAGTAGGAATAAAAAATTCTTATTGGGGTTGTAGAGATAGTGTGATAGTATGATAGAGATATTGTCTTGTTTGCCAATGACCTGAGTTCAATTCCCAGCAACCCGTATGACCCCTCCCCAAATCTTGCCAGGAGTGGTTCCTGAGTACAGAGCCAGGATTAAGCCCTGAGTACTAACAATGTGGCCTAAAAAAGATGATTATTATTATTATTATATGTCATTACTATAAATCTAATAATGTGTTTTAAGCCCCTATCCATTATAAGTTGTGTAATGAAGCTAATGGTTTTTTATCTCATTCAATTCTCATACCATTATTGTTTTGGTCAGGGAAGGAGCCTGCGCCACACCTGATGATACTAAGGGCTGCCCCTGACTTGGTGCTCAGGGAATTATGTGGTGTCAGGGGTCAAATTGGGGTTGGCCTCCTACAAGATAACTGCCTACAAGATAACTCCTGTGATAATTAATTCTGCTTAGCAAATGGAAAGTCTGAATCATGGAGAGCTTATATCAACTTCCCAGTTAGGTTAGAAAGACAATTCATCTTAGTAAATAGCCTAGAAGTATGTCAGCAGCTAGTGGCCTGAGTATGGTTTACACATAATTAGCTGTACTCTAAAGCAGAATTCACTAATACCAAGTAGAAGATATGGGATTACCAAGCATCGTGAACGTAATGCTCTTGTCAGACATGACTCAGGAAACCACTGAGGTATTCAAACAGGAGAAGAATTGGGGAGATATAGTTAGGAGGTCAAATTCTATCCATGATCTACAAAGTGGCACATCCCGATCATTTAATGGGCCTCTGGAACTCTGCATCTCTACTCATAGAAGAGATACAACACTACCGAAAAGCCTCCCAAGGAACAGGAAAGAATTGTGGGTGTCCTTGCCCAGAATAATTAAGTATGAGTAAATAACCTCAACCCAACCCAACATTCATTTTAATGGCGACAAGGGAGGAACCACTGAGCACAGGCTGGTGAACCCCTCCAAAAGACAAACAAACAAAGGCAAACAAAAATGTTCTGAGAGATTGGAGCAGTAGTACAGCCAATAGGAATATTGCCTTGCATGACTGACCCAGGTTCAATCCCTGGCATCCCATATGGTTCCCCAAGCCTGCCAGAAGCAATTTCGGAGCACAGAGCCAGGAGTAACCCCTGAGTGCCACAGGGTGTGGCCCAAAAACCAAAAAAAAAAAAAAAAAAGAAAAGAAAAGAAAAAAGTTCTGGGTCAGGAGTGCATGCCTTGCACAAGGACCTGTATTGTATACTTGACACTGCTTTGCCTTACTACCAAGCATAGTCCTGGCAGTGCCAGCACCAGACGGTTCAAAAAGTACTACATATCTGGGCCTGTGATTGACCAAATATCACTGGGAGTAGACCCCAGCTCCCTGTGGCATGCTTGGTAACCAGCTCATCAAAAAAAATTTTTTTCCTTAAATCTGCTTTAAAATGGAGCCAGTTTCGGTTTTCAATTCTCCACCTCAAATTTCTATTTTTTGGTCAACCTTCATTTGGCCACACCTAGTAATAATCAAGGCTTACTCCTGGCTCTGCACTTAAGGGTCATTTCTGGCAGTGTTTGGAGGATGATATGGAATGCTAGGAACTAAACCCTGGTCAGCTGTGTGCAAAGCAAATGCCCTATGTACTGTGCTATGACTCTGACCCCATTGAAATTCTTTTTCAAAAACATCATCCCCAGGAAAATTATACTGTTGATGTATTTAAAGAAAGTAAACCATGTATCTTTAAGGGGTGATGACACTCCACCCTGTAATGGCAACTGACAACTGCTTCTGAAGTATAAAAGGGAGAGCCTGGCAGTTATTGGGGGGACTCAGGGAAAATGGAACAGAGCCTGCTGGCCTGCAGAGATGAAAGCATCAGCAAGATGTTGCCTGCTTTGCCTTTATCCTCCCCCCTCCTGAACCCAGACCTATAGGCCTCCCCAAGCCTCTTCTGGCTGATAAATTATGCCCCCTCTCTCTTTCTCTGAGAACCCCCCCCCCCACACACACAGTGGCAAACTTCATGCTGGGTATAAAACTATCAGTATTTTTTTCTTTTTTTCTTTTCTTTTCTTTTCTTTTTTTTTTCTTTTTTTTTCGGGGGGGGGGGGTCACATCCAACAGAGTTCAGGAGTTACTCATGGCTCTGCACTCAGAAGTTGCTCCTGGAAGGCTCGGGGGACCATATAGGATGCTGGGAATCAGACCAGAGTCTGTCTGGGGTTGGCCTTGTGCAAGGCAAATGCCCTACTGTTGTGCTCTTGCTCCAGCCCCTCGATATAGTATTTCTATGCCTCTCTCCTGGGCTATTCGGACAGCAGCAGTCCAGGGAGGCTACATTATACTACTTCAAACAAATTTTATTTAATGAGCTAATTAATCATTTTGTAGAGGAACAGGGGTCAGTTGGGGTGCACGCTTAGGACCAGAAGCTGAATGATGGCACCACATGCTACCTCACCTCCAACACCACTGAGGATAGTTCTGGAAGCTCTTGAGAAGGCCCTGGGGACTCTAGGGAAAACCCCATCAGTTCCCTAACCTTGGACCTGTTTGACTAAGTTTTACCAGCAGTGGCCTTCAGGTTTCTAAGCACCCCTTAGGAGTCCCCCCAAAAGAATAACATTTTTTGTAGTGCCACAGATAGAACTAAGGATTTCACATGTATGTATTGTACCACTGAGCCTTCTCCCCAGCCCCTTACTATACCTCTTCCTATAGCATTACATGTCTACTGTTTCAGCAGAAGACAAAGAAGCTCTTACAAAGCCAAAGCTATTCTAATACAACCTTTTAGGTTTGTGGGTTGGTTTGGATTTGGATGTCACTGCTGGTAACACTGGGAGAAACCACACAGTGTCAAGGATTGAACCTATGACTCTTGCATGTAAAACAGGCACCCTAGGGCCTGGAGAGATAGTACAGCGGCGTTTGCCTTGCAAGCAGTTGATCCAGGACCAAAGGTGGTTGGTTTGAATCCCAGTGTCCCATATGGTCCCCCGTGCCTGCCAGGAGCTATTTCTGAGCAGACAGCCAGGAGTAACCACTGAGCACCGCCAGGTGTGGCCCAAAAACCAAAAAACAAACAAACAAACAAACAAACAGGCACCCTAGCCTTTGGACACTTTCTGGCCCTCATATCACTTACTGATAATTATAATATCTACAAATTAGAACATAGAGCTATTTCAACCTTCTAACATTATAAGTGTCATGTCCCCCTTGATGATGACATTATTATAATGTTCTCTAACACTTAGACATAGCCTCATTCCCATATTCAATCTGTCTGGCCCCATGATCAAGTTCACTAAGCATTAATTCACCTGTTGCTGGGGTCTGTGCCAAGTCACAAGCAGGAAGATACTCAGATCCTGACAGTCTCCTTGCCCCTTGGGACAGGTCTAGGAACATGCCTACAGTACCCCAGATGGTCCCCTTCCCTCTATGCCCACAGTTGCTACACTTGACAGTAAGACATTTGGCCATCACAAAAATGGTGCCTTGTCTAGTAGAAGTCATAGGAGTTTCTGCTCTGTTAGGTAATAGCAGCCCTGCAAGCAGGATGTGTTGTGAGTTCAGCCTTCCCAGTGTGTGAACCTCAGAGTACATATGAGAAAACAGAAACTCAGAGATGTCCCATTGCAGGTTTCTGTCAAACTAATGTCAACCCATGGAACTGGGGTGAGGTCAGACACAAAGCTTTGAGCTAGTGTAGCATAAATCATATGCCTATTAAGTGAATGGATGAATAAGTGAGCTGGCCCCAGGAACAGGGCTGGACCTGGTACCTACAGCCAGCATTCAGACTGTTGACTCTGTGTGCAGAGGCTAGGCCTGTTTTACAGCTGCTCAGAGTGGCTGAGTTTTAAGACAGCCACTCCCCAGAGTGACTGGGATAGAAGGATGTAGTCAAAGCCAGAACTGCTGCTTCTGAGTCCAACTTGAGCCTGCTTATCTCAGAGGTTGATGGCACCTGGTTCTTGAGGACCAGACATGCTTCAGGGAAAACAAATGTGAGATTTATGCCCTCTGGGTCAGAGTTCTGTCTGCTATAAAGATGCACTTTGAAAGTCATTTCTTTTTTTTTTTTTTTTTTTTTTTTGGTTTTTTGGGCCACACCCTGTGACGCTCAGGGGTTACTCCTGGCTATGCGCTCAGAAGTTGCTCCTGGCTTCTTGGGGGACCATATGGGACACCGGGGGATCGAACCGCGGTCCGTCCTAGGCTAGCGCAGGCAAGGCAGGCACCTTACCTCCAGCGCCACCACCCGGCCCCTGAAAGTCATTTCTTAAAATAAAACTGATTGAAGGGTATGGACCCTAAAGGTTTTTGTAGTTGTTAATTGAGGAATCCCATACCCATATCATGTACTGATGATGGCTCCAGGATCTATTCAGAGAGGCATGAGAGCTGGGTGTGGGGTTGCCACCCAATCAGCTCCTTGATGGCCCTGAAATAGATGTTCTTGACCTTGACATAGGTAAAGACTGATGGTCTAGGATGCTTCAGAAATGTGGGATAGAAAATTAGCTGAGAGCATCCATCTCAACAGACAGCATCCAAGCACCTGGGTGGGAGTCAGGAAGTGTTCAGAGACACCCAATATCACCAAGAATGGAACTGCTATTCCCTCTACAGAAGGATGCTCTAACTAGGAAGCCACAAGCCAGTAGGAAAAGCAGACAAAGAATAAGAAATACACAGGAGAAGATAACTAAGAGGAACCCCCCCCCCTGCTCTTGGATATCTCCACTCTTAATGATCACTCTGCAAGGAAATCAAAAGTTGTGTTCAGGAGAAAAATAGATGTATAGAAGGAATGTAACCAAATTCAAGAAACTGAGAGTCTCTTTGTAGTCAGTGACTAAGAGTCAACATAAAGCTGTTCAGAACCCTGCCTGTACCCAGGAAGCCAGTGAGTGATCCTTGGTTCATTTGGTGATATGGTTCATCTCCCCATTCTCATTTGATATTGATCTAAGGGTGCCCAGGGTATGAAGACAACATGCAGATTGTTTCTTCTAAAGAAAGTATTCTAGGTCTAGAGCAAAAGAACAGTGAGTAAGACATTTGCCTTTCACACACAGTTAACCCAGATTCAATTCCTGGCATCCTGTATGATTTCCCTAAACACTGCTATTCTGTATATAGAGCCAGGAGTACCCCTCGAACATCATTTGTGGGTGTGGCCCACAAATAAACCAAAAAACTTGAAGTAAAATGTTGTCACTTTAGGGAATCAAAGGATTGGGCTTGGAGGAAGATTCAGCCAAATCTATGCTATAGTCAGGCATGTACTGGGGCAGACCTTGACCTGCCTCTCTTGAGCATCTGTGGGGTTCACAGATTGCCTAGCATTTCTTCTTTGTCCTTGCCTGAAAAGTATATCTGCACACAGACAATTCTTTAAGGCCTCAGAGTTAGAAAACTGCAGGGTTCTGAGGGGGCCATGTATGGTATAACTAATATTTGACATAGGGAAGTTTTTAAAATTAGAGATAAAGGGACCAGAGAGATAGTCCAACAGGTAGGGTGCTTACCTGGATGCAGCCAACCCGGTTCAATTGTTGGCCCCACATATGGTCCTCTGAACCTGCCAGAGTGATCCTTGAACACAGAGCTAGGAGTAAACCCTAAGCACTGCTAAATATGGCCCCAAAAGAACCCGAAACAGAGCAAGAGAGAGGACCAGATATGGTTCAGTAATAAGAGCACTTGCCTTGGATGTACGAGGTCTTGAGTTTGAAACATGAGAGAGGGGGAGAGAGAGAGAAAAAAGAGGGAGAAAGAGAGATAGAGGTCAAAGAGATAGATCAAAGAAGCACATTCCTGCAATCACGGCTCCCAGGTTCAATCCCCAGCACTGCACAACTTCCTGAGTGCTGTCAGATGTAGCCCTAGTGTCCCCTGTTGAAGAACCCCATCCCTTCTGAAGGAAAAAAATCAAAAAGCTGGAGGTGAGAGCTGGCTCTCCAGGGGTGGAAGACAAGGCTACAGAGGTCCACTTGGCACCCCAGTCACATGGCAGCTGACACAAGAACTTCGACCCACACCCAGGCACACATAGTTGCTCTCTCTCAGGGGAAGCTTTTTGGAGAGAAGGTGGAAGGTGCTTGGATAGCTGCGAAGGCCTTCATTAACCCAGGACATGGGGCCTGACACCCATTTCCATCCCCTCTCCCAGAAGCCCCTGCAGCTGTGCCTGCCCCCACTGGCCCCCCGACTGTCACGGATTATCCCAGGGGCCCTGGGGACAGGGAAGGGAACATCTGGATCCTGTTACAGGCCCCAGCTGGGGGTCTACGGGCGGGGGTGCTAAGGCAGCAGAGCACGGGGTTTAAATAAGTTTCAGAGCCCAAACAAGGCCCTCGGATGGGGGCTGACGGCTGAGGGGATGCGGTCCAGGCTATGCGGAAGGTGGGATCAGAACTGGCCCGAAAACCATTCCTGAGCTGCTGGGGCCAGGCAGGAGGCAGGATTATGGAATTAGTTCAGGAGGCAGCACTGGGCAGGGGTTGGCCAAGGATGCCCCAGGCAATGGCCTAGCCAGGCTCTGTCCCCACCTCTCTGGGGGACACTAGGCACTGGAGGCTCGGCGGGAATATGGTTTGGTTTAGTGGCCAACCCCTCAGAACAGGTCAAATCAAATTCAGCTTGAAATTCCAGGCGGGTCACGGTAGCCCAGGTGAAGGCCGAGTGCCAAAGTCAGCAGACGCCAGGGGAGGTTGTGCAGGACAGGACAGGTTGGGGATCTTCAGGATGAGGGCATTCAAGGGGTTTCACTGCTGCTTCGGCTGCTCTTCAGTTAGCCCAGTGGTGTAGGAAAGGGGTGGCCAAGAAAGAATTGCCATCCTGGGGACCTTCTCCAAAATATTTTCTGAGCTTTGACAAAGAACATTTGGTTCTCATAAAAAACTGCACAAAATGGCTGTAAGTGTCCACTCCACAAAGTAGAGTGGAGATAAAGGGGCCCTTCTGGGGAGGGAAAAGTCAGGCAGGAAAGGAGGAGTTGACATTGTAGGGGTGACGGCAAAAGTAAACCCAGGAGACAGGACTGCCCAACACTGAGGGGCCTGGTGGGGCCAGTAAGTGGCTAAGCAGCAGGAGGCCAAGGATTAAAGTGGCTCTGAACACCAGACCATGTAGTAGTTCATTCTTAGTCTTGAGGTAAGCGGGAGCCATTGAAGGTTCCAAAGAGAGGCATCATCAAAAAGTTTGAAAAAGAACTATCAAGGAGCTAGACCAACAGTATAGTGGGTAAGGCACTTGCTTTGCAAACAACCAACCTGAGTTTGATTCCTTCAACACCCCACATGGTCCTCTGAGCACTTCCAGGAGTGATTCCTGAGTGCAGAACCAGGATTAAGCCCTGAGCAATGCTCAGGGTGTGACCCCAAAACAAACCAAAAAAAAGAACTATTGTGTTCAATGAGGAGAGCATGAACCAGCAAGGTAGATTAGCAGGGCCCTGATTAGCAAAGGACAGATATGTTAGGATGAGAAGAAAAAAGTCCTTAGGAAAATAATCTTTCTTTTGACTTTGGGGCCACTCTCAGGTGTGCTCAGGGCTTACTCCCGATTCATGGAGACCATATGTGGTTCCCTAGTTCAACCAGGGGATTGAACCTGGCTTTACTGTGCACCTTCCTCACTAGACTGTCTCTTTGACTTTCCTATGAAAATATTAGAGTGTATACCAGTGCTAAGCACTGTTTGAACACATTTATCATTAGCAGGGGAAGAAGCAGTCTATTGGTCCATCTTATAAACAAGGAAAACTGAGTTCAGAAGGGCCATTTGACAGAGGAGATCATGGAGCTTTTGCCAAATGGCCAAGCTGGAGCTGAATCCAGGTGCCTTTCCCAGCTTGCAATGCTTCCCTCTGAAGCCCTGTACAACAGTCATGTCAGAGGTGAGGAAATCTAGGCCAAGTGCCTGGGCACCTTCAGTGGCAGCACTGGACACTGATGCTCTAAGATCAGTGTCCTTGGGACTCGCTTATTCTCAGTTTTTTTAAATAATATATTTAAGCGCATGGTTACAAACATGATTGTTGTTGGATTTCAGTCATAAAAAGAACACCCCCCCCTTCACCAGTGCAACATTCCCACCACTAATACCCCTCCATCTCGCTTCTCCCCAACCCCCGGCCTGTATTCGAGATAGGCATTCTACTTCTCTCACTCATTAACTTTGTCATGGTACTTGTTCATGTAGTTATTTCTCTAACTACACTCACCACATTTTGTGGTGAGCTTCATATCGTGAGCTGGTCCATCTGGTCCTCATTTCTATTGTCTCTGGGCATTATTATAATAATGTCTTTTGTTTTTTTCTTTCTTTCTTTCTTTCTTTCTTTCTTTCTTTCTTTCTTTCTTTCTTTCTTTCTTTCTTTCTTCTTTTTTTTTTTTTTTTTGATCACACCTGGAGGTGCTCAGGAGTTATTCCTGGTTCTGCTCTCAGAAGTCACTCCTGGCAGGTTCAGGGGACCATATGGGATGCTTGCTGGGATTCGAATGGGGATCTGTCCTGTGTTGGCTGCATGCAAGAAAAACACCTTACCACTATGCTATCACTTCAGCCCCTTTTTTATTTTTCCTAAAACACATAGATGAGTGGGACTATTCTGTATCTATCTCTCTCCCTCTGACTTATTTCAACTCAGCATAATAGTTTCCATGTGCATCCATGTATAGGAACATTTTATGATTTCATCTCTCCTGAAGGCTGCATAATATTCCATTGTGTATATGTACCATAGTTTCTTTAGCCATTCATCTGTTAAAGGGCATCTCGATTGTTTCCAGATTCTGGCTATTGTAAATAGTACTGTAATGAATATAGATGTGAGGAAGGGGTTTTTGTATTGCATTTTTGTGTTCCTAGGGTATATCCCTAGGAGTGGTATAGCTGGGAGAACAATTTCCAGTTTTTTGAGAAAACTCCATATTGTTTTCCATAAAGGCTGTACTAGATGGCATACCCACCAGCAGTGAATGAGAGTTCCTTTCTCTCCACATTTTCACCAACACTGATTGTTCTTGTTCTTTGTGATGTGTACCAGATTCTGTGGGGTGAGATGGTACCTCAATCCTAATTTTTAATTCTAAGGCACACCCTAAGAGGCCTTGCTGAATCTATGCAATATAAGCCTTGGGTTGTGGAACATGTGGCTACAGATGGTGACATGGAGACATGACTCACTGCCCGTCCTTTAATGTAGCTGGACTTTTGAGCAGAAGTGACAGGTCACAGACAGAAGTTAGGTGAAGAATGAGTGCTATATCATGACTAACACCATGAGGTCAGATACACCTGGGCTCGGTCTAGACTCTTCTTAAGACCTTGTGTGACCTCAGACAAATAACTTAACCTAAATTTGTCTTCTTTATAAAATAGGCATAATCCTCTGCTCAGGATTTGGGGAAGTATTGTGTAGGTAATCACGCTTATGGAATATGCTTATGGAATATTCTGGGCACACAGCAGGTAAGGTACATAGCAAGGCCATGACATAGGTTTAGGACTCTAGGATGAGTCCAGTAGTTCTACTCCTGAGCCAGGGGATTCTGCACATCCTTGGCAAGCGTGTGTCACTAACAGTTGAACAGAGAGAATAGCAGGTGTCCAGGTACTTGACTTGCAAACTAGGGGGAGATTATATTGACGCTGTAGGGAGTGAAAGTGACCAAGAGGATAGTGGTTAAATTAGAGGTCATGACAGGTAAACAAACACCACAGTGGAGTCCTGGTGGGACCATACCCCAAGTTCTCCCCTATTATCAACCCCCCAACCCAGTTTTGATTTTATATAGGGCCTCTGGTGCTTAGGGGTTACTTTCTGGCTCTATGCCCAGGAATCACTCCTAGCTGGGTCGGGAGATCATATGGAATGCCAGGGATTGAACTTGGCTCAGCTGTGTTCAAGGCAGATGTATCACCCACTGTACTATCGCTCCGGCCCCCAAGATTTTATAAAACAGAACATTACTTAGGCATCCTGGACTCTGCTCTGAAAAGCTTTGGGGGAAGTATTTGGAGGGCCCCAGACAGAAGTGTTTGGGATTACTTTCAGTTCTGTACTCCTGGGAGACTACTGGAGGAGCTTGGAGAACCATGTGGTACAGGGGATAGAATCCATGCCTCCCACTCACAAAGCTGCACTCAGCCCTTAGGCCTATCTCTGTCCTGAAATCTTTACAAACATCAGCACATTGATCTTCCCAGTGTCCCTTGGAAGAAGCACAGTGCCAGCCCCATTTTACAGAGGAGGAAGTTCAGGCATAGAGAGGCTCAGATCACACAGATGTAAGAAGCAGATCCCAAATTGGAGTATGTCTGACTGCCTAAACTGAGCTCCTGATGCTGCTTCCCCGCCCATGGTCCTCTCAGAACTTGAGCATGCAACCCCTGGTTTCAAGGCCAAGTCGGAGTTTCTTAGCAGGCAGCAGATGCAGGAGGACAGTCCAGCTGACTTCACTGAAAAGAGCTCCATTCCTGCGGCTTCTCCTATTAGGAATGCCTGATAGCAGAAAAGCACCTGCACAAGGAAACCAAAAGGGTCTGAGTTTAAATTCTTCTTCCACAGCACTCACTCTGTTGTGTATCCTGTACAGCCTGCTTGAGTTCTTTGTGCCTGATATCTTAGGTAGGGGAAAAGGATTCCCCTAACACCTGCCCTCTAGGGTTTGCTGTGGGTGGATTAATAGCATTATTCAGCAGTCAGCCAGAACTGCAGAGGAAAGTCTGTGCATAGGTCTCTGCTTTCCAGACCACAGCTCTGGAATTGGTGCAGAACCACTGGGGGGTTTAGACTGATGCCATCAGTGAAAGCAGCCTCTCAAGTGTTCATGTCAGCTGACCACATCCAAGAGATCCCCCCAATGCTGGAATCTAGCTATTCCGGGAACTCCAGATGCAAGGCCAAATGCTGATTTGGAATCAGCCATTGATACTTCCTCCTTGAGTTAGTGTTGTCCTTGGGGTGACCTTAAGTGGCCTGGTTAGTGATAGAAATTGGTGGTTTGTTCTGCAATGTGTGTCTCCCACTACCACAGAGCAGGCACCATCCAAGGCACCTGAGACCACCTGAGAACATGAAGCCCCAGCCCCAGCATGAAGCTGGTAAACAGTCAACAGTAGAAAGGATAAAATGTAAAACAGACCTGAGGGGCAAGGGAAGGATGGATGGGAGCACTGAAATCAAGGATTCTGAAGCCTGGAAGAAGGGGTACAATTTTAGAACAAAAACCAAAAACTCAGGTAAATGAGAAAGCAAAGCAAAATATCTAATTTTTTTGTTCTTCTACTAAATAGTGCAATATAAAATATTGGATCAACCAAAAAATTGGGGGACATGGAAATTGAATTCTTATTCAAACAGGAATCCCTTGAGCACATGTCCTTTTCTGCAATCATAGTTCCTTAAGACTGGTCAATTGGGGCATCGAGGGCCAGGTTTATCTTCTGCTTGCCTTGCTTAGCTCAAGACAAGGCCACTCACCTACCTATCTTCCTTCCTTCCTTCTTCCTTGCTTCCTTTTTTTTTTTTTTTTTTTTTTTTTTTTTTTTTTTTTTTTTTTTGAGGAGGAGGAGGAATCACATCTGATGATGCTCAGAGGTTACTCCTGGTTCTTTACTCATTAATATTTCTGGATGTTGCTCCATATGGGATGTTGGAGATCAAACCCAGATCAGTCACCTGTTGTACTATCTCTCTGACCCCAGCACTTCAGCTTTCTAAGTCTCGGTTTCTTCAGCTGCAAAATGGGATGAGAAGCAGACCAGGTCACCTGGCAGATGAGTGCCTTGAGCATTTTTAGCGTAACAAGGAGGTCTGCAGAACACTGCCGTGCATGCAGCCTGTATCCAACCTCAGTTCCCTGAATGCCTGGAGCTCACCCCTGAGCTCTGACCTGGGGCTCTTTCCTTCCCTCTGCTCTCCTCACCTTCATGTCCTGGGGTTCAGTAGGACCTCTGGCCACTGGCCAGCACACAGCTCAGTCCCAGCATACCCCAGGCAGCAAAGGGCACATGGCTCCTTTAAGGCAGCCCCAGCTGGGTCGCCTGGATATTGGAGCAGGACGAGATGAGGTGGCTAGGTGGCTCGGGCAAGACAGATGCGCCTGAGCAGGGCCTCGTTATGTATTCATGAGCTGTGAGGAAAAGAAATAAAAGGATTCATTATCGCCCAAACTGTTACTAATGACATGTACCTGGAGCCCCAGCACCTCTGGAAATTTAATGCGACACACTCGGAGAGAAAATGTATTCCCGGCTCTTCGCGTGGCCGATGGAAAATGTCCCCTCCCCGCCCCTCCTCATTGCCATTCACTCGGGGCAACATTTACAATTCTTCTGCCATTATGTCCGACCAGGGCCTCTGAGCCTCTGTCACGACCTGCACATTAGCTGAAAATTGGAAATTCCACAGCGTGGCCCTGGTCTGGGCCGTGGCTGCGGTGGGCTAGGACGCAGCAGGGTGCGGGAACCAGAAGCACGGTGAGCTGAGTATGAGGGGGGACTGCACACTAGGGGCAGTGGTGTGGGAAGGGCACCGCTGGCCCCTGTGCCCACCACCACCTCCTGGTCACCCCCACACTGAGCCCAGTCTGGGGTGCCAACTCAGAGACTGCAGAGTGGCAGCCCTCAGTCCCTTGCAAAGCTTCACCTTGGCTTATTCACCCTCCGCCCTGCAGTTCACCAGCTCCATCCTTTGTTCCCCTCAACGGCTGTCAAAAATATGAACACTCAGCAAGATGCATCCCGGTTGCATCTGAGGAGACACACTTGTGCCAGGAGCTCCCAGCACAGCCACTTGCCCATGACCAGCACCACACACACACATCACACAGGGTCTAAGGTCCTGTTTCCAACCCTCCAAAGAGCCAGGCTTTGAGAAGGGAGGGATATGTCCAAGATCACAGACCAGGAAAGATCAAAACTGGGATTTAAGGGACCAGAGTGATAGCACAGCTGATGAGGCACAGGGCTGACTTATGTTAGATCTCCAGCATCCCATATGGTCCCCTGAGCCTGCCAGGAGTGATTCCTGACTGCAGAGATAGGAATGACCCCTGAACATTGCTGGGTGTGGTCCAAAAGTCCCCCCCCCACACACACACAAATATCAAACAAACAAAAAACTTGGAGGTAAGGGACTGGAGGCATAATCCAATGGGAAGGGCATTTGCCTTGCATGCAGCTAACCCGGGTTCAATTCAGTCCCCAGCATCCCATATAAACCCCTGAGCAATGCCAAGAGTAATTCCTGATGCAGAGTTAGGAGTACTGCCAGGTTGGCCAAAAGAAAAAATGTAAACCAAAAACAAACAAACACAAAAACAAAACAAAACAAACAAACAAAAACACATCTCTGGAATTTGGAACCAAAGTGTTCCTACCTAGGACTTAGACTTGTCCTGGCCCACCTGGAAACTCAAGGCTTGAGATTCAACCCTCCTGGAAGCTTTCTCAGATTGGTGTTTGCCCTCAGTGATGAATGACCACATGCTTTGGAAGGACAAATCTAGGGATCCAAAGAGACAAACCATGAGCTTCAGGGTAATTATGCAGCTGCCTGTCCTAAGGGGCATTGGAGGAAAAATGGAAGTGGTGAAGCCTCATCCAATCCTCTAGGCTTTCTGCACCCTCCAGCCCTTCTGGGCACCTCACATTTGTAAGTCAAGTTCTCTACTGCTGACCTTGGTGTTCAATGGAGACTGGCATTTTGGTAGGAAAGTACACTAGTTGGGGCTAAGCAACAAATGAGCCCAACATCAATGACTTAAACAAGTCAGAATTTAAAAATTATTATTGGTTTTAGTCCAAAGGTAAGTGGTCCAACCTAAGTTGCAGCTTCTACTTCTGAGTCCAAAATGACTGTTGCAGCTTCTGCCATCTCATTTCATCCCATCATCCCACAGAAAGGAGTGGAGAGGGAGAGAGGCTATATGTCCTTTTCTTTTAAGGCATGAACCAGAAGGGTTCACTATCGCATATACATTCTGCTAGCCAAATTTACTAATGTGACCATACTCAGGATTAAAAAAGAAATTTGGGGATTTTAGATCTCTAGCTGAAGTTTCTAAGGGCATAAGCACTGTTGGTTTGGTCCATTGATTCCATATTCCGCAGGTGAGCCTTGTGGGTAGCTTGGAGTGTCTCATTACTATGTCTACCATATTTAGCAAATAAAAGTACAGGATATCCAGTTGATGTGAGGATCAGGTAAATAATAGTTGGGACCAAGTTAGTTATTCCTTATTTAAATACCATATTTTATCTGTCATTCCAGCTCAAAGGTCTTCCTTGGGTGGGACCCAAACCAGCCTTCCTTGAATCTCTAGGCTCACTCTGGATCCACGCCAAGTAGGCCTTTACTACATAGGTTCATCTGTGCATCCAGAGTTTGATTCTTGGTACCAGGGGCAGAGTTGAGAGGAAGGTAATGCTGACAGAACACTAATGTGCCAGCAGGTAAACACTTCTGTTGAACAAATAAATACAAGAATGGCCCAGGGGCCAGAGTGATAGCACAGCCATAGGGCATTTGCCTTGCACTAAGCCAACCCAGAACTAACCCGGTTTGATTCCCGGCATCCCAATGGTTTCCCGAGCCTGCCAGGAGTGATTTCTGAACACAGAGCCAAAAGTAATCCCTGAGCGCTGCCAGGTGTGACCCAAAAACCAAAAACAAACAAAATAGCCTAGATTCATGGATTTCAGAGGATGCGGTGGGATGAGATGGGGGATAATGATCCCCATAGGCTCACAGGCTATTCCAATGTAGCACCAGTTATAAAAATCACATTACTGGCAGGTTATGATTAAGAGTCAACTGGTAGGACAGAATCCACAGGACAGAAACAGGTTGGGAAGGAGCCACAACCAGAAAAAAATGTTGCAAAACATTGACCTAGTATAGCTGACCTCTAGGAGCATATTTTAAAAACATTTCAGGATCCATTAATTATACTATCATTAGTATTTAATAGAAAATTAAATTTTTTCTGTGTGTATTAATTCCTTCCACTCTACCTTATGAGGTAAGAACCTTCTACACCTAATTTAACATCTGAGGATACTGGATGCTCTCCAGTTTTGAGAGCAGGAGGGAGGTGAGGCCTGACACTCACCAGAGTTCTAATCTGCTCCTGGGAGAAAGGCCACAGGGACTGGATGGGCAAGTCCAGCCTCAACTCTCCACTGATTTAGTTTTCTGTTAACTCACTCCTATAGAATGCCAATGTACCCATTCAAGAAAAGAGAAAACTAATGGTGACAAAGCATAATATTGGTCGCTTTTGGAGGGAGGATTTTCTGAAAGGATGCTTTGGACTAATGAGAAGTATGTCTTGATTGGGAGGCTCAAGTGACTGTGTATATATATTCGTCAACGAGTATATTTTATTCCATATAAATAAACTCCCAGCAATAATAAAAGGTAAAAATGTATAGAGAGATTTAGAGTTCTAAATGTAAACAACATGATCCTTGATGCAACATGGTCTCCTGAACACACAGTTCCCAGAATACCACCAGTATGGTTCTAAAACAAAGAACAGTAAATTATTTAAATGCTAAAGATAATGAAGAAAGGGGTCGGAGTGATGGCGCAGTGGTAGGACATTTTCCTTGCATGCGGCTGACCCAGGATGGACTGTGGTTGGATCCCCCGGCATCCCATATGGTCCCCCCAAGCCAGGAGCGATTTCTGATTACATAACCAGGAGTAAGACCTCAGCATCACCGGTGTGCCCCCCCCCAAAAAAAAAGATAAAGGAGACAATTGCAGGTAGGGGATAAGGACTTTATGTTGGGTTCTGAGGTAGGAGGGAAGGAGAAAAGGAAAGAGGGAGGGGAAGAAAGGAAGGAGAGAAGGAGGAAGGAAAGGAAGAAAGGAAAGAAAGGAGGAATGAGGGAGGGAAAAAAGAAGTAAGGGAAGGAAGGAAGGAAGGAAGGAAGGAAGGAAGGAAGGAAGGAAGGAAGGAAGGAAGGAAGGAAGGAAGGAAGAAAGGAAGGAAGGAAGGAAGGAAGGAAGGAAGGAAGGAAGGAAGGAAGGAAGGAAGGAAGGAAGGAAGGAAGGAAGGAAGGAAGGAGGGAGGGAAAGAAAGAAGGAAGGGAAGGAGGAAGAAAGGGAGGAAGGAAGGAAAGAAGAAAGGAAGAAAGTGAGGAACAGAGGAAGGAAGAGAGGGAGGGAGGGAGGAAAGAAAGGAGGAAGGGATCAGGAAAGGAGAGGTCAGGAGGGCAGGAGGGAGGTAGATGTGAGGAGGAGAGGGGAGAATAGGGAAAGAACAAAAGTCATTCATCCAGAACATGAACAATCCAGTTCCTCCAAAGCAGGAAGGTAAGTGGCAGTTTCTGTTTCGAGCGATTTCTGACCTAGATCCCTAACAAGGACTTGTTTGGCTTTAAACACTATGTCCCAGACTCTACAGGGAAGATTCTAACATGGACATACAGATTCAAGAGAATACTCTGCCAATTAGGCAAAAGGAGATACCCAGGTCTTGCCCGCTGCTTTCAGCCACCATGTCTCTGCAAGCATGTCTTCCCTCTAACTGTAAAAATTGCACTGAGACCACTGGAACTCCATAAGGAGATCCCGAATCTTTAACCCTTTCTCATACCATTCACAGTAAATAATGTTAGCTCCCTTCATCACACCATAGACACTTATTTCCTAAGAGACTACAGCTCTAAAAGCGGGAGGCAAAAGAAGATTTCTACAGAAAAGCAACATGGGCATTACCTTGAGGCAGGCAAAATTTCCTTCAACAAGTCACGAACAGAACTAACCTTAATATAAACTTAAGTAGCTTAGATTAAAATTGAGAGCATCTTCATAAAACAAAAGCATTAGAAGGTGAAATGGAAACTACACAGAGGAAGGTGATTAACATGCACCTGACATATCCAGATAGAACATTAACATTTTCCCCTGTAGTCAGAAAAATAACTCCTAAAGGAAGAAAGGAAGGAAGGAAGGAAGGAAGGAAGGAAGGAAGGAAGGAAGGAAGGAAGGAAGGAAGGAAGGAAGGAAGGAAGGAAGGAAGGAAGGAGAGAGGGAGGAAGGAAGGAGGAAGTGAGGAAGGAAGGAAGGAAAGAAGGAAGGAAGGAAGGAAAGGAAGGAAGGAAGGAGGAAGGAAGGGAGGGAGGGAGGAAGGAAGGAAGGAAGGAAGGAAGGAAGGAAGGAAGGGAGGGAGGGAGGAAGGAAGGAAGGAAGGGAGGGAGGAAGGAAGGAAGGAAGGGAGGAAGGAAGGAAGGGAGGAAGGAAGGAAGGGAGGGAGGAAGGAAGGAAGGGAGGGAGGAAGGAGGAAGGGAGGGAGGAAGGAAGGAAGGGAGGGAGGAAGGAAGGAAAGGAGGGAGGAAGGAAGGAAGGGAGGGAGGAAGGAAGGAAGGGAGGGAGGAAGGAAGGAAGGAAGGGAGGAAGGAAGGAAGGAAGGGAGGAAGGAAGGAGGAAGGAAGGAAGGGAGGGAGGAAGGAAAGAAAGGAAGGGAGGGAGGAATGAAGGGAGGAAGGAAGGGAGGAAGGGGAGGGAAGGGGAGGAAGAAAGGAAGGAGGGAGGAATGAAGGGAGGAAGGAAGGGAGGAAGGGAGGAAGGGAGGGAGGAAGGGAGGAAGGGAGGAGGGAGGGAGGAGGGAGGAAGGAAGGAAGGAAGGAAGGAAGGAAGGAAGGAAGGAAGGAAGGAAGGAAGGAAGGAAGGAAAAGCCTGGAGAAAGAGAAAAGAAAGAGAAGGCTGGAGAGATAGCACAGCAGTAGGGCATTTGCCTTGCACGAGACCGATTTAGGATGGACATTGGTTTGAATCCCGGCATTTCATATGCCAGCCAGGAATGACTTCTGAGCACAGAGCTAGAAGTAACCCCTAAGCACTACTGGGTGTGACCCAAAAACAACAACAACAACAACAAAAGTATTTAAAAGATGTAAGCACTTTACACACAAAAAAATATGCAAAGTAATAGTACAATATAGGGTAGAGAGAGAAAGCACAGGGCTTTGGCATGCTGCCAAATCCCCAGTACCACACATGAGCCATAATCAGCCCCAGGAGTGATCTCTGAGCAGATCCAGGAGTACTGCTGAATGGAGCACAGCAAAAATAAATAAATAAATAATAAATAATATTATGTTGCAATACTGCCCTTGATGGGGTTGACTGATGGAGGGATGAAGGATGAGGCCTTTCTCCTCCAGCTCAGACCACGCATCTGTTACCCAGTTCAGCCAGCGGTTCTGAGGTGAATGCGGTGGGAAGAAAGCTAACAGGCAGTCAAGCTTCTGAAGAAAACAGCTTTTATTCCATGGAAGAGGCTCAGTACTCAGCACTTTTCATGCATGTGAGAGGCCTTGGCAGGCCATCTCTGGCCCTTTAAAAGTAAACAACTGGGGCCGGAGAGATAGCATGGAGGTAAGGCATTTGCCTTTCATGCAGAAGGTTCAAATCCTGGCATCCCATATGGTCCCCTTGTGTCTGCCAGGGGGCGATTTCTGAGCCTAGAGCCAGGAGTAACCCCTGAGCAATGCTGGGTGTGACCCAAAACAAACAAATAAGCAATAAAACAAAACAAAAAACAAACAACTGCAGTACACAGTGATCTGAAAGTGTGGTCAATATAGACCTGTTAGTACTCCCCTCTGCTGTTAGGGGTGTAAATCCTTATACTTGAAAACCCTTTCTGTCAGTGTCTCTAAAACTGAAGAAGTTACCTCCCTAAAAAAACAGTCATTCCTCTCTGAAGTACACAGCTAACAGGAGTGCTGCTTCTATTCACCAAAGCTATTTGCCAGCATGCTCACATAGTCAGTGCTCATTAGAGCAGCTCCAATCTGCAAATTCTCCAAATGTGCATCAAAGGCAGAAAAAAATAAATAAATCGACGTGTATTCATGCAGTAGCCCAGAATGTTACTGAGCAAGGAAGATGCTGGCTCTTTGTACAATTATCAGACCACGATGGTTTAAGGACAGACCACATACACGAAGGTAAGCCCATTGGCTAGCTAGACCATCATTCCAAGATACATCTTAGGCGCTACTGGCCTGCTAGGTCTGTGCCATTACACAAGGATGAAATGATCCAAGGACACATTTCCTAAAACCTCGCTCTGCTGAAGCAACAAGTGACTGAGGCTTCTTGTCACACACTATGGATAATATTAAGTAAGAAGAATCCAGACACAAAAATACCTTCTCTGTGAGTCCATTTAAATGTGCCTGTTCTCTGGCTAAGGGAAAGATTTTGCTTCTTGGGTGAGTGCTGGCCACACAGACACATTCATATGTGAATAATGTTCCATCTATTTACTTGTGAGTTGCACTCTCTTCTGATTTTTCTTTAATTTAATTTAATTTTATTTGAGTCACACTCAGCAGTGCTCGGGGGTTACTCCTGGCTCTGTGCTCAGAAATCAGTCCTGGCAGGATCAGGTCATATGTGATATTGGGGATTGAAGCCACATGCAAGGCAAGCACCTTACCAGCTGTACTGTTGCTTAAGCCCCGACTACTACTATATTTTTTGTCTAGGGCTGTTGCATTAAATAATTAACAATGGTGATGGATGGAGAAGGATGGAGGCCTTTGTCCTTAGGCCCCGGCCACGTGGCTTCATCCCCCATCAACAGGCGGGTCTGGGGTCCAGGAAAGCGACGGGTATTGAACTCACTCACAGGCAGGCTTCCGGAAAGCATCAACTTTATTCATGCCCTATCCATCACATGTGTGGCCTATATCATAACCTCTTAAACATTCAGCTATTCTTAGCTAGCCCTGCATCTTAACTCCTGTCAGCCATCTTCCATTTGACCTCCATGCTGGCCAAAGACCAAAAGAGCCCAAAAAGGGCCTAATCCCCTGGGTCAAAGGCTTTATATAACCTTCCAAGACCACTCCCCGGAATGGGAGGGGTCTTGCAGGTAAGGTTACACGTAATTATCTGATTCCCAAGACCCCTCCCAGAAATGGGCGGGTCTCAGGTAGCTACACCTAAATCCAGGGTGGAGTTACAAGGGCCACGCCCAACAGTGCTCAGGGATTACTCCAGGCTCTATGCTCAAAAATCACTCCTGGGGGTTGGAGCAATAGCACAGCAGGTAGAGTATTTGCCTTGCATGTAGCCAACCTGGGTTCGATCCTAGACATCCCCGCCTTCCCTTCCTTTTGTCGCTATCATTGTGATAGCGACATGGTCATATATATCTGGACACAGTGTTTGCACACCCAGCCACGGTGCATCAGGCTTGCATAGTTGACTGTTGCAACAGTGATGGCATACTCTGGCACAAAGTCATTAGGATTGTGTTCAGCACACAGGGTTGGGACCAGACTCATGGCCTAGTGCTATTCAGGCAAGTTCTTAAACTATTAACTACAAAGGCCTGCTTGGTTTTATTTTGTTTTTGTTTGCTTTATTTGGGGAATTTTAGGTCAAGCACACAGCAGTGATCAGGGATTACACTTGACTCTGCACTCAGGGATCATTCCTGGCAGTGTTCAGGGAACCATAGCAAATGCTGGGGATCTAATCCAGGTCATCCATGTGCAAGGCAAGTGCCATGCACACTGTACTATTATTCCAGCCCCTTGGTCTCATTTTGAAAGCCACCAAGCGACTGACCAGACAAACAGATGATGGCCAGGCCACAGATGTTGACTTACAACCTTCCTGGGAAACCAAGCCCTGACCTCTGATACAAACCAAGAAGCAATTGCTCCAAAGTAGATTTGCAAGAAGCCAGGTTTCATCTGCAGTGACATTCCAGGAGGCAAATCAATAAAGCTCAGCCCTGGATTAATAACTGACATCTCCCCTAGTTTCCCTGGTTCCTCGCCTTCTGTTGTAATGAGCAGGGTTTGTACTCTGTAGCCCAGAGTCTTAAACACACTTGGTTGCCATGTACAGGAGATCCTCAAAGATATTTCACCAGGAATCACATTCAGGCCCTGGGACGTGGCTCTGGGCATCATACTGAAAATACAGGCAAGTTACAACTGCTGCTTCCTTAATTTTATGATGTTTGTTTGTTTGTTTGTTTGTTTTTGGGGACCCACATCCAGTGCTGCTCAGACTGAATCCCTGTGGTACTTGGGGACCATATGGGGTGCCAGAGATCAAGCCCAAGTTAGTACCATGCAAGGCAAGCACCTTACCCACAATACTGTTGCTCCACTTCCTTCTTCCTTAATCTGAATCACCATGTCCAGTGTAGGATCAAATAAAGACACGCAAATATGCACCCATGAGCAAGGCCATAGACGGCCCAGCTTCTGCTAACCCCCTGTCTAATCTCCTAGACCTGAACAGGCCCTTTTCCACTGGGAAGCATTTCCACAAATCTGTCTAGCTTTGTTCTCTGTCCAGATATCAGGGTTGGAGCTGCCTCTTTGAATACAGTCAGAGCAAGTGACCTTTGCTTTTCTCCTGTGCCCAGTCTTGTTTATTTCCACAGTTTGTAGGAGTTTGCTAGGTTTTCTGGTTGAGGGGTGGGGGTAGAGGGAAAGGCAAAGAGGTGTAAAATAGCCAGATATTGCCAGCATATAGGGAAATAACAAGAAATGCCCATGGTGGTAGTGAAACGAGAAACCTCCTATTCAACCAACTATGCCCGTACTGAGCTCTCTGTTGCACTTGCAGAGTCACAAATATACCTGGGAATCTGCAGGGACCAGTGGACATGTTTAGTCAGTGCTCACTCAGAGACTCCAGGAGCATGATCGATGAGGATGGCTAAGTATGAGCAGATGAGAATCCCAAACCCACAGAGATTATATCCCAGTCACCCTGGGGAGACCTCAGAACCTGTCTGGCCCCTGCACACCCTCTTACCCCGGGCACCCTTCTCCTTCCTGTGTCCAGCCCCATCCTCTCCACACTTGCTGCCTTCCCTGGCTGTACTAACGGGTCCCGCCTGGCAGAGCACTCTGATTTAATCAAGGATGGAGACAGAATCCCCCTGCTGCCTCCACTTGTACTGCCTGAGGCCCAGGACGCAGAGATTAATTCACAGGATGTCACAGGCACTGTTCTGCTATGTTTGTCATCTTCCCTATCCAGGTGTGAGGTTTCCCAAGGCCCTGGACATGGTGTCTCAGTGCTTGGGCCCAGAGGCCCTTCTGCCACTGCCACTACCTCCCACATAAAACTCTGCAGCTCAGAAATTGGGGGGGGGGGGGGGGGGGAGCAGGATCTTCATTCAAACATCTAAATCGTGGGTGGCAGTGCAATGAGAAAAGACCAGGGTCAGCCAGGGACACAACGCTGGGGATGAGTCTTTGCTGCTGGCTGGCCAGAAAATGTTCCGTTTTCTGGTCAGGTCATTCTCCCTCCTTGGCCTGAAACCCCACCCCAAATTTCCAACTACCACCATATTTCTTTCTCTTTTCTTCCTAAGTTCAAATGTTGTTCCGATCATCATATTGTAAGACGAAGGTAGCTCTGGGGTTCCCTGCCTTTAGGTTGTCAAATTCCATGGGCCTCAAAAGGCGATACCAATTTCAAACAGTTTCCAGGGAAATGGTAGGTACCTAGAAATTTGAAAAATATGGGTAGCAGATAAAAAGAACCATCCACAGAGCCAAGAGGCTGGGCCTGGATCCCATGGAGCCATCACCCAGTTGAGGGTACTCATGCATATCATCTGTCCCTCCCTGAGCCTGTCTCTTTAGCCTCAAGAGAGGGAGAGTGAAAAAGATCAAAGTAAGAACTATTTGTCAAGCACTCACTACATTCTGGGCACAGTCCTAAGTGCTTTACAAGCAGGAATTCATCCCAGTGTACGCACACACACACACACACACACACACACACACACACACACATCTCACGTCTAGATGAGAGAAGCTGATTCACACCAGTTGAAAGAATGAGTTCAAGGTCATACAGCTGCAGGACCAGAACTCAGGGTCTGTGTCCCTGTCTGAACTTCTTGTGACCATCTCATCACCAAAGCCTGGGGAGATGAGCAACCTGAATCTGACCCAGGTGAGATCTAGCAAAACTACCGCATCTGTTTGCAATGCTGGGACCCTTAGCAGACAGGACTGGGCTCTTCCATGTTTCTCTCTGTGGTTGTTTGAAGCTTGCTTGGTTGAATATGGTTTTCTGCTTTGTTTCCTTCTTTTTATTAATATTATTGTAAATACTATTGTCATTGTTGATAGTATTATTATTTTGTTTCTGTTTTGGGGCCATGACCGGCGGGTGCTCAGAAGTTATTTCTGTCTCTGTGCTCAGGAATTACTCCTTATGGCTCAGAGGAATCATATGGAACACTAAGGAGTAAACCTGGGTGGGCCTTGTACTATCGCTCTGGCCCAATTTTCTTCTTTTTAATCACACCAGGAGTACTTCTAGGCTAACTCTCCTACCTCCATCATAAAACAGGTTTCCTAGTCAGGCTCCGTGTCTCCTCCCATCAGACAGAGACAGATTTTCCACCATCACTCTCGGAGTTTCCTAGGATGAGGACAGGAGAGTGGCAGTTTTCATCTGACTTTTGCACCTGTCTCATCTTCATCTCTCCAATTCCCATCTCAGGCCCAGATTTCTGGAGACATCTGGTCTACCTTCCTCAGTGCCACTCCCCCTTCCTCCCCCCAATCCCACACCTGCTGGATGACCTTTTCTACAAAGGCCCTTGGAGAAATGAAATACTCTTTCCAATATTTATAGCCAGAGTTGGCTGGATGTGAGAAAATCTAGTGCTGGGGGCCTTGGCTGCTAAAGTGCTAAGAGTTAATTCAATTAGCTAAGGCCCCCCCCCTTGTGAAGCTCAGGGGCCCACTGCCCCTCTGTAGTTGCAGCCTAGCAGGCCTCCGGCTAGATGCTCCACACTTTGCCAACTAGATTCCAGCTGAAAATACAACTTCCATACCCCAACCTGCCACACTTGCAGCCCTCCAAGTTTCCACTTTTACAAAAGCTTCAAACTTGGGGAGGCCAACCCCCTGTGGCTATTCTGGCCTTTCATGAACTTCCTCAAGGTCTTCATCCATCATGCCCAGGATTTCTGATTCCCAGTGCCAAGTTCTTGCCTCTGTATCTGCTGGACCCTCTGCCCTGCCTAGGAGGCTCTTTTCTACAGGTGTTTGTCTGACAAAGCCCTTTAGGGTTCAGCTCAACAGTTCCCTTCCCTTGTCACACCATCTCTAAGTTCAGCCCTGATCCTCACCTGGAAGTTGCTAGCCTCTTGCCTGCTTTATTTTCACTAAAGGATATGATGTCTTCTAAGATGCTTGCTCAGTCCTTTATATGGGTGATTTTCCAATCATCAGTCCTTTTTTATTATGTTAATATTATTATTGTTGTTGATAGTATTATTATTTTGTTTCTGTTTTTGGGGGCCATGACTGGTGGTGTTCAGAGATTACTTCTGTCTCAGGAATTCTGAGACAGAATACTTCTGAGCTCAGGAATTACTCCTCTCTGGCTCAGAGGAATCTAGTACTAGTCCTGCAGGTATAGAAAGTTTGAAAACCTGGATCAAAGAAAAGCTGGGGACCAGGAGCCAAGTGGTCTCGGAATGCATTGGCGGGGAAGTAAATAAGGACAGGACTAAATATCCAAGCCAAAGTCAATGAAAATAAAATCAAGGGACCTAAACTTTTATCATCTATACTTAAAGGAGTCTGTTATACTGACAGGCCAGGGGCAAAGGATGGTGATTAGAGGATGCAGTCCTGGGGCCATTGGTGGGGGGGAGTTGGACAATGTTGGTGGAAAAGGGCCCTGACCTCATTATCTATCTTAAAATTCAATTATGAAGGGATTCCATTGATCACAATTGTTTTCAATAAAATAAAATTTAAAAAAAAAAAAGAAAGTTTGAAAAATGTAGGTATTCTCACAGTGGTTATAACTGTAGGCAGAACAAGAGCCATCCACAGGTGTAATAAAGATTGAAGAAAGCTTTTTTAGACTAACAGCTACCTGAGGGCAGGTCTGACTGACACAGCAATTCAACTACCCTTCTGTGAAACCAGGCCTACTGGCTTCTGCAGTACTAACTCTTAGTCTCAGTTGTACTGTCAGGGCCAGTGTATTGTGATCCTGATGAATCTCTGAAGAATGCTATGAGGGTCTGTGGTGGGAGGAGATGTGTCTGTTCAAAAACAAAGCACATAGGGAAACCCATTCCTCAGCCTCTTCTGTGGCAATGGCAAAAGCGATACCAGGGGGAGCTAGGCCATGGACTGTCCGTTCCACATCCCAGCTGTGGCTGCAGCCGCCTCTGATTAAGCCCCAATTAACAGAGAGGCCCTTTTCCACCATCAACTTTCATTAGTGACTCAGATATTAGCTGTGCAGCCTGGCTTCTGGGCCGAGAAAGGTGGTCTCACAGAGAGACCAAGGCAAGGCAGGAGCCTGCAAGTGTCTCAGCAACTAGGCTGCGAATCCTGCTGGAAAGATTGAAAGAGAGGCATGGTGAAGGATTACCAAAACTAGAGACCAGATGGGATTCTGGGGTTCCTGTTGCTTTTGTCATGAGTCCAAGAACCCAGGAATTCACCCTATTGCCCCCTTCTCCATCCCTAACCTGTGTTCTGCTACCATCATGCTATGGAACCTTGAGCTGACCACTTGCTTTCTCAGGCCTCACAAGAACTATAAAGGAAAGGAGCAGAGATGTCTGCAGGGCTCATTTGTGAATGTTCTTGGGTCTCCTCTATTTCTAGCCTTTTTCCCTCCAGTCCATCTCAACTTCATTACCTCAGGAAGAGGTCCAAAAGACACTCTGTCCTTTGTCCCCAAAGGCCTCTTTTTCTTCCTGCTCCTCCCTTCACTGCACCCCACACTCCATTCTGGCCTCTGTGAGCTGTTCTCTATGAGCCACCTCCTCATGGCTGCCTCTTCTCCCTAACCCTTGGAGAGTTTCTGAAGTTTCCTTACTGCCCCTTAGAGCCAGACAAGCAAAAATCACCTCCTCTCCTGAGTTCTCACAACCTTTTGTTTTACCTTTGTTCTTGATTAAGATATTGAATACAACACAGTCAGTACATTCTTTATTTCCATGTCTTCTTTCAGTGCCTTGGTAAAAGGGCATGGTAGATAGGGATGAAGATGATGGCAGCATGCATTGCTTTACTGTGAGGGTGCTGAGCCCTCTACAAAGTATCTTTCATTAACTCTCAAAATTAACTTTCTGAAGAAAGGGCACAAAGGAGGTGAAAGTAGAACTCAGAGAAGTTATGTACCTTCCTCCAAGGTCACACAGAAATTTCAATAATGGAACTAGGATTCAATCAATGGAAACTAGGATTTAACCTCCAAAGGCCTTTCAAGAATGTTTAGAAGTGGCTCTGAGCATTGAAAAGAGTTGGTGGCCTCGTGAATTGGAACCGGAGAGTTGTGTTAGGAGAAATAATTCAATATTGGCTGATCCAATGCATGTGTGGGAAAATAGAGAAAAACAAGAAGAATACAGAAAAAGTCAACAGAAATATGATTTTGCTCAGAAGTAGTTTTGCTTGCCTTACATGGGACAGCCTGGTTTGATCCCTGGCACCACAAACAGTCAACAAAAATGAGCCCTGGACCTCAGACTACCAACAAGCAAAGGTAAAGGAAGATCAAATGAAGAGGGATCCCAATAGACTTGGTGATCTGATATCAAGACCTGGGTGGTGGGGGTGTGTGTGGTAACATATACTGTTGAGGAGTTCTAAAATTATACCCTGGTATAACATATAGACATGTAAGCTAATGTTTTTGTTGATTGGTTTCTATGGGTTTTGTTTTCTTTTTGATTGTTCATGGGATGTCCCTAACTCTGGGCTCAGGGACCATTTGTGGTACTGGGGATTTGAACAAGGTCAGAGCTACAATAGCTGCAAGTAAGGCAAGTTAGCCTTGTTCTATATCTGTAGCCCTAAGGTTACCACAATAAATAAAAAGAAACAAGGGGCCTGTGTCTGAACAGATATAAGGACAACTGGGGAAAGTAGACCAATGAAACTTAGTACAGGAGAGTTTTGCAATCGGTAAAAAAAAAAGAAAAGTCTTGAAAATGTTTTACCTGTTTCCCTGCTGGAATTCTATTTTAGGAATCGGTTCCAGAGGAGGTGTGTGGTTCCTGGGCTCTGATCATGCATGTGAGTATTTAAAGAGCATTCTTTGTGAAGAGAAAGGTAGAAACTCGACTGGAAGAAAACATAATGAATGTTACACAGTCATCACAGGGTGGGGATGCCGAGGGGATTGTTTGCAATGACAACGGGTACCAATGTACACATTTTAGTGACATATTTGAAGCACTAAAATAAAAAATTGGGGCAATGCCAAGTGTTGGTGTGAACATGAGTAGAAACTAGATCTCACATATGTGGTTAGAGGGGATTGTAAAATGGCCATTTTTCACTCTGGAAAAACAGTTTTACAGTCTCTTATAAAAACCTAGATAGACACCGTACAACCTGGCTATTTAGGTTTTGAGCATTTATTCCAAAGATTATGAGCATTAACATTCATACAAAAAAACCTATATATATATGATTGTCGTGTTTATAACAAATTTATCAGAAATATATAAGTATTTAAAACAAACAAAAAGAATCAGGGTTATGAGCTCAGCAGTAGAGCACTTGCCTTGCTTGTGGAAGGCCTTGAGTTTGATCTCTGAGCATCAATAAAACAGTCCCTAGATAGGAGAAGGTCAAACAAAAAGATCGGTACAGAGAGCAGACCAGGACATGGCTCTTTAGCCTGAGCACATACATTAGCACACATGATCCTCTGGACCTTTGATCCTCAGCACCATATGGTCCCACCAACATGGGCCTATGCCAGGGTCCTGATGATGGAAACCATCAGGAATGAGATCCCTGAACATACTACCACATTCCGTTCTTGCTTTGTTTTCAAACCTCATTTCATTGTCTTCCCACCTTCTCAGGACTTTCAATTATTACCCCCCCTTGACAAAAAGAGGAAGCTGAATGCCAGAATATGTTGTTAGGATCAGAAACTGCCACCCGAGGGCCAGGTTAGGCTGAGGCAGTTTTGGGACGGCAGGACTGGAGATGAAAGCGCAGAACATTTGACTTCTAAAAACGCTGAGCTATATCTACTCTTTAGAAATGTGTGCCATTGGGTTGGTGGTATTTATTCTCCACTTCTACATGTCTCTATAGTTTCTCTAACAAGCATTCTTACTGTATATAATCAGAAGGAAAAATAAGCAAACACTAGAAAGTGTTCCTTGGTGGGTTGCCTGTTTGTTCTGGAGCCGCGACACCGCAAGTCTACAATTTCTGTCTCAAAGGACACTTTATTCTGGCTGCTGGCACACAACAGAACCGCCTCCAGGATGCTCTGGCCCATGTACTGCCCTACACACACCCCTTCATTCCATTGCACAGATTGGGGTCTGCGTTCAGAGCCCCCAATCCGCTACACACCAAGGCAGACACTGCAACAGCTCTCGATCCTAACAGCCTCTCTTCTCTCCTCATTTGCAGAGTGGGAGCAAGCCACACAGATGCTTCTTCAGGTTGCTACCAAAGCCAGATGGAATGGAACTGTTGAGCTCTCAGATACTCTCTGCCCAGCCACCGCGGGTGGGCGCACGCTGGTCATTTGCAAAGTGGAAAACAAATTCCGCAAAGCTGCCTCCATCCTGCCTGGCCTGCGGCGGGCAGAAATGGTGAAGCAAACACAGTCACGCCTGGTTGTTGTTGTTGTTGTCTCCGTCTGGCTGGCCGCGGTCGTGGCCACGCAGGCGGGCGGGCACTGTGCCTTGGGAACCCGGTGGACCAGGCAGAACTGAGCCTCCCTGGGAATGTAGGCCCCAGAGCACCCAAGGGGAATGTACCCCAGCCCGCCAGCTCGAAATACCCCAAAAGGACGCCCAATTCCCCTCACACACCCCCATTGGTTTTCCACACTGAGAATCGATTTTTCAGGGTGTTTCCCCGAAAGCTGGCCCTTGCTGGTGTCAGTTATGCATCCCGCCCTGGCCATGGGCTGCCTCCTAGCCAAACCCTCTCCACCCTCACCACCTCCTTGCATTTGGGTCTCTGTCAGGACAGAGATGGGAAGGCAGCTGGGGTAGGCGGCTGATTCCCCGTAAAATACCTCCACCCACTGTGGGCTGGGATGCCAGCACCCCACCAGTCCATCCCATATTCCGCGCCCTTATCCACTAAAGCCCTTGGCAAGACTGGACCAGGAATGCCACCCCGGGGCCAGACTAGCTTTTCCCAGGCTGAGTGTTTAAAAGGAGAGTGTCCAGGCCAAGTGGCCAGAGCTTGGGTAGCGGGGGGAACTTCCTGCCATGCTCTCCGGGGGTGTTGGGGGGATGAATTCTCTGCCAGTTTTCCTTATGCTCATCCCCTCTGGCAGATGTTCTTGGGGAGTCGTTGGAGAAGGTGCCAGGATTCAGGGCAGAGACTCAGCGAATCTGCCCGGGCCATAGGGGGGAAGTGTCCTGGAGAGACAGCAGGGCAAGACTGAGTTCCAAACCCCAGACCCTCTGCCTCTGAGCCCCTAGGGATAATTGCCATGACATGTGCCCCACTCCTCCATAACAGGACAGTCAAGAGATGGTTCTGTATTGGTAGCCTGAGCCCCTCCATTGCTGGGCCCCAAACACAGAGCAGGCAGGAGATGCCCCATCAATGGAAGGACATGGCACAGGAGAGGGACTAGATTGAGGGAAGGGCATCTCTTGTGGGCACCTACATGGGCTTCAAGGGAAGCAAAGAGGTGGGTCTGGCATCTCAGAGGAGGTTAAGAGTGAGAGGCAAAGAGTATGGTGCCCCTGCAGGACAGAGGGGACTCCGAGCAGCAGGTCTGTGGCTAGAACAAGGCTGTCCATGGCTGGACACAGACACCCCAACAGGTCCCAGTAACGGATTTTGATCTTTATTCTTTTCTTTCCCAGCATCAGGGGATCCAGGAGGGCCTCACACAAAGGAGACAAATGCTCTACATGAGTCACATGTGCTTGAATTTTCATTGTCATGACCAGGAGCAATGGAAAACCTGCTTTCATTCTGGAAGGTCTTAATTCAGAATTCGTATGGACCATGCTTCAATGACAGACTGGAACCCTTTAGCCCTCTTTTTTCATTCCTCAGAGCTGCCCCTAGCAGAATGCAGTGATCCAGTTTGAGAACCCTCTGCACTCAACAGCCTTCCCTCAACTAGCACTGCGGCTGGGCTTCTGTGAAGATTGCTGCTCCTATGAGCAAAGGCTTGGCACCACCAACCTGTCCCATTCCCTAGACTCTCAGCTTTTTCAGCAGTCAAGTCCAGAACCTTCTCCCGCTATCTCAGGAAAGGGAGAAAGGAGACACGGAGGGTGGGTGACCTCCAGTAAAGGGGTCCCTTCAACCCCAAAGCCCCTCATCAGAACTGATTCCTAGTGCCGTGGAGATATAGCACAGTGGTGGGGCATTTGCCTTGCACGCAGCTGATTCGGGATGTATGTTGGTTCGCTTCCCAGCATCCCATATGGTCACCCCAGCCTGCCAGGGGGGGGAATTTCTGAGTGCAGAGTCCAGGAGGTGGCCCCCTGAACACTGCTGGGTGTGGCCCAGAAACAAGTCAACTCAATTAATCAAATCAATCAATAAATAAGGTTAAAAATAAAAACTGATTCTTGGTTCTCTCCCATTCACAGAGCCCCAAAGTCTGCTCCCTTCTGCTCCCCCTGCTCCCAGCCTGAGAGCTTCTCAGAGGGAAGGGGTCGAGATTGACCATCTAATTGGTCATTATTTATTCACTCATTCGTTCATTCCAGGTGCTGGGAGATCTGTGTACGAGCAGGTCAGGAGTCCCCAACTCTGGAGGACTCACACTTCCAACTGGTGGTGTAGTCAGGGCTGCTTCAGGGACCACCCAAACCTAGCTCTGAGGATTCCCAGAGAGTCCATGGCTGAATGAGTTTCAGAATAAAGGAGAGGGGCCAGAAATTCAGAGAGGAGAGAAGGAGGGAAGGGGGAAGAGGGAGGGGGGATTCTTTAGTGGGAGAAGCTTTGCAGCTCTTTATACCCTTCACCACCCCATGTTGCCCCTTCTTTTTTTTTTTTTTTTTTTTTTTCTGCCTTTGACCTCCTCCTGACTAGGTAGATTCTGGCAAGTACATTTCCAGTTTGGATTGGAGTCTTTCCAAAGGAAAATAGAGTAGGTCACATGGATCCAAGCACAAGGGTATAATTGCAGGTACAGGGCCAGAGAAATAGGCAAAGTGTAGAGTATTTGCCTTGCATGCAGCTGATCCAGGAAAGACAGTAAATCGAATTCCCAGCATCTTATATGGTCCCTTGTGACTTACGGAGCGATTTCTGAGCACAGAGCCAGGAATAAACCCTGAGTGCCTCAGGATGTGATCCCCCCCCCCCGAAAAAAAAATAATTGCAGGGTACACTCACATTTGTGAAACACCTACTTAACACCTCCACTTTCTGAGAGACTCAGAAAGTTGATCAGGATGTAGAAGAACAAGCATGATGAACTCTGACCTCCTAGTCTGGTGCTCTTCCCATTGCTTAGGCATCATCCTAAGCAAGCCTTCTGGGGCTCCATGAACCTGTACCTCTTAGTTGAATCTGCAACCCCTGCTTACTGGTCTGCTCCCTTCCCAGTGCACAGCGATTGTGGACCCATCCCCTCCGGGTGCCTCCTGTGTGTTCCCTCTAACCCACAAAATGACCTTGCAGTACTGAATATCTGAGTATCCTGCACTTGAACTTGGGTTCACCACTTGGATCAGCTCCAAAAGCCAAAGTGGGCTCTGATGTTGCAGGAGACACCGCCTTTCCCATCCCCTTCACTCCCTATCCCGTGGCGAGGCCCTCAGGCTTTCATTAGAGGCCATCGGATTTCAGACCCCTTTTTCCTATCTGCTAGGACTGTTGGGCTCTGAGTCCTCCTCCCAAACTTTCACCAGCCCCCAGGGGAGCCCAGAGGCCAGGCCTGGTTTGGGGTTTTGGCACCCCCCCCACAAGCAGCTGCCCAGGCAGAAGGGTTTCATCTTTCCAAGCTGTAAGGGGAGATTCCTACCCCCCTCCTGATTCTAGTTCCCAGCTCGAGACCTTGGCCGGCCCTGGCGGGAGTCTCGCCTTTCCCTGGGACGGATGGCCCCCAGCTGCCTGCAGCCCTGTCTGGGAACATTCCTTGGAGCTCTGCAGGTCCGGGATGGCTGAAACCTGAGTGCACCCCCCAAAACCTCAGCCCTCTCCTTCCTTCAGCACCACCCCTTGTTTTCCCAGCAAGCCCCCAATGAGAAGAATAGAAACACAGAGTCCGTTTGACATGGGAGGGACCTAAAAGAGAAGAACTTCTTGCTCACCCAAAGAATGCCAGGACAGTGTCAGGCACCTGAGGAAGGGCAACTCAGATATCACAACACCACCCCAAAACTTGAGATCAGATGGGGAAACTGAGGCTCAGAGAGGGTTGGGTTTGTTGTTGTTGTTGTTGTTCCCATTACCGTTAAAGACCCTCACTTGATGAGAAGCTGGGATTGTTCTTAGACCACCACACCTTGCCTATCCAAATTCTTTCATATAGGACAGGACGCTGCTATAAATGCCATGCAAGCTTGACTCTGCCTTCAAGCCAGGCTAGTCACTGATCTCACAAGTTACAGCCTCTCACCCTCCATCTGCAGCTCCTCTTCTACCCCAGAAGAAGGAGTTGAATGGAGGACATGCCCCACTGTAACTCCTTGTCACTTCACACACTCCTTTTAGGGCCTGGCCCTGCATCTGTGAATCTGTCCAAACTGCCCCAGGTCCTGTCCCTATTGGTCAGGGTGTCTCAGAAATATCTGCCCTGCACACCTCTGAACTTTTCCCCATCTCTGTTCCTTTCGCATTCATTGCCCTTCCACTACCTAGGCCCTTTGTACCCCAGCAGAGCTAGGTCTTGGTCTGCCTCTGAGACCACTGGGCTCTTGTCTTCTCTGAGGACCATTTGATAGGGCTTACACCTCTCTGGGAAAAAGCATTGGTGAAGGAAGCTGGGGACCCTAGTGCCAAAGGCACTTGGCTGCTCTGAGCACTGCAAGGGGCTTTGGTCTGTGAGTTGTGGCTCTCAGCACTCCCAAACTCTATCCAGTATAAGCACCCCGGAGGGCCTGAAAAGGGCAGCCTGGAGAATGAGAGCAGCAGGTGGACCTCAGAGGCAGAGGCGGCCTTTCCCACACACATGGCCAGCTGGGAAGACGGATGGGCCAGTGGGCCAGAGTGGCCACTGGGGAACTCATGTCACCCGGCTACAGGGCAGCGATGCTGAAACCATACATGGGACTTGAGCCATTTGTCCAAGTCATAGAAAATCCACCGTTTGTTTGTGTTAAACAAGAAGCAAAGGTCAGGGCAGGAGCAATAGTATAGTAGGTAAAGTGTTTTGCCTTGCACGCAGCTGGCTCGAGTTTCAATCTCCGGCATCACAGATGGTCTTCCAAGCACTAAACTAGAGTGATCCCTTAGTGCAAATCTGGGAGCAAACCCTGAGCAAACGTGGGTGTGGCCTGAAAAATAAAACAAACAAACAAAAACCAATAAGAAAAAAGGCAGAAGAAGCCTGTAGGCGCTGCTCACCTCTGCTCCTCCACCTGGCCTGGAAGAAGCACTGGAGTCTCTGATCAGCTCCCTGTACTGGCTTCCTTTCAGCAGGGCCACTTTGAGCCTCTCTCTTTCACAGGATGCTCTAGGAGAGCTTCAGATTAGTCGAGTGAGAGTGGAGCAGAGCTGGGAGAGAAACCTGAACACGATTGCCTCCCTACCTCTGGACACTCACTTCAAGGAGAAATCTCAGAGCCTGAGTGAAGAGAGACAAAAAGCTTGACCCCTGGCGGAATGACATCCCTCATAAAATGAGCATTCCAGGGAGTAGTGGGTGCTGGGATTGGAACCCCTGGCATCTTGGGATCATGGGCTGAGTTTCATCCTTGGAGCCCCCCAAAAATGAACGTGAACTGTTCTAAAGGCTGTGGGTAGGGTAGTAGTGGGGGTGGTGGTTTTCAAGTTGTAATAGAAAATCCTGTACCCTAGAGGTACACCCAGACCAGCCCTGCCATTCGTACTTGCATTTACCCCTACTAGCTCCCTGCATCCCCACTGCTCTCCTCTCCTCTCCTGTCCATCTTGATTCTATGAAGTCAGGTGCCAGCTCCATCCCATCCATATCTACACTTACTCTCTCCTGCATAACCATGGTTCCTGAGTGTGGTCCTGTCATGATACAGGGACCACAAGATGGCCCGTAGCCCATAGAATCCACCTCCAGCAGAGAGAGCAAGCCCAAATAAGACAGACAAAAAGGGCAGGGGGGGATCCCCAGGCCAAGTGGTGCCAGATGATAAGAGAAAAGACCACCCCGTGGTGAAGGAGGAGGGAGATTTGGGACATTGGTGATGGGAATGTTGCACTGGTGAAGGTG
Source organism: Suncus etruscus (assembly GCF_024139225.1). NCBI lineage: Eukaryota > Metazoa > Chordata > Mammalia > Eulipotyphla > Soricidae > Suncus > Suncus etruscus. The sequence goes on along the minus strand of NC_064851.1, from coordinate 19,229,244 downwards.
GGTATTCTTTTTATGACTGAAACCCAACTACAATCATATTTGTAATCAAGGTGTTTAAATAAAATATTAAAAAGAAAAAGGAAAGACTGCCCCATGAAGGGCAGAGTAAACCAGAGCCCAAAGTCCACAACAGAGCCCCTGTGCCCTGGGAAATGAAGAAAGGCTTCCCTGAGACCACACAGCAACAAGATGGCACAGATTCTAATGTTTGGCCGGAACCATCCTCTGCTCTGAAGGTCTTCCAGCAGTTGGCCAAGACCAACCAAAACCCCAGAACACCTCCTTACCACTCTCCCCCAGCCCCAGGATCTGGAAGGTTTATGGGACAGAGAAGTTGTGCCCAGATCTGGCAGGAACAGGATGAGAAAGGGTTAAGGCTCTTCCAGGTCAGCCTTGATCCTTCCAAACAGCAGGACCCCAGGAGGAGCAGGGGGCTTGGGTTTCATGCCACTGCCTACCCTGGTCAGGCTATAAAATATAATCGTCTCTCTCTGTTGATTGATGGTCTGGGGAGAGACTTTGGGGACAGGGCAAGATCATATTTTCAAGGGCTCAGTCACTGATATTCTATCCGAAGCCACAGGCTCCTCTCCACAACTCCTGTGAGTCCTGGAGGTGGCTGGGTAGTGGTGAAGCTGGAGAGACAGCCCTCCATGTCCACACCACACATTAGAAAGTCCCTGGACCCTGGGTCTGCCCTGAGAAAGACCTTTAGGGTTTCCTCCTGAAAGCTTGGTCTGCTGAATCCTCATTTATCCACCCACTTATCCATTTACCTATACAGCCAGCCAGCCCCTATTTATCCAGTCATTCATCCATCCTCCCATTCTTCTACTATCCATCCACCCAACCACTCAGTCATCCATCCACTAATCTATTTATCCATCTACCCACCCATCCACTCACCTATCCACCCTTCCCTCTATCTATACATCCACCCATCTATCTATTCACACATCGCCCTATCTATTCATCCATCCATCCACCTATTCACCTTTCGATTTATCTTTTCATCCACTCAACTATCCATCCTTCTACCCACACACCCATCCATTTTCCCATTTATTTACCCACCTGAGTGTCCATTCTTCTATCCATTCAACTAAACCTATCCTTCCACCCATCCATCATGTCCCACATTTCAAGTCTGTGTCAAAGGAGAATGTCCTAAGGTAAATAGAACTAGACATGACCCTAGACACTTTCCCTCTAGAAGGCCAGAAAGGGGACCTGTGGAATTTCATTCCATATTCAGAACTATGGTCCAAACCATAAGTTAAGCACTAATTGGGGTTTTGTCACTATCTTCAGACTGAGTTGGGCTCAAACCCCAGTTTTGCTCACCTGGGGATTAACTTTTTCATGCTGTCTATAGGGCCATGGTATTAGCTAGGCAATAGAACCTTTGCCTAGCATATGTGAAATACTAGGGTCAGATTATATAAACATGCATACACACAATACTAGTCCATGATCCATCTATAGAATAGTCATGAATAGAATAGGCATGAAAATGATATCCACCGACTGGGGTACTAATGGGGAACAAATAAGATATTGAATAACTTTGGTCCTGGCTCTACTCAGTACTAAAATAGTATTTGGCACTCTGTGTGATAGAAGAATAAAAAATGGGTGGATGGATGGATGAATAGATGATAGATAAATGGAGGATGGATGGAGGATGGATAGATAGGTGGGTACATGAATGATGAATGGTGGATGGATGGATGAACTACATCATTTTTAGTGCTTTATACAGGCAATTTCATTTCATTCCCACCATGAAGGAGTGATATAAATAAACTGGGTCTGTGGGAGTAATACTCCTTCCTGCAATCTTAGGAGCTTGTCTCTACCTGGTCCCCACCCCAGGGCCACTCTCAAAGCACAGGCCATAACTCTGACCTCCTTGTTTTGGAGGAAAGTAAAACAACATTCCTACTTGTCTCTATGAGCTTCTTTTACTCATTCAACACCAAGTACACAGGAGACATGTAGAGAGAGAAGGAAGGGGAGCAGAGGGGAGAGAAAAAAAGGGCCCAGGCAGATGAAGGAGTTGGTCCGAAGGTTGTGACCACAGGCTAGTTCAAAGACAAAGTCTCTGTAAACCTGATCATTCCTTTTCTGAACCCAGCATACAAGCACCAGGGCAGGCACCTAAAAATTCAAGACTAGAGATGAGAAGAGAGTTCAAAAGGCAGTAGTGCATATTTTGCATGCAATAGACCTAAGTTGATGGCCTCTTCACCATCTAGTTCCCTGAGTACTGCCAGGAACCACTCCCGAGCACAGGGCCAGGAGTATTCACACTGAGCATCCCCAGAAGTAGCTAAACTCTGTCTCATGCCCTACATAGCAAGATTTAGCCACCGGAATACAACTAGCTCAGCAAAAAGTCCCATCAGGTCTGCTCCAAGGAACCAAACTTTGAGAACCCTTAAAGATAAACCAAAGCATGAAGCCATAGTACAGGGCTTAAAGCACCTACTTTGCACACTGCCAACCTGCGTGCAATCTCCAGTGCTACATATGGTCCCCTGAGAGCCAAGAGTGAGTGCCTCTGAGTGTGACCTCCAAACCAAAAACTAAGTGACATCAACTAAGATAAATCAGACTCATTTAAGTACCTCAATATCAGGTACATATTACTTATTAAGTAACTCAACATCGTTACTATAACCTCAGTATCACACACAAGTCTGGGGGAAGGAGGGTGCTCCCCATGTCACCCACACTATGGGGGAAGAGATGCTCCCCAGGCCATGCCCTGTTGGTAAGTTCATTCCTTTGCTGTTAGTATGCACAAAGCAGGCAAATTAAGTGTGAGCACCCCAACACCGCCCACCACCATAGCCTCCTGGAGCTACTCGCCTCCCTAACTAAACCTCAGTGTTCCCCTCTGCGAAGCCAGGATGAGAACAGGAAATAGTGAAGACTGCCTTTGACCTTGGGCCCCAGGAGGGGCACTGCCAGCATCTCTGATGGTGAGTGATGCTGTTTCTAAGGCCCCATCTGTTATCTGACACGTCTCCTCATACTGACTGTGAAGGAGGTAAAGCCTACACCAGCAGCTGGTCCTCAGCCCTGCCCCCCCTTGCTCCTCCTCTCAGCACCCCCATCCCGGCCTGGGGTCCCTAATCCACCCCAGAGTGACACAGAGCAAGTGCTGTAGCCCACACCAGAGCCAGGGCATCACACAGGCTGGGAGAAACCCAAGCCCCGAGGCCCAGAGGAATGTCAACAGCGGCTTAGTCCCTGGGCTGTTCCCAGGACCCAAGGAGCAGGGGTGCGGCTGGAGCTCTGAGGCACAGATGCAGAGAGGGGCTTCTCCGCACTGAGAGAAAGCCCAGGTTGTTGAGAGATGTCCTTCACTCACCTACGAAGTACCAAGTCCAAGAAGGCAAGGGGTGTACCAGATCACACAGTGACCCTGGCCAGAGTCAAGATCAGACCCCCCCCCCCCCCACACACACACACTCTGCCCCCAGGTGCCGCTACTCCCTGCATAGGCCCCTAATTTTCCTCCAGAGATCTGCTGGAGGGATGACTTTGACCACTGAGGGGAGCATTTGTCCTCTAGTGCCCGTTAGCTATTGATCCTCTCCCTCTGAGACCCTGCAAACCCCTCCCTGTTTCTCCCCACCCTGCCCCAAGGTGGCCCCCAAGCCCTTCTCCAAGTTTAGAAGATCTTCCCAAATCTCTTCTCTGGCATACCTAGAGACCCTGCAAATATCTAAGCTAAATATCTAAATGACCCCATTTTCTTTGAGGAGGTGAGGGGGTCACTATGGGGTCATATCCTATTAAAAGTTGTACCTCCTGGAGCCAGAGAGATAGTAAAGCAGGTAGGGTGCTTGCCTTGCTCTCATACAACTAGAGTTTGTTTCCTGGCACCTCATATGGTCCCCTAATCACCACCAGGAGTGATCCCTGAGCACAGAGCCAGGAATCAGTCCTGAATATGGCCAGGGGGTGACACCTCCCCACACCCATACTCCCCAAACGCTGCAGCTCCAGTGTTTTTAGAGTAAAAGATTCAGTGCACATAGTTGCCCATAGTCTCTGAGATTTGATGTTGAGAAACTTGAAAGAAAATCTATTTTTTGTTTGTGTATTTTGTTTATTTTTGCCTCTGTTCTGGACCCTTCCACACTCCTGCTAGTAGGAGTTCCTGTTCTTCTAGAAGTTCCCAGGAGTATGGTGTGGACAGATTAGTCAGAACACAGAGATAGGGCCCGGAGAGATAGCACACCGGCATTTGCCTTGCAAGCAGCCTATCCAGGACCAAAGGTGGTTGGTTCGAATCCCGGTGTCCCATATGGTCCCCCGTGCTATTTCTGAGCAGATAACCAGGAGTAACCCCTGAGCAGCGCGGGGTATGACCCAAAAAAACAAAAACAAAAACAAACAAACAAACAAAAAAGAACACAGAGATAGCACTCAGGCAAGTTCTTCAACATGCCCCAGCACAAAAGAGGTGACTTCAGGGCCTTGCAAGTTTAGATATGATGTTCTCTCCCATCTGGACACTCCTCATCCCCAAGGACCTGGAAGTTTCCTGTGCTCAGCTTCAACCCAGCCTTACTGTCTATCTCCACATATCTCTGACCACTAATGGAGGTGCTATAAGAGATGAGGAAGTACACCTTCCTCCCTCACTCATCTCCACACTCCCCTTCCCACCCTCTCCCACCAATCCCCATTCTCCCCATTCCCCCTATCCATTACTACTCTTCCCATCTCCTACTTGCCTCCCCACCATCCCCTCACTGCCCTTCTCCCTTTCCCACCTCCCCCATGCTTCAAATTCTCATGAGGGGGGAGTGAATCTCCCACACTCCTGCAGCCATCCAGTTCTTTCCTATTTCCCAGCTGACAGACACCCCCTCACCATGCATTTCCCCCCAACCCAATTCTAACTTTTTCTACCTTTACATGCAGTTCCAGTACCTCCCTTCCATTCCACTGGGACTTGACATCTGGATTGATCAGCTACAGACTTTGGAGGAAGTCAGACATAGACCTGAATCTGGTAGCTGCTTCTCCTGCCCACACCCCAAGCTCACTTGTAAGAAAGATAAAGCTTTCCTTCATGCTAGGTTCTTTATGCCATCCTCCACCTGAGGACCAGGATCCATGAGAAGTTCATGTATGTGAACATGTTTGCACAGTGTCTCCATCTGGCTGGTCCTCAGAAGTACCACTGGCCAGTCTGACACACCGTCCCCGCGGCCATCTCATCTTCCTTTCTCTCTTATCAAGCTCAGTTGCAGCCCCTGAAGAAGCCATCTGATTTCTGTTGCCCCATCTTTGCTTCAGGCCAGTAGGCACAGGGCAAGAAGTCTGTAATCAGTGATGAATGAAGACCCTGAGTTTCTGTGTGCTGGGTTTATGCCCACTTGTAGAAGCAGTGTGGGGAGCCAGGACTGGGGTGCATGTGGGAAGGCCAGGTGGGCTGGCAGAGGAGACAGATCCAAGCTCCCCCACAATCCCTGTCATGCTGCCACCAGAACAGGTGAAGCCAGAATGGAGGCAGGACTCAAGGATGATGGACACCAGATTTGGTGTTAGATTTGGTGCCCAGATTTGGTGGGAACAAGATTTGGGGAAAGGGTTATCTTGGATATAGGGGTACAGAGAAGGGAGAGATTTGGCCTGACCTCTAATCAGCTGGTAGGAGCCATCTGGATAATTTGGAAGGGTCAGGGTTTGCAGCCTGCATTGTGAGTGTCTGTAAAGGCTCTCAGCATGTTCTCTCATAGCACAGTTCTTGTTGCCCGTCTGTAACACAGGACCAAGAACAGTCACACACACTAAGTGTGGGGAAGGTCTTTTGAAATCAAGGATATGATTATGAATTGTGAAGGGCTGTAACACAGAAGCTCCCCAAACCCAAACTCTTCATGAACAGTTGGAAGCTCCAAAATCCCATCTATTATTTGTTCAGGCTGTTTCCAGAAGCATCCCTGTGAATCTCAGGATCTTGCATCCACTTCCAATTTAACTCCTGTCCTGCCACACAGTGGAGGCTGGGAAAAGAGTGGGCCAGGAGACCCTGGATCTGCTTTCAGTCCCACCTCTGACCTTGGGGTGACCTTGAGCACTCTTCTGCAAGTCTCTCTAGGTTTTGGTTTCTCCTGCATATAGCAAGGACATTGGGCTAAATGGGCCCCAATGACCTTCCCAACAAGGCCCTGTTCAGAATTTCTTCCCCTCCTCCTGCATTGCTGCATTGCAATCCCTCAGGCCTCCCTGGCAGGGCCAGCTGGCCACACCTGGAAATGAACTACCCAGGGTGGGATCACACATAGGATGTGTTGACCCCAGAGCCTGCCTCTCCCTCCTCCTGGTTCCAGCCCTGCCAGGGTTAATGGTCCTGCAGCCCCCCACCCTGCTGGAGGAGCAGAGAAGAGGGGGCCAAGATTTTGGAGCCTCCTACACTTCCCCACCATCCCCGGAACAGCTGTCTCCCCACATCCAGCCGCCCTAGGATTACCAGGCTCCTGGGAGCCCTGGAGGAAGTGGATCACATTCTTGAGGGCCTATGTCAGGCTTGCTGCCTCTCTCTCTCTCTCTCTCTCTCTCTTTCTCTCTCTCTCTCTCTCTCTTCTCTATTTCTCTGTTCTCTCTCTGCCTCTCTCTGTCCCCTCTCTGCTCACTCTCTCTGTTCTGTTTCTCTGTGCTCTCTCTCTCTCTCTCTCTCTCTCTTTCTCTCTCTCTCTCTCTCTCTCTCTCTCTCCTCTCTCTCTCTCCAGAAATGCCCAAGTTCCGTATATCCCCTTCCTGCTATCAAGGTGCTGGTGAGACCAGCTGTGTCTAGACACATCCTGGCTCAGCAAATCTCCTGCCTCTTCTCTGGGCCTCACTCTCTTCTCCTGCAAGGTGAAAATAGCCCCTCGCTCCAAGACAAAGAGTGGGAAAAGAAGTGCATGTAGGGAAAGAGCAGAACATGCCCACAGCCTCTTCTTTGCTACCTACAAGCTTCCATTGTCCTCCAAGAATCCTCAGAAGGATGCACCATGAGGATTCTAATGTTCTATCACTACCACTTTCCATATGAAGAAACTGGGGCTCAGATTGGACAGGTACATAATTGGAGATCACACAGCTAGAGCAAATCCACAGGTTCCAAACCACAGCTCAAACTCAGGTCCTGGGGCAGGAGAGATAGCACAGCGGGAAGGCATTTGCCTTGCATGCGGCTGACCCTGGAAGGACCCAATTCAATTCCTGACATCCCAAATGGTCCCCTGAGCTTGCCAGGAGCGGATTTTTGAGCACAGAGCCAGGAGTAATCCCTGAGTATCGCTGGATGTGGCCCCCAAACCAAAAAATAAATAAATAAACAAACCTTCAAACTCAGGTCTTTTTGACTCCCAAATCCACATTCTTAATAACACAGATTTGAGTTTACAGCCTCCCTCTTGTCCCAAGCTTTCCCAGTCCCCTCCCTGTGGTCAGGCCAGGGTGAGGGCCTGGCTCTAGTTGGGGTTCAGAGTATGTTTCCTCCTAGATGTGAAACACAGAGTCAAATATGCCCACCATGGCCTTACCCCATGCTGGAACCTCTGTATGGGCCCTGGCGTGAGGAGTTTTGAGCAGGCTGAGAAGGGAGGGAGACCTCTAAGATAGTCCTTCAATAGTGAAAGGAGAGCAGACTGCTCCCACACACCCCCATTCTATCTTCCCCAAAGACTCCAACTCTTCCTGGGGTAGTGTAGGACCCTGGCACCTGCCAGGCACCTTCTGCTTCAGAAAAATGAGTACACAAGTATCCTCAATATGTGAGTCTGAATGGGAGCAAAGTGAGAAGCCATGGAGTTACTGGGGTCTGGGGCTCTTTCTAGGGAACGTACTGGCCTGTGGTGCTAAAGGGGAGTGACTGAGCCCAGGCTCCAAACCAGAGCCCAAAGGTTCTTCTTTTTTTTTTTTTTTTGTTTTGTTTTGTTTTGTTTTGAGTCACACTCGGCAGCACTCAGGGGTTCCTTCTGGCTCTACACTCAGAAATCGCTCCTGGCAGGCTCGGGGGACCATATGGGATGCTGGGATTCGAACCACCATTGTTCTGTGTCTAAGGCAAACGCCTTACCAAGTCCAACGGTTCTTATGAGACACCAAGTACCTCGAGTCACAATCCTTGGCCACAGCTCTCCCTGCCTCGCTGTCTCCCTTTCCTGCTTCTTTCCTCCCTGCCTTTCACCCTCCCCGCAAAATAATATCCACACCTTTCCCACTCCCTGCCTAAATTCACCTCCCCACCACACCTCCATTCTCAAACCTCCTCCCCCACCCTCTAACCTCTTCTCTCTTCTGCCACTGGTCACTTTGTCTTATAGCATGTGTGAGTGAAGTTGCTATTTTATTGTTTATTTGGGAACATAATTTATTCCCCCCATTTGATGGCATAAATCTTTTGAATTAATTGATTATAATCCCCTCTACACCATCCTATAACTACCATCAGCAACATTACCCCATCCTATACTATTATTGTATCATTATATCATCATAATCACTTCATCAGCCTCATCTCCATCCTATACTACCATCAGCATCAACTCAATCCATGGTACCATAATCCTAAACTTTTATTCATCATGTTGTGTATGTAAACATTTTAATGGGATTATTATGTTACTGGCCCTAACCTGATTGGTGATTGTGCCCTACCCTAGGGTGTGACCTGGCACTCTGCTCCCACCCTAGGGTGGTACCTGATTCTGCTCCCACTATTGGGTGGTACCTGATTTTGAGGGATAAAAACAAGGGTCTGTGGAAGGTGAGGGGTTTTTTGGCTGGAACGGATGCTGAGGCTTTGGGCTTCAGTCTTGTCCACCGAATAAAGCTGATATTTTCACAAGCCTGACTGTCTGCTAGCAGTTTACCCACCGCTTCACCTCAGAACTGCTGGCTGAACAGGGTGGCAGATGCGTGCTCTGAGCTGGAGGGGAAAGACCTCATCCTCCATCCCTCCATCAGTCAACCTCTTCAGGGGCTGACTTGCAACAAACATCAGCTTCATCAGAAGCCCCTACATCCTATCATTAATGTCACTTCCATTAATATCACCCTCATTACCAATACCATTAACATACCACCATTATCTTTATCATCACCACCAGCCATAGCAACACCACTGTCACATCCTCACCATGAACATCCCCACCATAAATATCACCACCCTCAACACCCCCACCACCTCACCCCATCATATCAACACAACCATCACTTGCTACATGTCATACCTGTAGCAGGAAGTTCACCAACAGCCTTTCTTATCTACATTACATATGTCATCATCATCCTCAAGACTGGTATCACTCTCATCATCATAACAGTGTCCTCTTATCCTCATTTACTCAAAAGTTCACATGGGCTAAGCCTGGTGTTAAGAGAGCATGCATCTTTCCATTCAATTCTAGCCCTGTTTTAGCCCTCTTCCTATGGATCGGTACTCTCACTGTATCCATTTTACAGATAAGAAAACAGGCATATTGAGGAATTTATTTTTGGGAAGGGTCATACCCAGAAAAGCTCAGGTGTTACTCCTGGACCTGTGCTCAGGAATTACACCTAGTGGGCTCAGGAACTAACTATATGGAGTACCGGGTATTGATAGCATGCAAACATTATAAGCACCCTACCCACTATACTATAGCTTTGGGCCCTGAAATATTTCTTAAATCTTAAAAGTGAGAGAGACTTTTTAGTCCAAGAGGACTTCCTGTAGAAAGTAACCGGTAAGTATTGAATGCCAACTAGGAATAAGCAAAGCAAAAAGAACTGGTTAGACCTGCTGCGAAGGAGTACTGAGAGAGACACAGCATGTGCCAAGGCCCTGACGTGGGGCAGGCACCCCTCTTCACAGAAAAACTGAAGGTATTATAATGTGTTTCGGCCACATGACACTGGGGAAGGTGACCGGAAATCAAGGCAATGCTGCTTGCCTCCTGAGGAGTGGAAGAAGGATGGTGTCAGGGAGCAGTTCTTTCTGGGATTTGGAAAGAGGGGGTTCAGTCCCAGAAGACGGGGCCTGGGCAACCCAGCTTGAGACCCAGAGGAAGCAACCCGCAGGGCTGATGGGGGCTGATGAAATGTTATGGATGTTGCTCAGCGATTATGCAGAGAGAATCGATTGCTTGGGCCGGTGCCTGCCTGGCACAGAGACACAAACACGGAAATGTCAGGCCTATGATGTGAAAGTGTCACCCAGCAGCCGAGTGAGCAGAGTCCCAGGGTGGCAGGCACAGAGGGAAATAAAAGGAAGCTGGGTAGGGCAGGGTCCAAGGGGACTGTGGCCCGGAAGGCACCTGCATGGTGGAGTCAAATGAATATATGTTCTAGGCTCTTATACATGTAAACAGACAGGCAGGTAGATGGCAAGGCTGAGCAAGATTCTCTGGTTGATTCATCTTAAACCTGCAAATGTGTGACTCTGGCAAGAGCTGAAATGCTCACTCCTCGGGATACATGGAGGGAACTACAAAGAGGCCAGACAGAGTGGAGAGCCTAAGGAAGGCAGGGGAGGGTTTGCAGGGCCTAATTGGAAGCCCAGATGCTCTCAAGGTACTGTCCCTGTCCCCAAAACCACCTCTCTGCAGTTGGCATAGAGACTCCCAGAATAGACTGGTCTGGCTGGGGAGGAGACTCACCCTGTACAGAGAATTTTATGTGTGCATTTTCAGCTTTACCTGCAGGGTGGGTATGTTTTTATTTTATTTTGTTTTGTTTTGTTTTGTTTTGCAGGGTGGGTATGTTTTTATTTTATTTTATTTTATTTTGTTTTGTTTTGTTTTGAGGGGGGCCATACCTGACAGTGCTCAGGGGTTACTCCTGGCTCTGCACTCAGAAATCACTCCTGGCAGGCTCAAGGAGCCACACGGGATGCCAGGATCGAACTCAGGTCTGGCCCAGGTTGTCTGTATGAAAGGCAAATGCCTTACCACTGTGCTATCACTCCAGCCCAGTGGGTGTGTTTCTATAGGAGGAGAGACAGAGTCTGCATAGTGATTTAGAGTTAAGTTGCATCCGGGATGTGGTTCAAGGGGTAGAGCCAAACCTAGAGGGCCTTAAGGTTAATCCCAAGCATGGCATGCTCCCCTCTCCCCACAAACACCACTAGGTGTATGCCAGTGGGCCCAGAGCACCAGTGGATGAAGATTAAGTTGCCCACATTGGGTCATTCAGGTGAATAAGCCACACCAGGGCAGCAGCAAATGTTCTGACCACAGTAGGCCTGACTTGAAACAGGCTTGTTGCACAGAGCCTACTTGTTCCTTCCCATCAGTAGCCATTGCTCTAGGAAGCACCCTCTATATTACAGATGCAGAAACTGGGGCTCTTGGAGAAGGCTCTTGAACAAACTCATCCTGCCTTTGAAAGGATGGAACTCCTGGAACTCAGCAAGGGTAGCTTTTCTACACATGAACTCTCACTCCCAAAGTCCACTGTGGCACAACTGCAGGCATAAGAAAGTGTCCTGGAGCCTAGATCTGGGGGAGGAAGCAAGCAGGAGGAAGTGCTTGTCCACAGACCCCAGGCTTACTGATTCCCTCATCTCCTTCATGTTTTCAGCACTGCAGTCTCCCTGGTGTCAGGGAGTTTGGGTAGAGAACACAGAATCCACATCAGCCCTGTTCCCAACAAAGAACAGGCAATCAATGAACAGTACCTGGGCAGGGAAAACAAGGCACCAACAAGACCCTACCACACTCAGGGCTGTCCCCTGATGCCACCGCTGCTTCAGATGGAGGGGACAAAGTCGCAGAACTCAGAGCCTTATTTGTGCTCCAGACCCAGCTTCCTCAGACTCTCTGCCTGATCCTAAGCAGAGGACCAGGTCTCCCTAAATTTCACAGTTCATGCCTGTGACAGCCTAAACCTCAGTGAGGAGACTGTCACAAACACATGCCAGCCCAGAGCCCCTGGTCATTGAAGGCCCATTCACAAGGGCAGCATTTGGTCCTTCCAGCCCTGCAGATTTGCTGCCTTCCTCCCCAAGTTGGGCAGAATCTAGAGCCCAGTCTGCCTGCCTCCACTCCCAGGCTTCTGACAAGAGGTGGATTCATTCTTCCGGTCTGCTCCTCCATGACCTTCACCTTCAAAACACTTCCTGTTTCTTCCATTCTTGTCAGCCAGCACCTAGAAAATGTGAGCAGTGTGTGGGACCCACACGAGCATTACCCTGAGTAAGTGCCTCTGTGTGTACCCCATAGATGGCCAGATACGCAGTCATTGGCATTTGGACTGAGATCGGAGCAAGAAGCCTGTGGCATTGGAGGATTCACACACAGCTGCTCTCACAATGTGGAAACACATAGACCTGGGGCCTCCCTACACCGTATGTGTATGACACATGCAGACTTGGGGCCCAGGCAAATAGCCCCTCCTTCTAGGCCTGCTCTTACTCATTCCCCCCCCCCCAACCTCACTACCCCAGAATCAAGTGGACTCCAGGCAAGCATATGAGTAACAGTGAAGACAGGAAGGGCACCTGGGGCAGAAACCAGAAACCTGCAGGCAGAAACCAAGGGCATGGGCACCTCTGTGGGCACCCAACAAATGTGGGTCCACACTTGGCAGCTCATCAGTCTCCCCACTTTGGGATGGCCCCCACTGGGATGAGGGGTTAACACCTAAAGCGAGTGGTGGGACACAGAGTGTGTCTCCTCCCCATCCCACAGGCTTTGAGGAGACAGGATTCCAAATCTGGTAAGGGCTTCCAGTGGCTTTCCTTTAGCCTGGGAATTGGGGTAAACAGCACCATCTGCCGTCCATTTCTGGAAGCTGCCCTAGAGGAAGGACCCAGGGAGTGCTTGGGAGCCAAGTTCTACCAGGATACAGAGCATCCAAGCCACCAGCTTCAGGTGCAAGCTGAGGCCTGGGCTCCTTTAATGGGGAACTGAAGGTACTGTGAGTCAAGGATCAACAAGGAATTGATCCCAGTCGACTGAGTTACCTCCACTTGTGTTTGGAATGACAGTCTCTAAGGCAGAAACTGACCCAACTGGACCCTGAAAGCCTAGCAAAGTTCCATAAGCCAAGCCATAGACTCCAAGGCCTGAGGATCAGGACACTTCTACTAGGTTCTGAGGCTGGGCCACTGGGCAGCCTTTCTCCCTGCTTCCCTTTTTAATCGGGGTGTTGCAGATTTTCAAGTTCCCCAAGGAGTACAATCATAGCCCTAGAAAATGCTCCTTATTAACCGGCTGTGTCCCAGCGGGGAGCATTTCCTCTTGAGTGGGTCCTTCTGCTCCCATTTACAGGGAACAGTAGGGAGACCGCTGACCTCACATCTATGCCCCTCCGAATGCCACCACCATGGACCCAGGCTAGGACAGTGTTTCCATATTAGAATACACCAGCGTATGGGTGCCCACTGCAACCTGGCTGCATGACCATGCACTAAAGCACTTGCAAACATTTGTTGAGCATCTGCTAAGAGCAAGAACTCTCTCAAGGACAGCACAGAACAAAATAGACAAGATTCTCTTCTAGAGAAAGGAAAGATACCCTGAGCTGGAAAACGCACATCCAGATACTGATGCAGATGGCCAAGAGAAGCTGAGCCAGAGGAAGGAGAGGAGGCATGGGCATGAATGTGGGACAAATACAGAAATGGGGAAGTGGGGTTGGCTGTGGGTGGGGGTGCTGGGCAGTCCTGATGGAAGACAGAACCCGTTGTACCCCCTTACAGACCTAGGGGATAGTTTCTATGACTGCCTGGAAACATGCTTGAGAGACAATGAGGAGACCAGTGTCTGGAGCAGAGGGAGCTAGAAGGCAAAGAAGAAGCAGGGAGGCAGGGAGAGTGGAAGGGTAGATTAAGAGGGGGAACTTCTCCAGGATCCAAACTGCTTTTACAATCAAGAGATAGAAATCTTTAAACTGCAAAAAACTAATATAGATTTTCAGGTTTGGAAGGGGATGCTTAGGGGCTTTTCTGACTCTGTGCCCAGGAGTGACCCTTGGTGGTACTTGAGGGACTATATGTGGTGTCTGAATTAGAACCAGATGGGTTTGACTGGCCAAAGCAGTCATATGTAAGGTAAGTGCCTTCCCTCCTATCCTATCTCTCAAGCCCCAGTCAGCTTTTCAAGAGAACATTGGACAACAGTATCTGGGAAACCATAAGGGGCCTCCCAGAAACCCAGGAAGAGAAGACAGTGGTTCAGGCTAAGGTGACTAGGCTGGAAGAGGTGCAAAGGCTGACATCAATCCAGAGTGATAGTACAGCAGGGAAGGCATGTAAGCCAGTCCGGGTTTAGTTCAGTCCCCAACATCCCATAATCCTCTGAGCCAGTCACCAGTGATCCCTGAGTGTGGATCCAGGAGTAAGCTTTGAGCATTGCTGACTGTGGCTTAAAAAAAAAGATGGAGGGGCCGGAGAGATAGCATGGAGGTAAGGCGTTTGCCTCTCATGCAAAAGGTCATCGGTTCGAATCCCGGCGTCCCATATGGTCCCCTGTGCTTGCCAGGAGTGACTTCTGAGCATGGAGTCAGGAGTAACTCCTGAGCACTGCCGGGTTACACCAAAAAAACCAAAAAAAAAAAAAAAAAAAAAAAAAAAAAGATGGGGCCAGAGAGATAGCATAGAGGTAAGGCATTTGCCTTTCATGCAGAAGGTTGGTGGTTCGAATCCCGGCATCCCTTATGGTCCCCTGAGCCTGCCAGGAGCAATTTCTGAGCATAGAGCCAGGAGTAACCCCTGAGTGCTGCCGGGTGTGACCCAAAAACAAAAACAAAAAGAGACTGACTTGTAATCCATTTTGAAGAGAGACACACACACTTATGCTTCACACACAGAGACATATGTACACCAATACTTACATATGCAAATGCTCATGCAAGCACACTTACACATACATACAGAAATGTATGTACGGGGCCGGAGAGATAGCATGGAGGTAGGGCGTTTGTCTTCCATGCAGAAGGAAGGTGGTTTGAATCCCGGCATCCCATATGGTCCCCCGAGCCTGCCAGGAGTGATTTCTGAGTGTAGAGCCAGGAATAACGCCTGAGTGCTGCCAGGTATCACACACACACACACACACACACACACACACACACAAGACAAGAAAACAAACAGAAATGTATGTGCACCTGCCTGCATGTATAAATACCTTTGTGTGCAGACACTTATATATGTATGCTAATGTGAATGCATTCACACATACATGCCCATACAGTGGGTCTGGGGGCTAATCTCCTTCACCTGTAAAGAGACACACCTCACCATTCCTTCCCAAAGGGAAGGAAACTCTCCACAGGTTGCAAGACCCTTGGCCAGTCTGGCCAGGTTGATGAGGCATCCAGTGTACTGGCTCATAGCTACCTAAACCAATCCTGTGACACCAACTTAAACTGCAGCTCTAGCTCAAGGCCCTTAGTAAGCAAATGGGGGAAAAACTGAGTTACAGAGCAAAAATCACTCAGGGAATGAGAATCAGGACACTCCACTGGCTCCCAAGGCAGTGTTTTGTGATACAGCTCCACAGCCCATAGATGTCCCTCAGAACTGTGGTGACAGGGTCAGGAGTTTGTTGGGCCTTCTCTTTTCTAGAACATGGCAGGATGGATACAGACTCAAATATAGATTCTATTCCCTTTCACTTCCCTCAGTGCTCTGCTTTGTCCAAGTCTGCTGAATCCCCTAAAAGCCTAGACCGACGCAAAGAGGGTTCTCTATCTTGCTGATGTAAGAAAATCTCCCTGTAATCTTGGTCTTGGTTCCCAAGTCAAAGGCTTAATGGAGAAATTGAGCCCAATAGGGAAGAATCATTAACATTCCCTCATCACTACCAACAGCAATGCAATCACCACAAACAACAACATACTCACTGGCAACACCAGATTCACCACCACCATAGACACAATTACCAACAACCCTATTATCTATTGTCACCAACACCACCACAATCACCAACAATACCACCAAAAACCTAAAAAAAAACCATAATTGCTCTCACCAACACAAGTATCATCCACCTCCAGCACCACCCATACCAACCTCACATTGCTTCTCCCATCACCTCTCCCATCATAACTGCCACCATCTCCACCTTCCACCACTTCCTGTCACCACCACCATCATCACTGTCACTGCCCTCTGTCTGGACCACCTTACCCTCATCATAGTGAGTTACAACATCTCATGTGGTGGCACCAAAGCAAAGGGCTCTTCCTACAGCTACATGAAACCCTGAAATATAGCCCCAAAAAGTGAGGGCAGGCTTGGGGCATGAAAAAGGGCTTGGCTTGTCAGCAGAGGTGTAAAGCTGGGGGACCAGATCCTCAGAGTTGGAACCAGAGATCAGAAGGGAGACTAGAAGAAAATTTGGGGCAGGAAGGCAAGAAAGTATACCAACAGTCATCAAGAGAGCCTTATGGGAAGGAAAGCAGCCCTTCACAGGAGTCTGAGAGAGCAGTCTATCTAAGCCCACCGAGATGAGAACCAAAATGGTTCCATCATTTCTTCCCTTTCCTATCATGGTCATCATGACAACCAGCCTTGGGACTGACACCTCCCTCAGTTAGGGACATTCTTGAATTCTCACAGTCTCCCACAGGAATCTTGCCACCACCAAAGCAGATGGCTGCCATCCTCAGAGCCTTCCTGTATCCCCTCCATTAACAGACAACAAAGCCTCAGCAGCATTGGTAAGGTGCTACTCAGGGCTTCAGGGGCTAACAGGAACAGCTTCCTGGTGGTGTAGACCTAACATCAACACCTGTAGACAAGAAGATGAAGAAGTTGCAGTGGGCAGAGAAGACTAGTTCATGTCCATGACCTCTCTCTGTACTATCTGAGCTCAGAATCCCTCAAAAATGTCCAACATGTGTTTGCATGACCTGGCCTTATCAGCATCCAGTACTGATACATAAGCTACCCACAGGAAGTGGGTTCACGACTGGGCAACGCAGTTCTCTCCTAACCCAAAACCACTTTAAAAAGGTGAACACCTGGCAGGAATGTGGAGAGAAAAGAACTCTTATTCATTGCTGGTGGGAATGCCCTCTAATCCAGCCTTTATGGAAAACAATATGGAGATTCCTCAAAAAACTGGAAATAGAACTACCATATGATCCAGCTATACCACTCTTAGGGGTATACTCTAGGAACACAAAAATATAAATAAAAAATCCCTTAATCACACCTATATTTATCGCAGCACTATTTACAATAGCCATACTCTGGAAACAACCAAGATGCCCTTCAACAGATGAATGGCTAAGTACAGATACACAATGGAATATTATGCAGCCATCAGGAGAGATGAAGTCATGAAATTTTCCTGTATGTGGATGTACATGGAATCTATTATATTGAGTGAAATGAGTCAGAGGGAGAGAGATAGACACAGAATAGTCTCACTCATCTATGGGTTTTAAGAAAAAGTAAAGACATTACTGTAATAAGGCCCAGAGACAATAGAGTTAAGGGCTGGAAGGGCCAGAAGGACTGGCTCACAATCTGAAGCTCATCACAAAGAGTGGTGAACGCTGTTAGAAAAATAACTACACTAACAACTATCATGACAATGTTAAAGAATGAGAGAAGTAGAATGCCTGTCCTGAATACAGGCAGGGGTGGGAGAGGAGGGGGGAATTGGTGGTGGGACTGTTGCGCTGGTGAAGTGAGGTATTCTGTTTATGACTGAAACCTAACTACAAACATGCTTGTAATCATGGTGTTTAAATAAAGATTTATAATAATAAAAAAGAAGAAGGTGAGCACCATCCTCCAATAAGGTCTATAGTCCTTGGTGAGACTCATGATCATGGAAATCCTTGCTGACACCCATGATCACAGTGTACTCCTTAGTGGTGCCCATAATTATATATAGCTGCCCTTGGCTTTTGGCAACCACCTTTAGCTCCCCATCCTGAGAAGGCCCTAAGCATGCTCCTCCCTGAGTCAGGAAATGTGTGAAATGGGAGATACAGCCACTGGAGTACTAGTGCCTTTGTTTGGAGATTCTGCCCTGCACATAGGGGGCAGCTCTCTGAGACTAGAGAAGTCCAGCAGGGGAAGCTACTCATGCCCAGGCCTGGAAGTTCAAGTCACTGGGGAAAGAGATACCACATCCAAGTGTGTCCCCAAGATTTTGGGTTCTGTGGGGCCCATTGGTACCTGCTCCAGTTCCAGGAGGTGACCTTCCCTGTAACCCTTCCTGCACCCACTGCTGGTCATGACCAAGCCCAGTCTATCCTTCTAGGGACTGGAACCCATTGGTCTCCTTGGCAGATGCTCCTCCTTCTAGTTGACACCTAGCAGGCATCTTGAGAGTGCTCCAGTGCTGACCAACTTGTGAGGTTTCTTTGAGCATTTTTCCAGCAGCAGGAGCAACACAAGCATTAACCAAGACATTAGAGGAATGATTATCTTGTCACAATCTAAACAAACTTCCAGCAAAACATCCACACGTCCCTCTCTTAATTACCCCATTCCCCAAATTCACAAACCCAGTCTGTAACTGCCACCCTAACAGAACATCCCCAGGGCAAAGTAACCTTCAGGATTGACCACTGCAAGCTGGGTCAGAGGCCTTCTGGGTTCATGCAAGGTGGGCACAGTGGCATAGTGTGCTCCAGGTAGATGCTCTGGAGTCCTAATATGCCTCAGCCCTGGCTTTCTTCCATCATTTCCCCCAAAGACTCAGCATGTTTCCCAAAGGCCTTAGAAGAGATAGAGGAAACATGATACATGTGCTAGCCAGGTGTCTTGTAACCCAAGAGAGTGAGAACTCCCATTTTCGTGGAATACTGATTTGGGGATGAAAGCCACCCTTCTTAGATATTGATGAATACACCAGCTCACAGTTCCTATGGGTCAGCAGCCACTTCATTAAACACGCTAGAATAGTGACATCCTGACTCTCATGTGCCAGACAGGAGTTAGCACAACTGGGATCTGAACCACTCCTGTCCACCTCTAGGGCCGAAGAACAGTTTTCTCCCCATTTTACAAATGGTAGAGAATGAGGCTTAGAGAGGGAAAAACACTTGCCTAAAGTCCCCACAGCAAGAGCCAGCCCCTTCCTCACAGCAGGTCTTTCCAAAAGTGGGGCGCCTAGGCCTCCCTAACTAAGAACCTCACTAGGAACTAGGAGTACTCCACAGAGTGCATTTGTCAGGGTATAACACATGGGCCACCTGGAGTTTTCAGCAATGGCCAGTACCAGAAAACCAGCCTCGAAGACCAATTTCCTCACTCATCTGGACGGCTCAAGCTTCAGTGTCAGGAGCCCCTGAAACTCCCCGTCCTCAGTGCAAGGGGCATGGGCAGAGCTGCATCTGCCTGGGCGCTTCAAAGCCTTTTGACACTTGTTAATCTCCTCCTGCTTCTGTGCACTGGGGTCTGGTTCCCATTAGCACCCCAGGCCCCACGGTGGTCGGACGCAGGGCTTGGGTCCCGTCCAAAAGTGTCAGGCTCCGCTGGGGTTCTTCTAACGACTTATCTGACATGGAACATCGAACGGTTTGATCTGCCAATTAGGCTCACCCCAAGCTGCTAACTGGAAGCAGATGGGCCTATACATTATCGTATGGGAAACCTACACTTCTTTGCGCCCCCTGGATGGCGTGGGTCCGGCCCTTCCCCTCTTCCTGAACACCTAGCCAGCAGGTCTTGAGAGACTCCTGGGGGGCCTAGGAGATGCCCAGGGAGAATCTTCTTCATGGTCTATTCTCAGACAGTAGGGGAAGTGGTTGGTCTTGGTTACAAGGTCAGCAAGAATGGGAGCCCATTCAAGTGATCCCAGTTCCAAGAATGTCTCCCAGCCACTCTGGTGCTCGGGGCTAACCTGAGGAGATCAGGCTGGGCCGCAGCCAGCACAGAGGCCACTGAGGTTTGTAGGAATGACCCTGGGGTCCCCCGTGACTCCTAGGTGGTCCAGAACTTAGCCATCACTGATAGCATTCCCAACCCACCACCCACATACCAGATTCTTGCCCTCAATCCAGAGTCAACCTATTTTTAAGGTTTCTAAGGCCACCAGCCCCCCTCACTGAACCACAGCCTAAAAGTGATCTACACACAACCTGGCTTTTTTCCCAAAGTCCCCCTCTGAAAGCCACTTTCTAAAGACAAAGACTCAAGTTCTGTCTTCTTGCACTTTTTCGAGTCTTTTGTTTTGTTTTGGGGCCACACCTGGCAGTGCTCAGGGGCTACTTCTGGCTCTGTTCTTCAAGAAGAGTGGCAGGAGTAATTGTCATCTCCCAAAGGATGATCCCTGCTCCCAGCTAGCTCATGTTGAGGATTTACAACTCCAATACCAACACAGCAGCTTGTGATGGGGCATTGAGACTGTGGGCTTTGATGCTATGGAAGCATGACAGGACTCCTGGCTTGAAAACCAAGGCTGGCACCCTGAGGAGCTGCCCTCAGGGAGGTGGAGAGGAAAAGGGAAGAGTGTAGTTACTCCTGACTCTCTCAGGGGACCAAATGGGATGTTGGCAATTGAACCCACTTGGCCTCGTGCAAATCAAGCATCTACCACTGTAAAATCTCTCGCCCCCCCCCTCTGCTTGCTCTTATCATGGACTCACAGACAGGCATTCTGCCAAGCATAGAGTGTCTCAAAATTCCTCCTGGTAGCCTGAGCATTGACACTGTGACCCCGTTTGATAGGAGAGGAAACTGCTACCTAGAAGGGGATATCAATTCCCCCAGGGTCTCTTCCTTCCCCACATAATAACTTTCACTCTAGCTCTCTTTTTTTCTCTCTGCCTCTCTCCTTATTCCTCTCTCTCTCTGCACCTCTCTCTGTCTTTATATATATATCCCTTCCTTCTCTCTCCTCTGCCTGCCTCTCTCTTTCCTTCTTCCTCTCAGCTGGGCTGCACTCAAGCTCTCTTTTCTAGACCTGCCTGCTGTCTGCCTTTGCTGTTGTTCCTCCCTCCCTGGCTGACAGAAAGGATCCTCCCTGAGGGCAGCTCTCTGGGTGGCAGCCTTGGTTTTCACAAGCCAGGAGTCCAGTCATGTGTTTTTTGGTTTTTTTTTTTTTTTAGTTTTTTGGGCCACACCCGGCAGTGCTCAGGGGTTACTCCTGGCTGTCTGCTCAGAAATAGCTCCTGGCAGGCACGGGGGGACCATATGGGACACTGGGATTCGAACCAACCACCTTTGGTCCTGGATCGGCTGCTTGCAAGGCAAGCGCCGCTGTGCTATCTCTCCAGGCCCGAGTCCAGTCATGTTTTCATAGCATCAAAGTCTTAATGCCCTGTCACAAGCTGCCATGTTTGTAAACCCTCAACATGGACTACCTGGGAGCAGGGATCATCCTCTGAGTGATGACAAATTCACACTGATTCATGGACCCTGATCCTGGTGATACTCTCTGTGCATGGGCTGAGGAAGAGAGTGAGTGAGTGAGTGAGTGAGTGAGTGAGTGAGTGAGTGAATAAGTGAGTGAATGAGTGAGAGTGCATAAGTGAAGGAGTAAGTAAATGAGGGAGTGAATGAGTGAATGAGGGGAAGAGTTAATAGGAAGAAGTGAATGAGGGAGGGGAATGAGTGAATGGAGTGAGTGTATGAGTGATTGAGTGGAATGAAAGAGTGAATGTGAGAGGAAAGGACAGAGAAAGAAAATGGATACCTAAGTGAATGCTGCCACCCTTATTCACAGCCTGAACCACTCACCCTGCACGACACTCTATACTTTCTGTCTTTCTCCCAGCTCTACAGGCTTCTATCCATACATCTTATTACAATGCTATCTCACTCGCTCACTTGTTCCTCAGTCAGTGCTCTAGATCTAAATCAGGCTGAGAAGTCATTTCAAAGGATTGGCCAGCAGCTGTGCTGAAGCTCAGACTATGGAAAGGGAGAGAAAAGCAAGACAAGGACGACTGGGTTT
The DNA here is from genome assembly GCF_024139225.1 of Suncus etruscus. Lineage (NCBI taxonomy): Eukaryota > Metazoa > Chordata > Mammalia > Eulipotyphla > Soricidae > Suncus > Suncus etruscus. The sequence goes on along the minus strand of NC_064851.1, from coordinate 19,207,381 downwards.
CTGGGGCCAGAGCAATAGCACAGCAGTAGGGCGTTTGCCTTGCACATGACCGACCCAGGACGAACCTGGATTAAATTCCTAGCATCTCACATAATTCCCCCAAGCTTGCCAGGAGTGAGCTAGGAGTAACCCCTGAGCATCGCCGGGTGAGGCCCAAAATCCAAAATAAATAAATGTTTTTTTTTTTTTTTTAAAAAGGATTCCTGGGTTTCTGGTTTGAGTGATGAGTCTACTCCTTGCCTGTGACACTCATTGCCAGCTTTGAATCTGTCACATTTTCCTCTGCAAACTCAACCACCAGTTAATACAGAAGCTTTAGCTAACCCTAGCACCTCAGACTCACAGCCAGCTCCCCACAATTTCCCACTAACTCCTTCCAGGTCTATCTGTCCCACAAAAGTTCTTCCACAACATGGCACTGGCCATGCAGCAGGAGCTCCAACGTTTAGCAACAGACAAACTGGAGGTGAGATAACAGAGGGCTGGAGAAGAACAGAGCTGCCAACCTGCTGTGGGAAAAGATATCAATCCTGTCACTTTACAAGAAACCTGCCAACACATGCAGCTCTGAGAGCATCATGGAGCTTGGTAGACAAGTGTACCCAAGAAGGGTGGTGCTAGCAATGACCAGAATGGATGAAAGTACACCCCAGAGGGACAAGAGAGAAGGAACAACAGAACCAATGGGAACTCAGCCAACACACCTAGGAAATAACCAGGAGCCAACTGGTGCAGCTGGAAGATGAGGAACAGGGGATGGATAAGCAGAGTCCAGACTCGAAGCACTGGGATTCCTAAGGAGACAAAGCACTACTGGTGGGCATGGGGAGCTGGGTGGATCACTCTCTGCCATGATGTGGGTTTAGGAAGAATGACCAATGCTGATAAAAGGAAAACTACAGAGGGCTGTTCACAGGTCTTAGGGTCTTAGAGAAGATGGGATGAGGTCAAAGCCAGATCCTAAGGAAAATCAAGAAACTTTGGGTTGAAGAATGAGATGATCTTCAAAGAAAACAGTGGCCTTACCCCCTCAAATCCCCCCTTTTAACCCAAATTCTAGCTTCCCCAACTTGGGCTTTCATAAACAGAATGACCCTGGGCAGGTTTATCAGAATCTGTGAACTTCTGCTTCCTCTTCAGTAAATAAGGAGATGTAGTAAAATAACAAAAGACTCAACTCAAACTAGTTTAAGTCATGGTGGATAATGACCAACTCATGAAACAGAAGATTCCAGAGGTGGAGCTGCTTCAAGAAAGTTCCAAGGTACCAGGTTTTCCAGCTTTCCTCTTGTCTTCTACAAGGTCTGCTCTCTTCTAAGGCCAGCTCACTTATTGGTTCCAAATAAATTGTGCCCAGCTTGGCTCTACAGTCTTGCAGTCTCATAGGGAAGTCCTGAGAGTGCCCCCTCTGATTTGACCAACCCAGGTCATAAGGTGTGTGCATGTTGGTTGAATGGAGATTTCTTCTCCAGTCCCCAAGGAACCAGGAACTAAAATCCACTTCCCCAGACCTGCATAGATTATCATTTAGTAGAAAGATCCCTAAACTGTGAGTTGCTACCCCATGTGGGGTCAGCCTAACTCAATGTGGGAGATGAAGAAAAAGTTTCTGAACACGCAACATCCAAAAATTAAGTTAGGTTCAGCTGAACTAGAAAACATCAATCATCTTCCACAAAAGCTCAAGAATATGCCAAGTTCTCAAGCTTGGGATTAGTACAAAATTTCCAATATTTTCTGAAATGGCCCCAAGCAGACACATGCTACTTCTGTGCTCCACCTTTATGGGAAGAGGTTTTTTTCGTACTGACGATTATAAACTCAAAATATAGTTCAGCTCTGTAAAAATATTGAAGATGCTTGACATCGTGCAGTATCAAATATTTAGCCAAGATTTCATTTATTATGTAAAAATCCGCAAGCACATCTGTCTCATTTGTATGCATCTTTATTAGATGGTAGAATTATACGTGTGACAGCCATCGTGTTAATAAAAAAAAAGTTTCTTTATGGCATATTGCCAGTAAATGATTTGAATACTTATGTTATGTGCCTGAAGCCACATTTAAGAAAGTATGCTTGGGAGAGTGGGGTAAAAGGGAAGGGATGCTGGGGATTTCAGGAAACAGAAACATTGCAGAAAATAGAAATAACATGCTATTTCCATATGTAGTAGTTGCCCCTTGAAGGGTAATTATTCTGCTTGTTATTATATATATAAAGACCATCATGAGAAAAAGAAATGAACTCTGACTAGTGTTACCAAAGGGAAATAAGTGCTCAAAAATAAAACTCCCAGAACTTCATTTAATCTTAAGAAAATGCTTTAATGCTACGAACTGCATTGTCACTGACTCTCTCATCCATGGGGGCAACAAGAAAGGATGATGATATCAGGGTGGCTCCAGAAGTAGTGTGGGGCCTGTGCTCTGTGGCTGAGGGACTCCAGGATTCTCTCTCTAATGGGGCTCTGAGATATAGAACCAGGAAAATGAGGTTATTAGTTCTCAAAAAAAAACTTTAAATCAAGGCGTCAGAAGCATGCAAGAAAAGAGAATTAAAAGCTTAAAACTCTGAGCCAGCAATCTGGTCCCGGAGGGGAGGGGGACAGGATAAAGGCAGCCTGGCTGCTCCCCTGCACCCACCTGGTTCATGCCTGGCTGTGGATTCCACCCTGGACTTAAACCAAATAGGCAGAGGGTAGTCCACATCCAGCAGGGGGTCCAGGTAGTTTCTTGAGATGCAGAGGGCTGGCAGAAACAGCACATCAGGGAGACTCCAGAGAGGTCAGCCTGAGCAAGGACACTAGTAGAGGCTCTCCAGGAAGTCAGGGTCCAGATGGTTCATTCAGGTAACCCCCATCCAAGCAACCCCCATCAAGCTCCAACTCTCCTTCCTAGTTCACCATTTCCTCCCTGGAAACTTTCCTATTCCATCCTGACCTATTCCGAGCCTTCTTCTACCACCTTCCCAACCCACCTGTGTTCAAAGGTCCCACCTACCCCTCCCCTACACATCTTACCTTCCAAACATCAAACTCTGTATATGTGTTTGTATACATATATGTGTGAATACAGACAATAGCTTTTCAGTCTTTCCTGATTATTATACCAAACCACCATCTCCCTAAAATCTGTAGCCCCAAGATAACAGGGGATACTGCTCTTGACTTGCACGTGGTGATTCCAGTTCAAACCCTAGGAGAACTGCCAGGAGTCCTGAACTCCTGACACAGAGCCACGAATAGCCCCTGAATACCACCAGAGATAGGCCAACCTCCATTCCCCCAAAATTAAAGTTTCTGAGACATCATGCCCAATCTGCAGAGACTTCATACTCCGCTCATGGTTAAGGCCCTTTCTTATTGACTTTCCTAGCAGAAACTCTGTTTTCACAGAGGGTAGGAGTCTAAAAGCTATTGGAGTTGTTTTTATCTTCCCTCTGGAAGATAAGAATCCTGAAAGAAGCGAACTGGTAGCCTCTTAGCACATTTACAAAAAGGAAATGGGAAAAGCCAGGAAAATTGGAATGGGGGAGTGGGTTTTGGGCCACATCTGTGGTACCTGAAGAACTGTATGTGATGCCAGGGACCAAACTGTGGCCTGCTGTGTGCAAGATATATGCCTACCTACTGTACCACTCTCCAGCTTGGTGATAAAGAACAACTCATTCAATATGACTTTGCTGGGATTTCTAAATGTCTTCTTGCTGACTTGATCTGTGAGACCAGGAGAGAGTAACAGTATCAAGACATGATGTGAGAGCTAAGTGGAAAGACCCAACAGTGATGTAGCTTCAGGCTGAAGAAAGACTTGGGTAGAGAAACAAGGACCGCTCCTTCTGTTATGAAAAAGCAATCCCAAGAAAAGCACCTTAGGGGCCAGAGCAATAGTAGTGTGTAGGGCATTTGCCTTGTTCATGGCTAGCCTGAACTCAATCCCCAGTACCCCATATAGTCCCCCAACCACCACTGAAAGTGATTCCTGAGTGCTGAACCAGGAATAGTGATTTGATCATTGTCGAGTGTAAGGAGGAAGGAAGAAAGGAAGAAAAAAGGAAGAAAGAAAAATAAAGAGAGAAAGAAAGAAAAAGAAAGAAAGAAAGAAAAAGAAAGAAGAGAAAGAAAGAGAAGAAACAAAGATAGAAAGAAAGAAAGAAAGAAAGAAAGAAAGAAAGAGAAAAAAAGAAGAAAGAAAGAAGAAAGAAAAGAAAGAAAGAAAGAAAGAAAGAAAGAAAGAAAAAGAAAGATAAGAAAGAAAGAAAGAAAGAAGAAAGATAAAGAGAAGGAAGGAAGGGAAGAAGGAGGAAGTAAGGGAATAAGGAAGGGAGGAAGGAAGGAAGGGAGGGAGGGAGGAAGGAAGGGGGGAGGGAGGAAGGAAGGGAGGGAGGGAAAGAGACAAAGAGAAAAAAGAAAGAAGACAAAGAGAAAGAAAGAAAAAGAGAGGGAGGGGGAAAGAAAAGAGACCTCAAACACCCCCCAAGTTTCAGATAATGTCCAGCTTCTCACCAGACTCCACCAGCCTCCGCATGAAAATGAAAAAGTGGATGCCCACAGGGACCCCACTTTGCCCAGCAGCACAGAAACTCCACTGGGGGCTGAGATTCTGCAGGGCCAGGCCAGAATCTCTCCCAGTGGATGAGACTGTCCTGATGGTAGAGAGGTCTCCCTCTTATCCCCAGAGGAGGGGGGACAGTGATGCTCTGACATGTCCCCACCAAGCTCCAAGTGCCCCAAGCCAGTTGCTCATCCTGTCCAGATTGGAGGCCTCAAGACTGGAGTTTCCACTTCCTGGTCACTGATGAGAAGCTGTGACCCAGCCACCCCCAACAGGGGAGTCAGAGCAGCAACTCAAAACCCAGGAACAGCCCTAGTGGGCTAGGTACAGTAGTGTGGTACCCAGTGCCAATATGACAGTGCCTTGGTGCCCTCAGGACAATCTTTGGTGGGATAGAGCTAACCTTCAGCAGAAGCCAGCTCAGGCACAAAACAAATCTATGCACTTGGTGTGAAGGGAAGCACAGCCTGAATGGCCCAGGACCATGTGGATCTGCAGTGGTGAGAATTTCCTGAGTGGCTGCTTCATACACTTTACATACCTTAGCTCTGATCCTTCAATGGTCCTGCAAAGCAGTTGTGGTTACCATTCAGAGGCAGGGATATGTGAGCTCAGGGAAGTTAATCACTGGCCCATGAGGGGCCCAGGGATGGCTCAGTGGTAGAGCATCCACCTTGCAGTCATGAGATCCTGAGTTCAATCGCTTGCACCACCCCATTCTGAATATGATCTAGGATGCAGTACTGCTGCAGATCCCTAGAGCCACCCCAAAGTGTGCCTCTTGCATACTGCAACTGGTGAAGCTACACCCAAGTGTATTTGAGTGCCACAGGTAAGGTGTGTGACCTCTGTCATCACAGTATAAATAACACCACTGAAAGGGAAGGAAATATTGACAGTGGTTGTGGTAAATAACTTGAAAGTGGTGATCCTGGGGTCAAACCTGAATGCTCTGATTCCATGTGTTCTTCTTCCTCAGGGAACTTTGGGAACCAAGAAGGAAGCTCAGTCATTTCACCCCAGAGAAGTTTATTTATAAGTATTTTCTAGGCTCCACAATGCCCACTCATCACTCAGACATCACAGTAATCTCTGGGCCCGACTGGTTGGCAGCTAGTGAATGAGTGATGAGCTTACATCCTCCCAGGTTGGACCCCTGGAAGGGAGCCAAACCTGCAGAGACCCACTGTGACCACCAGAGGGCAAACTGTAGGCTGCCATCAGACTCAAGAGGTCACCTTGAGTTACACGGTGCCAGTACCAGGCAAATGCAAGGACCACTTGGAAGAAACAGAGAATGAATGCTTTTAGGCATCAATCATTTAAATAGGAAACCACAGCCAGGAGGCAGAGACTCTCCAAGGGGTGTCACCAGAGTGAGGAAGAGTCAGCCATGACCTCCCCACATCCATCCACTTGCAAATGAAAAAGGATGTTCTCCTCCCCTTACCTACATCATCCTTCACAGAACCTCATCCCAAAAGGGCAGTCCTAATCTCTCCCCATGGTGTAGCCCTGAATCATGCTGTTGAAGTAGGCTTGGGTATTGCGCTCAGGGTGGAAGAGAATCGTGTAGCACTTGGGGCCAAAGAAGCCCAGATTGACACACAAGAAGTTAAGTACAGTGACCATAAAATCCAGGAAAGTGACGAGCACCCCTTCATACACAGACATAAAGGTGCAGAGAAAGACAGAGGAGCTGAAGTAGAAGGTCATGCAGAAGGTGATGAACTTGGCCTCGTTGTAGTTAGTGGGCAGCTCTTTCCCCATGTAGGCAAAGCTGAACCCCACCATGGAGAGGAATAGGTCCAGGCTGGTGTTAACCAACAGAATTTTACTGTAGTTGAGGTTGCAGGAGAGGATGATGATTTGGGGATCACTGGGGTCAGCCCGGGCAGAGAGGCTATTGGGCTTGCTCAGCATGTTACCCACCACAATGACCACCTTGAGCAACACAACAAAAGCCACAAACAGGTAAGGTCCACGGTAGCGAACCCAGTAGTTATAGACACGTGGGAAGCGGCGGGCCATCTTGAAGACGAAGATGATCTGGAAGGAGCGCACGGTGGTACATGAGATGCAGATGGTAAAACAGATGGGGAACAGGACCTGGCGGCTGAGGCACCTGCGGACCGTGGGCAGCCCTATATACAAGGGCACCATGGCATATGCCACCAGTAGTGGCATCAGCATCAGAAAACACATGGGTCCTCCAGCAGAGCGAACCACAGGTGTCTGGAAATGCCTCCAGAAGATAGCCAGCATGGCTAGGGTGCTGAGGAAGCCCAGGGCTGCCAGCATGGCCACAAAGATGGTGGGTGCTTCATGCCACTTAAGGAAGACTGGCTGCCGTGGGAAGCAAGATGTGTCCTTCCTGTGAGACCACGTGTTGCTTGGACAGGGCTGACAGTCATATTCATCTGTAAGAGCCCACAGCAATTTCCATCAGCCACATGCAATGTCCCCAGGTGTACCTCCCTCCAGCCTATTTGATGCTACTCAGGGTCACCTTTCTATACCAGCTGACACTCCATCACTGACTCCACCAACCCCATTTCACAGTTGAACAAATAGAGGCTCAGTCAGGCAAAGTCACAAAACCAGTAAGTTGTAGAAGCAAGTGAGAGTTTCCTTGATTCATTTGAATCCAACAATGTAATTTCCTGCTTCAAAGGCCCCAAAGTCTGGTGGGAAAATCTTTGGGCTTTAGTCTAGGAATTCAGGAGAATAGAGTGATAGAATAGCAGGTAGCGTGTTTGCTTTGCACATAGCCGACCCAGGTTCTATCCCCAACACCTATATTGTCTCCCAAGTCCTGACAGGTGTGATCCCTGAGTGCAGAACCAGAAGTAAGCCCTAATTACGGCAGGGTGTGGCCCAAAACCAACCAAACAAAAATTCACCCAAGAATTTACTTGATAAATGTTTTTAGACATGATTCATTTAGACATGATGTTTTTAGACATGATAAGAAGACCTATTGAGTTAAGCAGGCCTAAAAAAATGAATATAGCCTGTATAATTTCTTACAAATTAGCTTATACTGTACACTTTCTGTGGGGTAATGGGATAATCCATTTTAAAATAAGAATTGATTTCTCTGATCAGAGGGTCTCCATAATATTCATTGAGTGACTAGGACATGTCCTGAGCTATACTAGGTACTGGGCACAGAGAAGTACTTCAAATAAATGTGCCAATGTTCTCCCAATAACCATTCAACCAGGCACCACTCATCACTCAACCACCCATTCCTTCTTTACTGGAAGTATTTTCCAGCCTTCCAATCCTATCTGGCTGAAAGCGTGCACTGGGAGAGACCTACTCAGTTCCTTCTCCCTCCCTTCTCAAGCTAGCAGTGCTCTCAGTACAAGCCTCTGGGGAAACAATTACATCCTCTAGGGAAACCCTAGAGCCTCTATTGAAGACCTGAAAGGCAGGTTTGGGGTGCAGCCTGCACACTGTACCTGCTGTTTTGTTGAGGAAGGTTCCGGGAAGACAGTCAAAACACTCAAAGCAGCAGGGATGGATGCCCACAGGCTTCTTACTCTGTCCAGGCTCACAGTCCTTGGAACATGTGGATAGAGGGACCTGGAGGAAGAAAGTAAGACCCACTTCTCCACACTCTGGGAGCTTCTTTCCTGCTCTCTCCCTCCCTCCCAAGAGGGTCTTAGCAGCCTCCACACCCTACTTGTGCCATACTAGGGGCCCACAACACAGCTCTTGAAGCACATGGCTGCAACAAATTATATGCTGCTCACAGTTATTCTTCCTGTCATTCTGTGAGCACAGACAGAGAAGACAGAGAACAGCCTCCAGCTTAATTCCTTAGCAACTTCTAGGGAATATAACTACAAAGACTCACCCACAGCAAGAAACTAGAAAACCCATGGGAAAAACATACATCAACCCACCAAGCTTAATGAATGAAAACAATCTCGACAGAGACATAAACAGTACCAGTAAATCCTCAGTGTCTTTAGTGACACTATGCTGAGACTGTTTGATGAGTTCAAAGAAACAATAGCACAGGTAGTCAACAAAATACAAGAAAATATGAGATTTGAAATGAGAAAACTATACAGTCACAAATAAAGAATATGGCAGATGATATAATTTTAAAAAATGTCAATAGAAGCTCTGAATAGAAGAATAACAGAGCTGAAAAAAAAAGATCTAGGTGGAGACTGAAGCCATAGCACAGCAGGTAGGGCATTTGCTTTGCATGCAGTGACCCAGGACTGACCTAGGTTCAATCCCCAGCATCTTATATGGTCTCCCAGCCTGCCAGGAGTGATTTATGAGTGCAGAACCAGGAGTAACTCCTGAGCACCACCAGATTTGGCCCAAAAGCAAAACAAACAAACAAACAAAAAAAGATCAGGTGCTCTAAGAGGAGGAGGAAACTGCTAGGAAATAGTAGAAGGTAGGAAATAGTCTGAAAAGGAATGAACAGCTATCAGAGAATTCTAGGATGAGTTCAAAAAGAACAAAATCAGAATAATCAGAGTCTCTAAAGAACAGAAAGGCAAATGTGATAAAGAAATAATAATCATCAATAAGAACTTCCCAGAGTTGAGAGTTATAGGAACTAAGATCCAAGAGGCCCTAAGAGTTCCAATGAATACTCCTAATTATGTCTTAGAAAACTTCAAGGCACATTGTACTCAAAATGACAAGATTCAAAGATAGACAGAATATTGAAAGCACTCAGATCACAAAAAAGAATTTACATACAAAGAAAATCCCATATAATGTACAACCGATCTGTCAATTGAGACTATGAGCCAGAAGAGAATGGAAGGAACTAGTGAAAAAAAGCTCAATGAAATGAACACTTCCCCAAGAATACTCCATCCAGCTAAATTTTCATTCAGATTTGAAGGAACTATGCAGCACTCATGAAGGCAATAACTTAAGGAATTCATAGCCTTGAATCTAGTTTTGCAAGAAGTGTTAGAAGAGCTCCTTTAAAGGACCAGAGAAACTTTCCACATGTGGCATTGTGTATGGTACTCACTAATGGTATATATGGTTGTCCTCTACTATATTAAGAAAGGTTAAAAACATATAGTCAACATAGATGTCCAACAACAGACGAGTGGATCATGAAGATGTGATACATATATGCAATGGGGTAAATACTGCTTAGCTGTAAGGAGTGATGCAATCATGCAATTTACAGCTACATGGATAGAACTGGAAGATATTAAGTTAAATGAAGTAAGCCAGAAAAAGAATAAATACAAAATGACATCATTTATATGTGATATTTAGAATAACTGCGTGAAATGCAATGGTCTAAACAGGAGTTCTCTTGAATACACTTGGTATTTTCCAGGAGTTGCATGAGAATGGGCTCTTGTGAGTGCAGTCAATATATACTAAGTCAAGGTCAGGAGCCCCACTCACCTGAGAAATTTCAAAGGACCACAGCTCTCAAGCAAAGGAGGGATACCCCACCCCACCCCCCAACCAATGCACCTAGGAACAGTAAACCTGGGCTAGGGAGGTAACTAAGCAGTATAGCACTTGCCTTGCATATGGAGGATATAGGTTCAACCCTCAAACAAACACAAAAATCCAGAGACCTGTGGAGGCTGAAGCAATAGTATAGCAAGTAGGGTCTTTACCTTGCATGCAGCCAACCCAGGTTTGGTCCCTGGTGAGCATATATATGGTCCCCTAAGTATCACCAGGAACAATTTCTGAGTGCAGAGCCAGGAATAACCTTGAGCATCACTGGGTATGGCACACACACACACACACACACACACAACACACACACACCCTGCCTATTATTAATAGTGAGCCTCAAGTGTCTTCCTCAATAAGTAGGACTATGCCTCTTCCCCATGTCCCACTGCCCAGGTAGGTCCCCAAGAGCTGACCGTGTTGTTAGGGGTATGCCAGGAGACTTGGTGGAGGAGCTTTAGCTGACGCTGCAAGGGATAGTAGGTTCCAATGCTCCAGAAAGGGTTGTGACTGTCGTCCCAGTGCCACTGAATAACTTCCAAGTTCAGGGGCAGGTCCCCCTGGTGGTTGAAGGAGACTTGCTGGCCCAGGAGGGTGAAGTTGACCTTTTTGATCTCCTGAAGGAGCTGGAAGGGTGGGAAAGGGGAGCTGGCATCCGAGGGGAGACAGTCAGGGATGGGTGATGTTATGGGAACCAACTTCATCTCACTGGAGCCACACCAGTGGGCAGGCAAAGAAGCTGAGCCCCAGGTTTCTCCCAGCACCCCCATCCCACTACTTAATCCTAAGAGAGACTGCAGGCAGAACTGGGGCTCTCTGTACTTATGGGACATTTCACCCCAGTTCCAAAAGACTAGGCTCTGAAATTATGAAGACATTTACATTTCCAGGGCCAAAGAGATAGCACAGTGGTAGGGTGTTTGCCTTGCTGACCCTGAAGTGACCCGAGTTCAATTCCTGGCATCCCATATGGCCATTCCCCCACCTTCATCCCAAGCCTATTAGGAGCGATTTCTGAGAGCAGAGCCAGGTGTAACCCCTGAACGGTGCCAGGTATAGTCAAAAAAGAATAAAAAAAAATCATTAAAAATGCCAAGAAAGGGGCCGGGAAGGTGGCGCTAGAGGTAAGGTGTCTGCCTTGCAAGCGCGTAGGACGGACCACGGTTCGATCCCCCGGCGTCCCATATGGTCCCCCAAGCCAGGGGCGATTTCTGAGCGCATAGCCAGGAGTAACCCCCTGAGCGTCAAACGGGTGTGGCCCAAAAACCAAAACCAAAAAAAAAAATGCCAAGAAAAGAAGACATTTACATTTCCTAAAGGTGTTTTATGTGGCTAGCACCTGTGGCTAGCATGAGGAACCTCTGCAGTGAATGGCAGGCAGGGCATGTCCTGGGTCCTCCCTGCTCTCTTTGTTGTGGGTTTGGGGTGCAGCAGGTGAGAGACTAGAGCAGAGCAATTAGGTGCCTTGGATCTCTCTGGAGCCCTGGCTTTCAACATCAGCATGAGGGGCTCACCCTCCAGGGATAGACCACATCCTTGGAGCAGTGAGTCTCCGTGCAGCCCAGAAGGCGGTGCAGCCCATGTGCCACTGCATAGACAGCTGAGTACACATTGTAGACCGTGCGCTCCCTGGAGAGTGTAAGTATGCTATTGAAGGTCATGGTGGTGTTCTGGCACTTGTCACACTCCTGGTTGCAGGTGCTCCCCTTGCTGGTCACAGATGTGTGTGCTGTGGCCTGGGTCCTGCGTAGGCGGAATTCTTTGAAACCTGGGACAGGCACGCTCCGGGTGGTGATGCCCAGGAAGGTGCCCACTTGGCGCAGCTCAGAGAAATCATGGAGGATCGGGTCGATGGCCCAGGACTCGGGGGCAATCCACACGGTATCCGTGAGGTTGCGGCGCAACACCACGCGGAAAAAATCGCGCAGGACCAGGTCTGGGGAGAAGACCAGAACCACGCGCGCCGTGCTCTGCAGCAGCTTGTCCACGATGGCCTCCAGGCGCCGGCGGTCCTGCCTTGTCTTGGCCTGGTTCATGGGCAGTACCTCGTGGAAGGCAATGCAGATGTGGCCTTGGGCCAGGCGATCCCAGAGCAGCTGGCTGTTCTCGCGGCCGTAGTCGTCGCTGCTCACCAGCACCACGACCCAGTTCCAGTGGAAGTGGAGCATCAGCTGCACCATGGCCTCGATATGGTGATGGGCACCTGCCACCGTGCGGAGCACCGATGGAAAGAGCTGCTTGTCCAGGAGCTGATCGCTGATGGCACTGTAGGTGATCTGCCGAAGGACATGTGTAGAATAAAAATATAAATATAAAGTCCACAAGTTGGGACCCGGAGAGATAGCACAGCGGTGTTTGCCTTGCAAGCAGCCGATCCAGGACCAAAGGTGGTTGGTTCGAATCCCGGTGTCCCATATGGTCCCCCGTGCCTGCCAGGAGCTATTTCTGAGCAGATAGCCAGGAGTAGCCCCTGAGCACCGCGGGGTGTGGCCCAAAAACAAAATAAATAAATAAATAAATAAAGTCCACAAGTTGGGTAAGACAAACCCAGGAACCACGTTTCCTTTTTTGTTTTTTGTTTTTGTTTTTGTTTTGGGTTTTTGGGGCCATACCCATTGGCTCTTAGGGGTTAATCCTGGCTCTGAGCACAGAAATTGCCCCTGGCAGGCTCGGGGGACCATATGGGATGCCAGGATGCGAACCACTGTCCGTCCCAGATCAGCTGCTTGCAAGGCAAATGCCCTACCACTGTGCTATCTCTCCGACTTAGGCACCATGTTTCTAACCCCTTAGGCCGATGGGTCTGATGAGGCAGGGAAGCCATGGAGAAATAATACACAGCAGTCAAAAAAGATATTCATTGGAGTCAGCTCTTTCTGCCATGTACTACCTATGCACCATCTGCTGCCTATGCACCATGTCCTTTCATTCCCTGTACTGCCTATGTGTCATGCGCTTTCTCTCTCGCCAGACTCTCTCTTTATTAACCAGAACCCTGCCCACCAGGGTAGGAGAAGGCCCTGTAATTCAGATTGGCTTTTACATACCAAAAGAAGAGGTTAGGAAAACAGGAAGTTGGGGGAAAGGTTACAGACATGTACCTACCCACAACATTAGGTAGTGTCCAGAGGTCCCCTAGCCCAGCCTTCCTCCTAGTGCAGTGGTCGGCAACCTTTTTTTTTTTCAACTGAGCCAAATCTCGCCAAAACCACGTTTGAAATTTTTGAGAAATTATTTTGAGAGCCACATAGGGCGCGCACTGACAGAGGCTAGGAGCAGAGTCCTGACTCCTGGAGTGGCCGACCAGCACACAGAAGAGCCAAATTAAAGTGTAAAGAGCCACACGTGGCTCGAGAGCCGAAGGTTGTCGACCACTGTCCTAGTGGCACCTAATAAGCACAGACTGCCTTGCTCTGCCAGGGCTAGGGGATGACACCATTGTCACAATGCCATCATGGTCATGACTTTCCCATGAGAACCTGCTATGTTCTGGGCCTGGGCTAGGGTAGCACACCTGAGCTAAGTGATGCTCACACGTATTGTGGTGGGTCCATGAGAATCTCCTGGGCCCAGTGATTTCCATCATGCAATATGCATCATCCAGTGTGACAAGTTCTGAGCACCAACTGCATTGCCCCGAAACACACCAAAAGTCACCTGAGTACACTGTTTAAAATGGTGATGTTGGGACCGGAGAAATAGCACAGCGTCGTTTGCCTTGCAAGCAGTCGATCGAGGACCTCAGATGGTTGTTTCCAATCCCTGCGTCTCATATGGTCCCCTGTAGCAGGTCAGCCCCTGAAGAGGTTGACTGATGGTGGGATGGAGAATGAGGCCCTTCTCTTCCAGCTCGGAGCACGCGTCTGCCACCCTGTCTAGCCCACGGTTCTGAGGTGAAACGGCTGGTAAACAGCTCGCAGACAATCAGGCTCGTGGAAATATTTGCTTTATTCGGATGGACAAAACTGAAGTCCAAAGACTCAGATTCAGTTCCAGCCAGCAAAAAAGCTCCTCGCCTTCCACAGACCCTTGCTCTTATACTCTAGAGTCAGGTCCCACCCAATGGTGGGATCAGATACCAACCAATGGTGGAAGCAGAATCAGGTCCTACCCTAGGGTGGGGGCAGAATGCCAGGTCACACCCTAGGGTAGGGCACAGATTAGGGTGAGCAACATAGTAATCCCCCAAAATATTTACATACACAACAGTCCCCCATGCCTGCCAGGAGCTATTACTGAGCAGATAGCCAGGAGTAACCTCTGAGCATCAGCGGGTGTGGCCCAAGAACCAAAAAAAAAAAAAAAACCACACCATAAAATGGTGATGTTAGGGCCAGAGCAATAGTACAGCAGGGAGAGTGATTGCTTTGCACACAGCTGACGAAGGTTCGATCCCCAGCATCCCATATGGTCTCCCAAGCCTGCCAGGAGTGATTTCTGAGTTTCTAGGGTTATAACTCCTGAGTGTTGTTGATTTGTGGCCATAATTAATTAATTAATTAATCCAATTAAATTAAATGGTGATGTCAAGGGCTAGAGAGGTAGTACAGTGGGTAGGAAGTTTGCATTGCATGCTGCTGGCCCCAGGCTCAATTCCCAGCATCCCAAATGGTCTCCCCACGCACTATCAGGAGTAATTCCTTAGTGAAGAGCCAGTAGGAACCACTACGCACTGCCAGTTGTGGCAAGAAATAAATAAATAAATAAGAAAGCAAATAAAAAGTAATGAATTAATCAAATGATTATATCAAGGGCTGGTGATATAATATGGGGTTAAAGTACTTGCCTTACATCCCACCAATCCCAGTTGGAATTGTTGCTACTAAATAGGGCCTCCCAAGTACTGCGAGGGGTCTCTCCTGAGTACAGAGCCAGGAATAGGCACAGGCACTGCTATGTTTGTCTCTCTTCTCCAAATTAAAGTGTCCTGTTGATTAGGGGTGGAGTTCAGTGGTAAAGAACATGGCTTACATGTGTCAGACCTGAGATCAACCTTGGCACTCCTTCCCCCAATTTCCAATGTTGTATCCACTGCCTTCCCTGTTTACCTGACCTCCCTTCCAGGCTGAATGTTGCGTTTCAGGCATTGCACTTCTCACTCCCCTAAATCCTACCAGGTATTTACATTTCAGTCTTTTCCCCACCACAAGATAAGCTCTAAATCTTAGTAAGAGAACTGAGACTTCTATTTGCTGTCAGCTGTATCTACAGCCTCTGCAACTGTATGGGTATCCAAGGTGCTCTCTAACTTTGTGAAATGAATAAATGAGTTCTGCCCTGAAATAGGTTATTTACAGAAGAACACGTACAACTAATACCACTTCAGTAACAATATTGCAAACCCCAGTGTCTAAAAGGAAGAAAAAAGGAAGAGAGAGAAAAGGAAAATATCCTCATGATCGTGCCAATAGTTATAATATTAGCAGTAACACCGAGGATGATTTTTTGATCATCACTACGATTTTGTTGTTGTTGTTGTTGTTGTTGTTTTGGGCCACACCCACTGGTGCTCAGAGGTTATTCCTGGCTCTGAGTTCAGAAATCGCTCCTGGCAGGCTCAGGGGACCTGAGATATGGGATGCCAGGCATGGAGCCAGAATCTGTACCAGGTCAGCAGTATGCAAGGTAAATGTCTTGACGCTGTGTTATCACTCTGGCCCCACCACCACCATTTTGACAGGCTATTATTAAATACTTTCTGAGTTTACGTTCTTGTGAAAGATCTTTACAATAATAGCATACATTACTGACTGCTTAATGAGAACTAGAAACCCTCACTAAGCTTTCATCTTCAGAGAGTCTTAGAAAGGGAATCTTTTTTTGTTTTGTTTTTTGTTTTTGGGCCACATCCGGCGGTGCTCAGGGGTTACTCCTGGCTGTCTGCTCAGAAATAGCTCCTGGCAGGCACGGGGGACCATATGGACACCGGGATTCGAACCAACCATCTTTGGTCCTGGATTGGCTGATTGCTAGGCAAACGCCACTGTGCTATCTCTCCGGGCCCAGAAAGGGAATCTTAGCAGACATTTCATAGGTGGAAAACTTAAACCTCAGAAGAGTTGAAGTGTTTCTCAAGGTTTCACAATGGCCATAATTCAGAGCCAGGATGTGCATATACGTCTGTGTCTCCAGCCAGGGAGCTCTTGGCCAAGGTCAAGCTGATTTTCTGCGAGTGAGCTTGATGTACTGACCGTACTTCTGTTCCTGTTTCCCAGTCCTCTGAATAACTGAACACTCCCCCACTACATCTCCCAGGACCCAGGAGACTTACCTGTGGAAGCAGAAAAAGGGAAAGGAAGTGGGCCACAGTTATAGCAGACTCAGAGTTGTCAGGGCCAATGACAGCCACCACACGGGGCACATAGTGGCTGTAGTCCTCCTGGATTGGCAGGAAATAGTCTTCCCCCGCCAGAAAGTAGAGCACAGGCTGGATGTTGTTGGTGGTATAGCAGATGTCCACCATCTCGTAGCCCAGCAGCACCCCTGGCAGAAGGGTGCTGTGGTTGTTGATCTCTTCCACAGCAAAGCGCATGGCCTGCATGAAGTTGTAGCCCAACACCTTCATTTCATACCTGGAGGGGCCACAATAGGGCAGGGTGGGGAGCTCATCTATAAGGTATCCCTTCCCCCAACTTCCTGTTTCCCTAACCTCTTCTTTTGAGATGTTAATCTTCCCTGGATGATCAGAACCACCCTCACTTGGGATGGGGTGGGTTGTTTTAAATAAAGAAAAAGAGTCTGGCTGGGAGGGAAGAGAGAGAAGCAGTAAAAATAGACAGAAAGAAGCTTAGGAGACTGGCCAGTGAGAAGCTGATCAGCAAAGAAAGCAGATAGCAGAAAGACTCAAGGCAGAGAAAAAACCCTGGAATAAAGCAAACTGACTCCAATGCAACTTTGCTTGTGTTTTATTTCTCCACTGCTACAACCGCTTCTTCATCAGACCTGTCCATCTGTGGGGTTAGAAACACAGTGCCTGGGGTGGCCTCACCCAACACGTGGACTTTATAATATATATTTAATATTTTAAAGAAACACTCATCCAGATTGAGTAAGAGAGAAGGAGAATGGGAATGTAGAACTGCCTAGCCCACCTGCCTACCATAGGAAAGTCAAGATTTTGTTCCAACCAAGTTACTACAGAAGTTTCTGACATTTTTTTGTTGCATCATTGTCACTATACCACACCTCTAATATCACCATGTTCCCTCTGACGCTCTGAGGCTGTGACCATCATCCATCACTAGCACCATTTGTACCTTCCCCATGACTTGCCACCAAATTACCAATGCTTACCATGCCCATCATTACAATCACACTATCACTACTGCCAACATGATCATTGTGGTCATCATCTGTCAGCATCATCACCATCACCACAACATCATAACTACCACTCTTACCATCAATACCACCATCACCACTACCACTGTTACTACCATAATCTCCACTACTACTACCATCAATACCATCACCATATTCTTCCCCACTTTAATTATTATTAGCATAACTGCTATCAACATTGCTATCATTGAGGTCAGAGAAATAGTACAGTGGATCAGGTACTTGCTTTGCATATGGTTGACTAGGGTTTGATCCCCAGCACCCATACTGCCCCTGAGCCCACTACAGTGATTCCTGAATACAGAGCCAGGAGTAAGTCCTAAATGCTACTGGATGTCCAAATACCAAAATCAAATAAGATTCCGGGAGGTGTTTAGGCCACACCCAGTGGTGCTCAGGGGTTCAGGGAATCACATGGGATGCCAAGGATTGAACCTGGGTCCATCCTGGGATGGCTGCATGCAAAGTAAATGTCCTAGCACTGTGTTATACTCAGCTCTAAATAAGATTTTTTAAGAAAGCATTATGATCTTTTCTACAATCACGTGATTGGGTTCACCCATTATAGCTAGTATCAGAACATCTAACATCCTGAACATCTAAAACCACTGCCTTGCCATTCTCAAGCCAATATATACTGACCCCTAACATTATAGAAATTGTGTGTTTCTTAGAGTTGGTCCTAGATCAGCCTTGCACTCTACCCTTGTTGTCTTTGCCTCCTTGCAAGAGCTTCTACATAAGTCCATTTTGTAATCCAAGGCCGATTCCAGCCTCACAGCTTTCACAATCCTCTGAACATGTTCCTCCAATCTCAAGTGATACTGCCATGGCAAGACCCACAGAAGTGACATTGCCATGCCAAGACTACCACAGAGTGCTCGCTTCGGCAGCACATATACTAAAATTGGAACGATACAGAGAAGATTAGCATGGCCCCTGCGCAAATTCGTGAAGCGTTCCATATTTAAAAAAAAAAAAAGACTACCACAGAGAGGATTGGGGGGGGGGGGGAGAAGTGCAGTCCTGGACCTCCCCTAGGCATTCAACCAAAGCCAAATATTCCACTCCCATCTGAGAACCTACTACAGAAAAACAACAGCTGCTCTCCAAAACAAGTAGCTGGTTCCTAGATTGGGTTGTTGAACAGACTCACTGGAACACCTCAGAGACCAGAGTGGATGTGTAATTTGATGGTCTCTATGACAGCAGTTGCTACAAACATCCTGTGATTTTTTTTTAGACCTAGTACAGAACCTGAGAAATAGTACTTTGCATGTGGCCAATCCCCATTTGATCCTTATCACCCAATATAATCCCACACAAGAATGTGACATTGAGACTAGATAGTGTTTCCAGACAGAACTGCTGAAGATTTCAGTAAGAGTGTTGTATTAAATATTAATTATAGAGTCCTGTCTATGGGTCAGTTTTTCACCATCACTCTGATATCTACAAACCTACAGAAACTCAGCTGTTCTTCCTAAGAGTAAGTAAGAGGCACCCAGGGTCCAATTTTAATAATCATTGGGGACATTCTGTTTGGGATTTCTGTTTGTTTTGTTTTTGGGCTACATTCAGTGGTGTTCAGGGTTTATTACTGGCTCTATAGTTAGGGATCACCCTGAGAGCTCAGGGAGCCATATGGATTGCTGGGACTCAAACCTGGGTCAACTAAATGCAAGGTAAATGCCTTCATCTCTATACTCTCTCTTTGACTCTGATGGGGAACATTCAGAACTGTTGGTGCTGGCTTTCTAGGAACCATAAGATTATGCCTGACTCTCTTCACCCCAGCCCCACCACCATGTCCAACCCCAAGCCAGGCACTCACTCCTTACACTGGGGCACCTGCAGGAAGTTGAGGTTGACCGTGCCTTTTATGTTGGCATGGAGACTGAAGAGGCCACCTAGGAGGTAATCTCCTGCCAGGTGGAAGTCCGAGTTCTCAGCCAGGCCCTGCGCCAGGAAGAAGAGATAGCAGATATCCCAGAGCTGGCGTCCCATGACTTGAGCAGGTCCCAGAAACACTTTGTTCACAGACTCAACACCTGGGACTGCAGAGACATTACATAGTGAGTGAGTAGCCAATGTCCATGGGGTGGGAAAATCACATGGGACAGCAGGTGGAGACACTTTAGGGCCCTGGGGAATAGGGAGGAGACTGGAATTAGCATGATCCCTGATGGGCCATGGTCTCTAGCCCTATGCCCCTTTGAAGGAAGATTATTCTATCCTACAAACTTGGATGCAGACTTGACTTCAGCCAATTGATCTTCCCTGCATCCCCATCTGATGTTCAATCCTTTGGGACCACATGCCCCAGGTATGCACACACACCAGGATGTAGGGTGGCCAAGAGCCAAGATTCAGAGTTGGACCAAATAGGGCCAGATGGTGGCAAGTGTCCTGTATCTGCCCATAGCAAGTATTCTAGAAGTAAGACCCATCGTCAGGGAAGGGGGCAGACAGGTCTTCATCCATACTCCCTGGGATAGTCACTGATCTCAGTTCACAAAGAAGAAACTGAGGCACAAAGATGAGGAGGCACTCACCTTAGGTTGCACAATTAGGGGAGCTAGGGTTTAAATCAGCCAGATTCTAGCTTGTCCTCTCACCAGATGCTCACAAGGTGACAACTTGGATACAAAGCAGCAGAGTAACAGCAAAGAGAAGACTGGTCTTCTGTGGGGCCTGCTGGACTCTTAGGGAAGGGAAGAAGAAAATGCATCTTTTCTTTTCCTAAGACATGTCTGGAGCAAGACCCAGGCAAGTACTTTCTGTGCTGTGCTAATTTTTTCACTCCTTTTGTTTTGTTAGGCTTTTGGGCCACACCTAGCAGTACCTAGCCCATATGTGGTGCTGGGGATCAAACCAGGAATGGCCAAATGCAAGGAAAATGCCTTAACTTCTGTACTATCTATTGGGTATCTTTACTATCATTTTTAAGACAAGGAAATTGGAGCAAAGAGATAGTAGTGTGTGGTGCACATGCCTTGAACATAGCCGACTTGGGTTTAATCCTTGGCACTATATATGGTTCTCTAAGCATTACCAGGACTGATCTTTAAATGCTGAACCAGGAGTAAGCCAAGAAAGAAAGAAAAATAAAGAAAGAGAGAAGGAAGGAAGGAAGGAAGGAAAGAAAGAAAGAAAGAAAGAAAGAAAGAAGGAAAGAAAAAAAGAAAGAAAGAAAGAAAGAAAAAAGAAGAAAGAAAGGTAAGAAAGAAAGAAGAAAGAAAGAAAGAAAGAGAAAGAAGAAAGAAAGAAAAGAAGGAGGAAGGAAGGAAGGAAGGAAGGAAGAAGAAAGAGAAAGAAAGAAAGAAGAAAGAGAAGAGAGAAAGAAAAAGAAAAAAGAAAGAAAGAAAGAGAAAAGAAAAAAAAAAAAAGAAGAAAAGAGAGAAGAAGAAAGAAAGAAAGAAAGAAAGAAAGAAAGAAGAAAAGAAAGAAAGAAGAAAGAAAGAAGAAAGAAAGAGAGAGAGAGAGAGAAAGAAAGAAAGAAAGAAAGAAAGGAAGAAAGAAAGAAAGAAAAAGAAAGAAAGAAAGAAGAAAGAAAAGAAAGAAAGAAAGAAAGAAAGAAGAAGAAAGAAAGAAAGAAAGAAGAAAAGAAAGAGTAAGAAAGAAAAGAAAAGAAGGAAGGAAGGAAGGAAGGAAGGAAGGAAAAAAACTGAGTTTGAGAGGGTTGTAGGCAACTTGTCCAAAGCATTGGAATTGAGAGGTGAGCACACCAGAGTTTGCACCCAGACTACACAGCCCTGAACCCCATGTTACTGATGTCCACGATGCTCACTTGGTTGTGGGCACTTCCCTGGCATGGCCTGCCATTGTGGGGTGAGGCTGATTCCCTCCCCCAATACAGGCACCACCTCAAGGCCAAGGCGTTGGCAAAGGGGTCAGTTTCCCTTCCCTATGAAAGGAAAACTAAAGATGCAGGAGCACAGAGGCCCAAGGGTGCTCTGAAGTCTCCCAGCAAATCAGGCAAAACGCGGGTGTGCCTAAATTAACTGGAACCTTCTGGGTGAAATACAGGGTCCATGAGTTCAGTATATGCTGGGAGGGGGTGTGGCACTGGGCACTCCATGGTCTGGCTGAGTGTGCTAGAAATAAGAGAACCTTCAGAGACTCACAGCCCTATTCCTGCACATGGGAGAAAGTGAGGCCTGTAGGGTCAGAAAAACAGGATGCTTCCCTTCATCCCCAATCAGGTCTCAGGTCAAGAGTCACCTGTTACACCCCAGTCATGCTGGTCCCTGAGATGGAGAGGAGGGAGCAGGATAGCACCCAGGAGGGAGCTTCTGGCTCACGTGATTGTCCATAGCAGAGCTCATAGGGAGACAATTGGGCAGAGAGCAGGTGGGTCATTAATGAAGACAAAGACCTGTTCCTGAAGCTGGAGAGATAGCATGGAGGTAAGGTGTTTGCGTTGCATGCAGAAGGTCAGTGTTTCAAATCCCGGCATCCCATATGGTCCCCCAAGCCTGCCAGGAGGGATTTCTGAGTGTAGAGTCAGGAGTAACCCCTGAACGCTGCCAGGTGAGACCCAAAAACTAACTAACTAACTAACTAAATAAATAAATAAATAAAAAATAGACATGCCCCTGGAGCTTCCTCCAGCCCTGGAGCTGCTCCACCTGGGGCCTGCAGCCAGCACAGGTGGCTCATTTCCCTGAGTGCACGCCCGACTGGCATTGCCGGGCACATCGACCTCCGGCCTCAGTCAAATGCTCCTGCCCTGAGCCGGAGTTGGAACCCTCCCCTTACACTCACCAAACCACAAATCCCCCTGTATCTCAGGGAAATGAAGACACATTCCAGCCTCTGTGCACACAGGGATACTCCATGGCAAACATGCAAAGAGGCTTTGAGTTGTAGGGGAAGGGCAGTGGGCTCTCAAGTGCCACCAGCCTATCTGGAGCCATGGGCACAGAAAGGTGAGATGAGGATAAAGGCACCAGGTGGGGGAAGGCAGGGTGACCCTGAAAGGGAGCAGCTGAGAGTCAGGACAGGATAGAACAAGTAGTGAGAAGCATGGACCGTATCAGGGTTTGAATCTTGGTCCTCATAACCCTGGGCCTGTTATTTCCCCCCTCCCCGGCTTCCATGGCTTTCTGGTGGGTGAGGCAGCTGGCAGATCTCAGTACAGCAACACTCAGGCACCATGAGCAAATCATTGTCTCTGTTCAAGAATGCTGTGTGATTGTTTCCAACTATCATTGTCATAGTGGTTCCTTCTCTACCCTAACCACACTTCCCCGCTATTTGTGGCAAGCTTCCTACTGAAGACTGGTCCTTCTAGCCCTCATCTCTAGTGTCTCTGGATAGTATCACCATCCTATATATTTTTACATATCCCACAAATGAGTGTGATCATTCTGTCTGTCCCTCTCCCTCTAACTCATTTCAACTTAGTGTATCCATCCATGTATAAGCACATTTCATGACTTTATTTTTCCTAAGAGCTGCATGATACTCCTTCAGTAATACTGCAAACCACAATACCTAAAAGGAAAGAGAGAGAGAGAGAGAGAGAGAAGAGAGAGAGAGGAGAGAGAGAGAGAGAGAGAGAGAGAGAGAGAGAGAGAGAGAGAGAGAGAGAGAGAAATGCCCTAGGTAGGCAGGGGAGAGGATAGGAGGGAAGGGAATCTGGGGATATTAGTGGCAGGAAATATGCACTGATGAAGGGATGGGTGTTGGGTATTGCTATCATTGCATGAATGAAAATCATGAACAACTTTGTAATCACGGTGATTCAGTTAAAATTATTGAGTTAGGGGCCAGAGAGATAGCACATCGGTAGGTTGTTTGCCTTGCACGCAGCCAATCCAGGACTGATGGTGGTTTGAATCTCAGCATCCCATATGGTCCCCTGTGCTTGCCAGGAGTGATTTCTGAGCACAGAGCCAGGAGTGACCCCTGAGCACTGTCAAGTGTGACCCAAAAACCAAAAAATAAATTTTCTAAAAAGCTAACAAACTGGGCCCAGAGAGATAGCACAGCGGTGTTTGCCTTGCAAGCAGCCGATCCAGGACCAAAGGTGGTTGGTTCGAATCCCGGTGACCCATATGGTCCCCCGTGCCTGCCAGGAGCTATTTCTGAGCAGACAGCCAGGAGTAACCCCTGAGCAATGCCGGGTGTGGCCCAAAAACAAATAAAAACAAACAAACAAAAAAGCTAACAAACAAAAAAAACCTTAAAAAATTAAATTATTGATTTAAAATTATAATTTAAAACAATTAAAAAATACTTGAGCCCCAACTCCATAAGGCAATCACCACCCTCTCCTTCTGTGGAATGGTCACTGTGAGCCACCTCTGGGCCTGCCCTGTCTCACTTCGGGAGGGAGACTGTGTATCCTATAGCTGACTAACAGCTTGTGACACTAGTCACTAACAGGGATAGACTGGACATTCACTTCTTCCCTTCACAAGCCTACAGGTCATGTTGGGCTTGAATAAGACAGTGTGAGGTGCTTCTATCAGTTCACAGGCATCACCATTCCTCACTGTCTCCATCCTCGTGGCCAGCAGGGAGTTATGACACTATGTGGTAGAGTTACATGCAGTAGAAATCTGGGAGAGGGAGGCTAGAGAAATATCAGCAGTTGTACTGGCCATTCGCCTTGCATGTAGCTGATTCCAAGTTCCAATTCCCCAACCATCCCATAAGGTCCCCCGAGACCTGCCAGGAAGAATTTCTGACACGAGAGCCAGGAATAACCAAGTACTGCTGGGTATGTCCCCAAAACAAAACAAAAATTAAGAATAGTCTGGGTGGGGAGGAGGGAGACTTGGGACATTGGTGATGGGAATGTTGCACTGGTGATGGGTGGTGTTCTTTACATGACTGAAATCCAAACACAATCATGTATGTAATCAAGGTGTTTAAATAAATAAAAAAAAAAAGAATAGTCTGGGAACTTAGACAGACCTGTGTTTTTCCAGAAATGTCATATCCTGAGCTAGTCCCGTCACTCTCGACACACCATTGCAGTATGGACTTCATGGGTATCATAATGCAGGTCAGACAGGAAGTCGTGTGTCTGCAGACATTTCAGGTAGCAGGCAGTTCCTCTGCAGTGGAACCCACCAGTCCCAGACCCCCTGGTGTATAGGAGTTGGGGAAGCTGCTCTTGGTCCTCTACTGACTCCCTCACTGACTGCAGGAGACACCATAGTGGCAGAGGGGACTCGGTGCTCTTCCAGCCCATTGAGTTCAATGCTAATCCCCACCCAAAAAAAACTTCCCAGAAACATCCAAGATAATGCAAAATATTCAGGAACTCTAGGGGTTAATGCACCTAACTGCACAGTGAGGTCTACAAGTTTTCAGCACCACAACGTACCCTGAGCACTGCTGGGCATGGACCTAGAGCCCCCCAACATTGCTGGGTGGCCTGGGTGTAATCCAGTACTTCAAGCAACATGGATCCTTTGGCCATGCACTGAACCATCAGCCTGGTTGGCCAAAAACTGCTGGTGCCGAAGATAGCATGGAGGTGGTGCATTTGCCTTGCATGCAGAAGGATGGTGGTTCAAATCCCGGCATCCCATATAGTCCCCCAAGCCTGTCAGGAGTGATTTCTAAGCGTAAAGCCAGGAGTAACCCCTGAGCACTGCCGGGTGTGACACCCCCCCCAAAAAAAAAAAAACTGCTGGTGGGCAGTAGAATCTCCAGAACTCCTCTTGAGAGCTCCCCAACTTAAAATAAATGACACAGAAATTCAGGCATCTCTCAGCCACAACACTGGTTGTTGCAATCAAGGGCAAATAATCTTTGACTCATTAATGGTATCTGTCATTGTTCTAAGCATTTATTACAAATGAACTCATTCCATTCTCATGCTCATCTCCTGTGTGTTATCATCCCCTAATAACTATATAACATAATAACTAGTAATTAATGTCATTACTAGTAATTGTGGAGTTGTACAATAATAATTCTTAGGATAATTAATAATCATCGCCATCATCCTACAGAGGAAGAGGCAGAATACCAATCCTGCTGGGCAGGATTCTGAACCCAGCCTGAGGGGTTCGCATCCCCACCGCCTGTGGCATAGATTCGAGGCCCCCAACCTCAACCCTCCCTGCCCGCTCCACACAGAGGCACCAACCACACACACACGTGGCAATACCACCAGACCAGTGTTGGGTTAAGTCAGTGTTTTATTGGGTGGCACTGGGTACCTGCTGTGTAGAACCAACAGAGGTGGGGTTAGCTCTAACACCCCACACTGCCAAGGCCCAGAGGAACCAGCATAGAACCGGGAATAGAGTCTTGCCGGGATGGCACTGACAGCACCTGTCACAGTGGCATGTGGGAAACTTATCCTGGTCCTATGCAGGCTGTCCTTGAGAAGGGTCCAGCACATCCAGAAACCTTCTCAGGTGACCCCCCAAAAGATCCCCTAAGCACCAGCCAGGGAGGTTCTGATCACTAGCTGGCTGGTCCACACAAAACCTGACTTCCAGACCACAGAGAGAAGTTCTAGAAGCTACCCCAGGCTTAAGGCAGGCCAAGACACAAAGCTTGCTCTCATGGCTGGGAGGAGGGACAATGTATGCCCCCAACTCGTTCCAGCTGCCACAGGAAACTCCAGGCCAGCAGAGACTTTAGTTTTCTCCCACAATGGGGCTGGCGAAGCTCAGGGGAAACAAAGGGCAGCCTGAAACACAGACTCTGCCCAAGCAGAAGGAGCCCATATCTAGCACCCAGTGGGCAGCCTTAGGAGCCCCAACCTCCTGGGGCTCCCATGGGGACCGCATGGGGACCATGTGGCCTTGCATAGACACAGGCATCTGAAGGCACGTAAATGGTGAAGGCATGGGCTCTGGTCCAGTATTGTTTAGGCAACAGATAGAGTGAGGTCAGTGGGCAAACCGGCGAGGCAAGGCAGGCTGAAGGCACTGCATGCCCCAAGAGAAAAGAGGGACTGGGGCCAGAGCCACTGTGCAGGTGGGGTGGGGGGTGGGTCAGAAGCCTGTACTTCCCCCCAGTCACCAGGGAAGGTCATGGAGAAAAAGGCAAGTAGACCTTAGTGGGAGAATGGGGAATGTGCTTCACCTCCTAGGTGAGAATGCAGGGGGATACACGGGTTTCCCAGCACCTTGGGGGTTACCCAATCCCCTAGGGGTGGGATGAGCCAGGGAGAGGGTGGGGCAAGGTCAGGCTCAGGGTGTCCCATGGGGCAGTTGGTGTTGGACTCCTGTAGGCTCATCTTCAGGGAGATTGCAAGGAGGGCACCACGATGTCCAGACAGCCATCACTGCATGTAGGAGTAGCGCCAGTCTCCCAGAGGCTGGTGGGTCTCCTTGATGACCTGGGGTGACGTCCACCCGCAGGACATAGAGGGGGGGTCCCCCTGGCTTGTCGTTGGTTTCCTGTAGGAAAGACACCTCTGTGTCTGTGGCCAAGATACCATGGGAAGGGGTGCATGGAGAATGAGGAAAAAACCACCTACATCAGGGCCCATGGGCTGTGTGCATGGCAGGACACACACTTCTGCCCAGGCAAGGGGTGTCTGAGGACAGTGGGAGCCATGTGACCGAGTCACTAGGCAGCTGGAACCTCTGGCAAATTCTGCCCCTCTCTGAGCCCATTTCCCCACCTATACTAACGAAGGGTCAAGGGCTGCAGATGGAGCTCAGAGGGCTGAGCACACACCCTGCCTCTACACGCAGCAGCCCACCGGCTCTGCTGAGTGTAGCCCATAAACAAGGGGTGCGTGCTGGGCCCCAAGTCACAGCTGTGCCTCTTCTCAGCCATGTGGCCTGAGCTAATCCCCCAATCCCTGCTGAGACTGCGGGAAGGCCTCAAGATAGCACATTTGCAGGATTCAGCACTCACTCGATGGCGCCATTCCCATTACCCTTAACAGGCCCCAAGATGCAGGAACTAGGAGGCTCTTTCCCTCACCAGAAGCTCGGGCACCCCCAAAGGGCTGCTGGCCCACCACTGAGCCAGTGGACTTGTCGTTAATGTAGAAGTTCCCGGCGGCATGCCTCAGCATCTTTGTGGCCTCCTGGATGATAGTCCTGCAGGGAGGACAAGGGAAAGTGACCTGCCAGCTCCCCTGCTGGCCTGGTCCATGCTGGTCATGTCAGAGGGGCAGCAGGTTGAACCTGAACCTGGCACAGGTGAGCTTCTGAGCCTCAGCCCCTTCCTCTGGGGATATGGGGTGGGGGGACTGAATAGGAGGAATCCGGCCAGCCTACACCTGAACGAGAGCCCCATTGCCCCTCAGGTTCCAATGCCACCTGCACCCTCTAGTGCTATGGAGGAAGGGAAAAAGCAAAGCCTCTAGCTAGCATTTTCCTGCCCACTGCACAAGGCCACGGCCTCACCAGCAGGGAGTCAACAGATCTGGGGATGCTCAAAGCACCGATTTCTCAGTTTCTCCAACACAGGGGTCCAGGTTCTGCACAATCAAAGGAGGGGGTAATGGCCTGCACTTGGGTAAGGACTGCCTGCTGCTACTGTGAGGGAAGCTTATTCAGCAGAGGGGAGCTAAGGTGTCACGACCCAGGGAGAGTGGGTCCAGTAAGGACAAGGCAAAGGGTGGAGAGAGCGGCCTCTCACTTATCCTGGGCAAACACTGCCCCCGTGAGGCCATAGCTGGTGGTGCTGTCAACCAGCTGCAGGGTTTCCTTGTACTTCTCGTCTGGGTAGACATACACGGTCAGCACTGGCCCAAAGATTTCCTGCGAGAGAAGTGGTTGCCATCAGCCCTTAGTAGGACCGGTGTCCCGAGCTCCTACCATCCCAACCCGGAAAGTCAGGGCACAACTCTCAGAACAGGAAGGCTCTGGCAGCAAGGGCTCCAGGATTAGTCTGCAGCACCTCTGCCTTCTGCCATGGATGTGGGCTAGGGCCTTGGGAAAGTGCCCTGACCCTTGGACTTCCTGTTTCTCCTCTATTAAATGGTTCTCCCTCACCTTAATCATGCACTCAGCCCACAGTTGAGTGTCACCATGAGCTTTTGATGGGGAAAGTGAGGGGTCTGAGGAGAGGACATCAAAGGACTGGAGTGTCTGTTTTGCATGTCCCCAGTACCACTAGAAACTCCAAGCCCTGAGCTGGAAAAAGCCCACTGAGTGTAGCCAGTTGAAGCCTCAAATTAAAAGTAAAACAGGGGCCAGAGAGATAGCATGGAGGTAAGGCGTTTGCCTTTCATGCAGAAGGTCATCGGTTCGAATCCTGGCATCCCATATGGTCCCCTGTGCCTGCCAGGAGCAATTTCTGAGCATGGAGCCAGGGGTAACCCCTGAGCACTGGCAGGTGTGTGACCTAAAAACCACACACACACACACACACACACACACACACACAAAGTAAAACAAAATGGGGGTGAGGGGGCAATGACAATGATTGTGGGTCAGCAGGGTCAGGTCGGGCTGAAGTGGGAGCTGAGATCAGGAGCTCTGGCTGGGCTGGCTCTCACTAGGTGGGTCTCCTCACCTGTACAGAGGTTAGAGTGACCCCTCCCAATGCCCCCAGAAGGAAATATCCCCTGTGCATGGCCCGAGATGCCTGCTCTGACCTCCTTCATGATGGGCTCCTGAGGGTCCTTGCTCTCGACGATGCACGGCTCCACAAAGTAGCCCACAGAGTCATCGCACTTGCCCCCGGCCAGGATGCTGAGGCTGGGTGAGGAGCGGGCATGTTCCAGCCACTTCTTGATGCGTCCGAATGACTGGGGAAGCCCAAGAAGGGGTCAGCAGGATTGTGTGGCCTATCCAGCGGTAACCCCCTTCATATCTCCCAGAAGGCCCAAAATCTGAAATAGGGGGAACTGGGGGGATCCTGAAGACTAGACCAGAATCTGCCTGGACCATATCAGACAAGGGCAGGCGTGTGTGTGTGTGTGTGTGTGTGTGTGTGTGTGTGTGTGTGTGTGTGTGTGTGTGTGTATGCAATCAAATAAGTATAAACATAACATACTAAAACATGCATACAGGTGAGCTCGGCTATGTGTGTGCCTGTGGAATATATATGCACATATTGAGATATGTATGGCCATGTGAGGGAGGGCCTGCAAACGTCACATGCCGTGGGCCAGACAGACAGGAGGTGGAGACAGACAAACAGGATAGAGAGACAGGGGAGAGAATGACAGAGAAAGAGGGAGAGAAACAGAAAGATAAACTCAAGCCGGTGAGGTGGCACTAGAGGTAAGGTGTCTAGACACCTTGCAAACACTAGCCAAGGAAGGACCGCGGTTCAATCCCCTGGCGTCCCTTATGGTCCCCCCAAGCCAGGGGCAATTTCTTAGCGCTTAGCCAGGAGTAACCCCTGAGCATCAAACGGATGTGGCCCGAAAAGAAAGGAAGGAAGGAAGGAAGGAAGGAAGGAAGGAAGGAAGGAAGGAAGGAAGGAAGGAAGGAAGGAAGGAAGGAAGGAAGGAAGGAAGGAAGGAAGGAAGGAAGGAAGGAAGGAAGGAAGGAAGGAAGGAAGGAAGGAGAGAGAGAGAGAAGAGAGAGAGAGAGAAAGAAAGAAAGAAAGAAAGAAAGAAAGAAAGAAAGAAAGAAAGAAAGAAAGAAAGAAAGAAAGAAAGAAAGAAAGAAAGAAAAGATAAACTCAAGACAGAGAGGAAAAAAAGACAACAGAGAAGGAGAGACAGAGAGAGATAGAAAGACGGAGGGGAAAGAGACAGAGAGAAAGGCAAGCGAGAGAACAGCAGAGAGAGACAGAGGGGGAGAGAGAATGACAGAGACAGACACAAAAAGAGAGAGACAGAGACCAGGCAGGGCTGGCTCCCCTCTTCTCCCTCTTGCAGCAATTCCGGGCCCAGCCCCAGGAACGTTCCGAACTCTGCCCATACCTTGGCATCGATCACTGCGGAGAAGAAAGTTCCAAAATCCTCTGCAGGCTGGATGTGGGGAGGAAGGGGAGGAGAGAGACAGGGAAGACAGAGTGAGCCCCCTCCCTCCCCACGCACCCACCCAGCCCAGCTCGGCACCAGGCACCGCACACACAGGCCTGCAATCCCATCAGCCCCCTGCTGGGCCGCGGTGGGGAAGCGGGAGCCACTCACGTCGCCCACTTTGATCCTGCTGTGCTCCTCCAGCAGCCGCCCTTTGATCTGGGGCCACAGCGAGCTGGGCACGTAGAGGCGGGAGCAGGCCGAGCACTTCTGGCCACCGTACTCGAAGGCTGAGCGCAGCGTCCCGCTCACCACGCTGTCCACGTCGGCCGAGGTGTGCACAAAATGGAAGTTCTTCCCGCCACACTCTGTGGGACCCGGGGGAGCATGCATGACTTGGGGTGTAGGCAAAAAAAAAAAAAACCCACTCCCCGCCAGCCCAGCCCCAAATTGGAGGCTCTGCCCTAGGCTCAGCCTTCAGTCCTCAGCAACATCAGGCTGATGTCTCACTCCACTAAAGAGGAATCAGGCCTGATTTCGTGGAGTTAGCATCAGAAATACCCCATGCTACAGACACAGAAGGGGTGTCTGGTGTGAAAGCAGAGGAAGAAATAGAATCAAAACCCCCAAGAGCCTGGAAAAACGACATCCCAGTTTCCTTAGGGAGAGAGGCCCTGACCTCCCATTTAGGGAGACCACTAGTGAGGGAGCAGACAATATCCAGCCGATGAGCCCGCTCTGTCTGCTGAACCCTCCTAAGTGTCTCCCTTGAGTACTTCCATTTCAAAGTCAAGGAGACTGGGGGCCGGAGAGATAGCATGGAGGTAAGGCGTTTGCCTTTCATGCAGGAGGTCATCGGTTCGAATCCCGGCGTCCCATATGGTCCCCCGTGCCTGCCAGGAGTAATTTCTGAGCCTGGAGCCAGAAATAACCCCTGAGCACTGCCGGGTATGACCCAAAAACCACAAAAAAAACAAAAAAACAAAGTCAAGGAGACTGAGGCAGAGATAAAGCTTAAGGTTGGGAAGTGCCAGCATTGAGTCCTTCAGGAAGATGGCAGCACCCCAAAAAACCTTGTAGAAAGACTGAACAGGGCATGATGCAGGGCCAAGAGCAACACGCATGAGAGCTGCCTTCCCAACAATGCTCAAAACTCCCATCAGGGGGATGTGGGTAAGGCATTTGCCTTGCATGCAGCTAACCTGGGTTTGATCCCCAGCATCCTATATGGTTCCCACGCCTGCTAGGAGCAATTTCAGAGTGCAGAGACAGAAGTAACCCCTGAGTGCTGCTGGGTGTGGCTCAAAATTAATACCCCCCCCAAATACCAAAACCAACAACACAAACACCTCCCATCAGTCCAGGAGCCAATCTCCCCACACATACACACACTTACCCTACATCACCCTGGGAGCAATACTGGGACCCTCCATTGCAGTTCTGCTCTGCATGTACTATGGACATCCCTAATCCCTCACAGCCCTCCCTCTTAGGTTGAGACACTTTCCCAAAGTGTATTCTAGAAAACTCTGGGTTCAAGGGGGCTCTAGAAATCTGGGTGCTCTGGCCCTGAGAGTTTGAGAAACACATGTCACTTCTGGCTCGATCTGGAAGTTACACAAGGGATCGGGGAGCGGCAAAGCCCTAATAAATCCAGAGCTGAAGAAGGCTGCCTGCTGGATGTCCCTGCCTGTTCCTGTCTGAGTGATCCTGTGTGAGTGATTCAAGAAAGTAGCCACCTCTCAGTCAGTCTCCTGCCACCTGCCCCAGCTACCTGGGCTTTGCTTCTCCCAAAAAGGCTCACAGTGACCTCCTCAGGTGCAGCTGTCCCCTGTGGCTGGCCACTCCACATGAATGCAAATCAAATAAAATACAAAGTTCTCTTCCTCGGTCATGCCAACCATATATCCAGGGCTTAACAGCCAGCAGCAGCCAGCAGTGACTGTACAGGCAGATACAGGCAGTTGCTGCTCACAGAAAGTTCTAAAGGGCAGTGATGGTGCCTGAAAAAGGCTCCCAGAGGTGTTAAGGCTGACTCCTCAGCACTCAGCTCCCCCTACCCTCATGACAATGCCCACCAGCCCTGTCCCCCGACCCCGATTCTGCTGAGACCTGATGCCCACCCCTACTGCCCACCCACTACAAACAGAGCACTCACAAAAGTCTTCATCCCTACATCCGTGTCCAGCAGTGCTGAGATAGAAAAGGAGAGGAGAGATGGAAAGGAAGAAAATAAAGTGGAGGTTGAAAGAAGAAAAGAAAAAAAGAAGGGGCTGGTGAGGTGGCGCTAGAGGTAAGGTGTCTGCCTTGCAAGCACTAGCCAAGGAAGGACTGCGGTTCGATCCCCCGGTGTCCCATATGGTCCCCCTAAGCCAAGGGCGATTTCTGAGCACTTAGCCAGGAGTAACCCCTGAGCATCAAACGGGTGTGGCCCAAAATCCAAAAAAAAAAAAAAAAAAAAAAGGAAAAGGAAAGAAGAAGAAAGAAAGAAAGAAAGAAGAAGAAAGAAAGAAAGAAAGAAAGAAAGAAAGAAAGAAGAAAAGAAAGAAAGAAAGAAAGAAAGAAAGGAGGGAGGGAGGGAGGGAGGAGGGAGGGAGGGAGGGAGGGAGGGAGGGAGGGAGGGAGGGAGGGAGGGAGGGGGGAAGAAGGAAGGAAGGAAGGAAGGAGGAAAGGAGGGAGGAAGGAAGGGATAAGAAAGAAAGAAAGAGGGGCCGGGCGGTGGCGCTGGAGGTAAGGTGCCTGCCTTACCTGCGCTAGCCTAGGAGACGGACCGCGGTTCGATCCCCCGGCGTCCCATATGGTCCCCCAAGCCAGGAGCGACTTCTGAGCGCATAGCCAGGAGTAACCCCTGTGCGTTACCGGGTGTGGCCCAAAAACAAAAAAAAAAAAAAATGAAAGAAAGAAAGAAAGAAAGAAAGAAAGAAAGAAAGAAAGAAAGAAAGAAAGAAAGAAAGAAAGAAAGAAAGAAAGAAAGAAAGAAAGAAAGAAAGAAAGAAAGAAAGAAAGAAAGAGAGAAAGAAGAGAAAGAGAGAAAGAGAGAAAGAGAGAAGAGAGAGAGAGAGAGAGAGAGAGAGAGAGGGAGGGAGGGAGGGAGGGAGGGAGGGAGGGAGGGAGGGAGGGAGGGAGGAAGGAAGGAAGGAAGGAAGGAAGGAAGGAAGGAAGGAAGGAAGGAAGGAAGGAAGGAAGGAAGGAAGGAAGGAAGGAAGGAAGATTAGTTGGCTGACTCAGGACCCCCTGCATCTGCTAAGTTTGCATTCCCTGAGTCCTGTCCTCTGTGGGGATGGACAAGAGATAGGCCCAGAAGGTCACAGCACAGACGACAAGTGCATGGTCCTTACCTCCGGCCAGACGCGGGAAAGTTCGGAATCGGTCCAGATTCTGGGCCACCTGCCTCCACAGGTGCTTGAAGGTGCTGCAAACAGAAGACAAGGCTGGGCTCAGTTATGGGGAAGGATCCTGGGGGCAGTGAGGAGCACCCCCCTGGAGCAAGAGCTAGAAAATTCAGGGATGTCAGGAGAGTGGCCAGTAGAGCCAGGCCAAGCATACAGTAGTGAGGACCAAGTGGGTGGTGAATGCAGAAAATGGCCAGGACAGAGCTAGGGGAGGTTTGGCAGACAAACAGAGCTGAAACAAGGTCCTGGGGGCTGGGTGGCCTACACATTCCTTACCCTCTCTGAGCCTCATCAGTAGCAGCAAGAACAAACCCCAGCTGCAGGACTATTCAGTGAATCTCTCTAAAGGGAATGAGTATTCAGGATAGTGCTGGGTGTCTGTGGGTGCCGACCGGGGAACCAAGGCTGCCGGGGTCCTCGAGGACACCCCACCCACCCACCCACAGTGCCCAGGCTCCAGAGGCCAGAACCCGGGAGAGGGAGCTCAGCCCCCCACTTTCTCCCTGGGCTGAGTGTGACCAACCTCAGTACCACAAAACAATAAAAATGCTAATCACCGGGGAGCCAGCGACACAGTAGCTAATACTAATTTATGACTTTCCTCCCTTTAAGCCGCTGCTCATCAGAGCATGGCAAATGGGGGCCAGCCCGCTCCGCCTGCTCACAGGAGGGCCCCGAGGGGCCCCGGCTGCTGGAGCAGAGCGAACCTTCAGGAAAACAGTTGTGCTCAGCAATTCTCCAGTGGCGGCCACCTGGCAAACCTGGGCGGGAGGCCCAGAAGGGGGGTGGGGGGAGCTTGCGGCTAGACAGGATCCGGAAGCACCAGAGAATGCAGCCCTGCATCTCTACCCCAATGACCCACGGGCAACTCAGAGCTTCCCACACACACTTCAGCTTCGCCTCCCAGAGATTGTGTGTTAGGAGCCCCTGCTGATGAACCCTGAGCCTGGATGTCCTGCTGGGCACCCTCACCCTGAATAGGTGATCATGTCTACCTCCTCATCCTCCTCTTTTCATTGCCACTCCTGCAGCAGGCCCTGAGGTTCCTTATAGAACCAAACACTGATGAATTCTCTCCATCTACTGAACTGAACAGCCCTACCAGTCCAGGCTGGGTCCACAGGGGCCCCAAGGGGTCAGATTGGAGGGGCCAGGGATACAGAAACCCGTTTCCTGTGGAAACGCAGGCCTGCAGCCACAGCGTCCGTCTTCAAGAGAACCAACATCCTGGTGACTGTAAAATCCCCTAGTTGGGACTGGAACAATAGTACACCAAGTAGAGTGCTTGCTTTGCAAGTGATCTAGTCAGAGTCCAATTCCTCAACATCCCATATGGTCCCCCGAGCCCATCAACAGTGATTATTCCTGAGTGTAGAGCCAGGAGTAACTCCTGAGTATCAGGCATGGCTCCCAAACAAACAAATAATGGTCCTGACAGTACAAAATTGGTCTAGCTCAGCTAGGACTCAAAAATAGCAGTGCCCTGTGTCAGGATCAGCAAGGGTTTCTATTCACTAATCTGTGGGAAACAGAAAGAATGCAGAAGGTCAGAGACTGGTTAAGGTGTTTCCTTACGTGGTCGACCCAAGTTTGATCTAAGCACTTTTTTTTTAAATAACTTTATTGATTGATTGATTGATTGGTTTAAGGGCCACACCCAGGGGTGCTCGGGGGTTATTCCTGGCTCTGCACTCAGAAATCATCCCTGGCAGGCTGGGGGACTCTATGGGTTGCCGGGAATCGAAACTGAGTCTCTCCCAGGTCAGCTGTATGCAGGGCAAATGCCCTACTGCTGTGCCATCTCTCCTTCCCCTGATCTCAGCACTCTTAAGCCCTGCCTGGCCAAGCATAGAGCCAGAAGTAAGCCCTTGAGCACTATGGCCCAAATCACACACCCCAACCAAATAAACTGTCCTCCCCCACCCTTTGTGGATCATAAGACCTCCCGATCCTTGATGGGCCCCAGGAAACAGCACTGGTCAGCACCACTTAGTTGGTCAAGGTAAGGGCCCCAGTGCAAAGACCTTTGTGCATGCAAGAACCAACCTCCTACTGAGAGCACACACTCCTCCACCTCCAAGCTGCACACTCCAGCCACAAGGACTCACCTCCCCTTATCAGAGCACCCTAGAATACTCTCCCTCTACTGCTTCCTTTCTGGCCACGCCACGTCCTCTGAGAAGGCTCCCTGATTCTTTTCCAAGTCATGCCAATTTCTGTGCCCTGTTCCCATGCCCTGGGAGGATCCAAATCAGCATCGTCCAACTCCTGTGATGCCCTTCCTGCTTGTGAATACACATGACCCTCATCAACACCCTACTAGGTGGGCACCCCCCGCCCCCAACCCCCAAACTGGGTCGATAAATGAACAGGCTCAGAGAGATGTCACACAACATGTTCATAGGCAATCTCGGGACCAGACCTTAGAGTTCACAGCTGCAACAATATGGTGGGGAGACCTGATAAATGTCCCTGTTCCCACCCCACACCGTCCCCTCTCAGGGACTTACGGCACGCTGCCTGTGAAGTTGATGCCACAGAGATGCTCGGAGCTGGTGATAACGTCCCCAAAGGTGGGTCCATCAGCTGGTACAAACTGGATAATGTTGGGGGGCAGGCCAGCCTCCCTGAGGATGCGATACACGGCGTAGCTGGCCAGCATGGCGGTGTCACTGGGTTTCCACAGGACGACATTGCCCTGCCCCAGAAGCAAGACAATGACGCACACAATGAGGGACACAGCTATCCCTTCCTATCTCCCTACAAGCCCCTGTGCAGACAGGCTATCCCAATCAACCCTCCTGTCCAGCTGCAGGGCTGTCCCCTCAGACCCCTGTCTGCAGGCCCGTATCTCGGAAGGTTGCCCAGACACCCCTGCTCTGGGAATCTGTGCTCACTGCTCCTGCTAGCTACCCGGGGTAGAAACAGCCAATGTGTGGCCCTGGGTATGGCACGTGGAGAAGGTACATGGGGCTCTCAGGACGTGTCCTAGCCCAGGAGTGGACATGCCTGTCTGCAGAGGCACGAAGGTGTGCAGACTTCAAGATCAGCCACTTGGCTTCCAGCAGCAGTCATCCAGCCTCCTGCTACTCCATGAATTTCCCAGGCTGCTCTCGAGGGCAGGGTAAGCCCTCCTTCTGCCCTCTAAATCCATACCCCCACCATGGAATTTCCTGGGGAGCAGTCATCACCTTGACCTCATCACCCTGGCTCTGAGCCTGACTCTGCCCGCCTTTTTGCCTCTATGCCACCATCTGGGCAACCTTGACCAGAACACCCTCCAGCTCATGGCTGGCTCTCCAAGGCCAGCTGTCACTAATGCCCATACTACCGGCCCCATGGATGAAGCTGACATGGCTGTGACACATTAGCAGCATGGTCTCGTTTGTGCCTCAGGTCTCCAAAACCTGTGCTTTCCTGCCAGTTCCACTTAGCAGGTGAGGAAGTTGGGGTTTACTTGGGACCACCCAGAAGGGGACAAAGTTGGGGTCCAAACCCCAATCACACCCCAGAGCCCTTCCAAGCCCTGAGCTGCTGCCCCTCTGAACTTCCTTCTCCATCCACCAGGATTCTGGGGTCCCCATGGGGTGCGGACAGATGTGTGCGCTGAGAGGGAACTGCTAACCACCCCTGCACGCTCCACCTGATGCCACGTCTCACCATCAAGGCTGGCGCCCCTGCCAGGTTCCCACCGATGGCAGTGAAGTTAAAGGGGGAGATGGCGGCCACGAAACCCTGGGCAGAGAGTTGGGAGGGTGGTGAAGCAGAGCTCGGAACTTCCAGCAGCAACCCCGCTGCCCTTGCCTCTCAGCTACCTCCAGCCCCCGGTACACCACGCTGTTGGTGCTGGGGGGCACGCTGATGGGCTGCGCCCCCTCCAGTTCCATGGCGAACATGGCGTTGAACCTAAAGAAGTCGATGAGTTCAGCCGCAGCATCGATCTCTGCCTGGATCACCGTCTTACCCTGAGGACAGGAGGCCGGGAACAGGTGGTCAGTGTGTGTGTAAGTCTCCCTTCTGTCCACTAATGACACTGGAGGCTTCTTTCCCAGGATGGTATGGAAGGGGATTGTGGGCACGGAACTGGAGCTCACCAACAATGACAGAGATGAGTGAACATTATTGGGGAAGACACGGGGCAGCTAGAATGGCCATCCCTTCTGGCACACAGGATCACTGCACTATCTCCTTTTGGGTGAAGTGAGTTTGACCCCTAGTACCACATGATTCCCAGGTGTGAAGCTACAGAAAGACCCTAACATCACCAGGGTGGCTGGGTCCCCCAAGACCACCAAAGGGTCTGAGCAACACCATATTCTCAGGACCTAGCATTGAACAGATAACCCAGTTACCAAGAACTGTCAGGAAGCCCGTTTCCTCCCTCTACTCCACTACTATACAGTGACCACCACACTTCCTACAAGGTCCTGGGTCAGCTATCCTGGGTCTGCTGTAAGACAAAGGCGCAGTCTCCTGAGGGGTTAGAGGATCTTTATCCCACCCAGGTGTGGCTCTCCAGGCCAATGATATGGCTGGTACCCTAACAGAAGGCTGCCCAGAAAGAGAACCTCTGAATTGTGGAGCTGTCCTACCACATCCATGCAGCAGAGGGCGGCCTCACGCCAGGCCACCA
Organism: Suncus etruscus; assembly: GCF_024139225.1. NCBI lineage: Eukaryota > Metazoa > Chordata > Mammalia > Eulipotyphla > Soricidae > Suncus > Suncus etruscus. The sequence goes on along the minus strand of NC_064851.1, from coordinate 19,169,122 downwards.
ACCAGGAGAAGCAATGTGTGCCCAAAGGCAACATGGCTCTACCTAGAGGAGGGACCCTAAACTGATTTCTCAGGAGGGCAAAATGGACCCTTTCTTCCTCTATTCTTTTTATGCAACAAAAAAACAAAAAAGCATTCAGACCTCCTAAGACTCCAGTAAGACATGGTATGAGATTCAGAACGTCAGAGACTATTGACAGTCACAGGATCACTGTCCCCTCAAGTATACGGCACCACAGATCTAAGAGAGACCCCAAAGCAGTCGGAGCTCGTCTGACAGCAGTCTGAAAGGCAGGCATGGATGGTCCTTCTGGGCCAAGAAAGTTCTGAAAGCTTCACAGAGGTGTTCCCTACACCAGACCTGAAGGGGTTAAGACCTGGGGGCAGTGTCTTCCTGGAGCTGGAGACAGTGGCTGGGAGACAATGCCCACAGCACCAGAAACTCTGGCTGAGATCACATAGTTGACTCTGCAGAGATCACACACAGCAGGTTCTGGGTCCAAGCTCAGGACTGAATCTCAGTGATTCTCAAATTGGTGATTTGAAGCTTTCGGTGATAGACTCTGCAAAGAGGTAGGCTCTGGCTCAGAGTGGGTTAGTGCTTGGCAACTGAGTTCCAGCTATGCCCTGGCAGGGCATCGGCCTTGGCACTGTAACCCTGCCAGTGAAGTGGTCATCTGTCCTCCCTCTGGGCCTTCTCTCTGGAGCACATCCTAGGTCTTGGATCCCAGAGTCTGTTCAGCAGTCATCAGTGACCATGCACGATCTCTCACCCCAAAATATGTAACTATGGCACCTTACCTGGCCCACCATGGTCTTGGCAAGGATCTCGGCCCTGCGCGGCCCACTCAGCATGTCAGCCGCTTTGAGGAAGATCTGGGCACGGTCTGCGACTGGCTTCAGGTCCCATTCCTTCCGGGCGGCCAGCGCAGCCTCTATGGCTTTGTGGAGCAGGTTCTAAGAAAAGGAGAGGTTGGAGGCCTCTTCCTGGCCCAGGGAGTGAGCCAGGAACAGAGAGAGCTGGCTGCTGCCTTCCACCCAGAGATACTCAGGGGGGTCTCAGCACCCACTTCCCATAGTTGAGGGACCCCTTAGCCAGAGCCTGCCTTACTGACTATGTGCAGGCATCTGAGTGAGGGTCCCACCAGAAAGTGACCCACGCCAAGGTCTCAACACTATCCTGACTATAACACAGCTATGAAACCTACCTCAAACTCTCATGACCTCACTTTAATCTTGGGTCCTGAACCTGCCATCCCCTGAGACTGGAACCTGGTATTACTCTGGCTACAACCTAAATATTTGCTAGCTGTGGGTACCCCAGAGCAGGGCCTCACAAACATAGGATATAGCTCCTGGGATGATATACCCCTCTCCCTCAGTCCTCTCCTCTGATTCCCAATCTTCCCATCCACCTGGCTCAGTTACCAAACCTACTCCCCTGCTGCTTAGCCCCCTTGGTCCTGTCTTGTTGGGAGACATTCACCAGGGACCCTCTCAGTGCCAGAGAGCCCCTCCTCTCCACCACATTCAGAAGGAAGAGAACCAACTCCATTTCCAGGTCAGCACCTTGGCCCACCAGCCAAACTCACCTTGTCTGCGTAGCAGAACTTGGCCACCTTGTGTCCATGGTTAAAGGGCTGAAAGGACAGGAGAGAAAGAGGTCACTGTTGAAGCTGGACAGAGGGCTGGGCTCAGAGGGGACACATGTGGAACTTCAGCCCTCCAGCAGATAACCAGGGGACAGGTGAGGGATGCCTCCTGGCTTCCAGGGGGAACTTCCAGCCTTAACGCATAAAAAAGAGCATATAGGGTAAAGGGAGGTGAGAGAGAAGCAGGGGAGGGTGACCCCAAATCAGGATTGGCAGGAGGCAGTGGCTCAGAGCCAGGTGCTCTGCCGGGTGGGACCTCACTGTTCTGTGGAGTTCATAGCAAAAGGCTCCCTGAGAACGCGCCAGAAACCCTGAGTCAGTCACTGCATAAGATGGCCCTGATGCCACTTGTACTACACTCGTACTTTATGTCACCTTTGTCAAGTTCCCAAGGGGCTGTCAGGGGCTCTCTAGTCCAACAGGGCAGTCACCAGCCACTCATGCCTGTTTCAAGTTCCCTAAATGCGTCTGCTATGTCTGCACTCAGTTACACAAGTTGGTGCTTGGCTAAGTAACACATAGCCAAGACAGCAAAGCTACAGCTTACTTCCACCACCATCACTGCCTCCACCATCATCACCATAGCAGAAAGCCATGGCAGATATCTTGGGCTTCATAGGTGGGGCTGGCCTAGGTCTTTGGTTTGGGGTTTTTTGGTTGGTTTGGTTGCTTTGTTTGGGAGCCATAATCAGCTATTATTGCACTCAGAAATTACTCCGGATGGTGCTTAGAAATCATATGGGATGCCAGGTTTCAAGGTAAGTGCTATGCTATCACTACAGCACCCCAGGTCTTCATTTTAACCCCAGGCAGATACCTGCACCCTCTCCATACTTGGGAGGCAATTGTGATGCCCAGGGTCAAGGTGGCAGTGAGTCAGCCCTTCAATCCAACACATCTAATGGATATGCTCTCCCTGGTAGGCTATGCACAGGCACAGGTTCCCCAAACCTGCCCACCTCTGAGGATTCCCAGAAGGCTGGTCAGAGAGGCTTCAGAGAAATACTAACCTACCCAAGAGGACCCAATCCCAGAACAGGAGATGCTCACTCCAACCACAAAGGACTTCCTCAACCTACATTACAGCCTCATTTGTTTCCTGGTCCCTCTAAAGCCAAGGCCAGTCTGCCCGACAGACTAGGAGTGAATGGGGTTTAGGGCCAATGCCCCTCTAGGAGTAGGAACCTGACTTCTTACCCTCACTGTGGGGAGGGACCCTTCACCAGCAATAAAGAAAGTGTTGGGGATTAGAGAGATAGTACATGGGTAAGGTGCTTTTCCTGCCTTCTGCCAACCAGTGTTTGTTCCGTGATTTCCCATGGGTGCCCTGAACACCACAAAGAGTGATCCCTGAGTGCAGAGCCAGAAGTAACCAATAAGAACAGCCAGTTATAGCCCAAAAAACAAAACCAAAATAAATCAGATACATTGTGGGCCCTTCAGGTCTTCTATCTGTGGACAGGATGCAGATGTAGGCTGGAGACAGGTGGTGAATGGCTCATTTGACCACCCACATTGGCCAGGAAAGGACTTCATGGTGGTGAAGTGGACCCAGGTTTGATCCCTGATATCATATGGTCCCCTCAATACCACAGGAAGTGGCCCCTCCCAAGCATAAAGCCAGGAGTAGCCCATGAGCCTGCTGGGTATAGGAGGGCACCTGACCATAGCCAGGCAGACTAGAGTCCCCAACCACTGGCCTGGGAATAGGTCAGGTCAGTCCAGTGCCTCAGCATGTTTCTTCTCTGTGGGAACCAGGAAATCTGTAGGTGACACAGGACACTGACTCTCCAAGGAACAGAAATGCAGAAGAGAAAACTCCCAGGGTCTGGCCTCTCAAATCTTCCTGAGATCCCATTGGATCCCACCAGCACCCCCTGTCTTTGCAAGAACCTTCTTAGCACTTGGGCCAGTCATGTCTCCCTGAGCCTTAGCCTTCTACTAACTGTGTTTCAGGGGAAAAAAGCCCTAGAGCCCCCCACTAGACATCTACCTTCTTTCTGGGAACAAAGTAGCTCCCAATAAACTCATAGGTACAGCCACTCTTATCCCCTGAATGACTGAGCACAGAATACCCCACTCTGGGAACAAAGTGCTGAGTGGTCAGTGTGTCCACTGTAGGAGGTCAACAGCCGACATGCCTAACTTCCTTCTGGCCAGAGCAGGGAGTGCCTTGACCTCAGAATTGCTTCTGGAAGCTTTACCAGTGCACAGGGTTCAAGAGGTGGATTGGGAGCGGGCCCTGAAGCCAGGAGTAGCAGACTGTACCTGTGAAGAGCTGGGTCAGAGTAGGCACCCACTGTAACCACACCCTCATTTCTCCTGCATAATCTTACCTGTTAATAGATCCCATTTCTGGGAGGGGTCTTAGGAGGTAATAAGAGCTTAGGCCTGAAGGGCAAAAGGGGATTTTGCCTGGATGGAGAATGGAGAAGGAAGCAGGAGGAGAGGTGGCTGAAAGAAGCTAGATACAGGGCAAGTTGACAAGACCATACTTAAATAGATTTAAGATTATAGGCCACACACGTTGGCCAGGGCAAATAAAGGCAAATATTTCCTGAAGCCTGTCTGTGGATGAGTTTTCTACCTGTCACTTTCCTGAACCCAGATACCCGCCGATTGGAGAAGTTGGAGCCACGTGATCCTGAGCTGGAGGAGAAAGACCTCCATCACCATCCGCCTCCATCCAAGTCCATCTAAAGGGCCTAATTTATTATTTTAAGCAACAACCCACCACACTTACCGAGACCTGGTACTGCACAGCTGAGGTCCACACTTCCTCATCTCCTACCACGCATGGGATGGCTTCTGTCTGGCCCTTCAGGTCCTTTAAGGCCTGGAGAGAAGACAGAAGGATAGTTCCCAGCTGCCACCCCTCCACTCCCTGCCCATAAGCCACAGCCTAGGTGGTACATGGAGATGCTTGGGTAGAAAGACTGGGAGAAGGGCAGGTAAACTTGGTGCTCAGACGGTGCATGGTCCAACCAACATCACTTCTTGTCATGCCCATGACAAAAAGATTGTTTTGTGGATTTTTTGTTGTGGTTTTTGGGCCACATCCAGTGGGTGATCAGAGCCTATTGCTGGCTCTGCACTCAGGAATTATTTCTGGTAGTGCTCAGGGGACCATATGAGGTTGGGAAATTGAACCCAAGTTGGCCAATTGCAAAGCAAATGCCCTACCTGCTGTAGTATCTCTCCAGTATCTTTCTTTGTTTTTGATGCATCTTAGGGTCAGGGATATGGCACCGTAGTAGAGCACTTACATGTAGGAGGCCCTGGATTAATCTCCAAAACTATAGCCCCTGACCCAACCACAGTACTACCTATACTGGGTGTAGCCTGGTAGCTCCTGAGCACTACCCTAGACCACTCAACACGGCCTGGTGTGGCTCCACCACCATGCCCACCAGAAACCTCATCAGATGTTAAGAAATCTCAAATTGGGCCCGGAGAGATAGCACAGCGTTTTTTGCCTTGCAAGCAGCCGATCCAGGACCTAAGGTGGTTGGTTCGAATCCCGGTGTCCCATATGGTCCCCCATGCCTGCCAGGAGCTATTTCTGAGCAGATAGCCAGGAGTAACCCCTGAGCACTGCCGGGTGTGGCCCCAAAACCAAAAAAAAAAAAAAAAAAAAGAAATCTCAAATGCATGAGGAAATGTTTTAAAGCATGAAACATGGTTTGTACCTCTAGAAATGACTCCTAAGCACAGAGCACTGTTGGGTGTGACTCATAATAAACAGGAAAAACAACAACAACAACAACAACAACAACTTATAGAGGGCCAGAGAGATAGTACAGGAGTTAAGGCCCTTGCCTTGCCTGCAGTTCCATCAATCCCAGTTCCATCCCTGGCACTCAATATGGTCCCCTGAGCACAATCAGGAGTACTGGAGTGTAGAGTCAGGAGCAAGCCCTGAATATTGCTGGGTATGGTCCATAAATGAACAGACAGAAGAAACAAAAAACTATGGGGACAAAACAATAGTATAGCAGATAGGGTAGTCGCACATAGTTGACTTGTGTTCAATCCCTGGCATCCCATATGGTCCCCAGAGCCGCCAGGCATGGTCCTTGAACACAGAGCCAAGTGTAAGCCCTGAGAACTGACCCAAAAACAAACAAAAAACTAAAATAATTTTTAAAAGTTCAAAGTGTATCTTATTAACAAACAATGGGCAAATTTATGACTTCCAGAGCTGCTCCTATGGTACCCCCATCTTCCATCTGTGGGTGCCCCCAGACTATAGGTTTCTTTCCAAGATGGGGTTCCCCTGTCCCATTACCTTCTGCAGTGCATCTCTCTCAGGGCTCCCCTGGGTAAATGCCAGGATGGGCTCATTGGCGACCTTCAGGGAGGAGGCATGTTTCCACCGCAGCCTGGGAAGAAACACAGGTAGGCAACTCAGCAGTGGTCGCCTCCAGACCCAGCTCTCCTCTCTCCAACAGGGGGTCCAGATTCAACAGATTCAAGAGAATCCTGAATTGCCCCTCCAGACCCTCAGGTAAGGGGAGGCAAGAAATGGCCTGGGGCATTCACAGCCCAACTGGACCAAAGAGACAGTGCAGAGGGCTGAAGCATGTCACTGACACATAGGCAGCCAGGGGTCCTTCTCCAGTTCCCAACTCTACAAGGTTCCTTGAGTACTATAAGGTATCTCTTCCCCAACACCCCAAACTTTCTGTTAAACTGTTAATCACACCTGGATTACAGGCCACCCCCACCCTGGGGGGAGGGGAGATCTAGAGGATAAAGAAAAGGTTCTGGCTGGGGAGAAGGGAGGAAAGAAAGAGGCAGAAAACCAGAGAGCAGCAGAGAAGCTGCTTAGAAAAAGTTTAGCATAGAAGCCATGTGAGGAAAAGCATATGGCAGATCAGGTCTTGGAATAAAGCTGGTCAACTTTGAAGACACTATAACTGACTGCTCGTTAATTATTTCTACTATCCTGTATCTTCAGACCCGTCTGCTAAAGGGGCTGATGGTGCCAGGTTGTGCCATGCCGAGAAAGGCCTCACCCAGACACATGGACATTAGACAAATTTACTTTTTTTAGGGGGGGGGGGCAGGGGGAGGCACACCAGGTGGCGCCAGGGGTTACTCCTGGCTATGTACTCAGATCGCTCCTGGCTTGGGGACCATATGGGACACCAGGGGATCAAACCGAGGTCTGTCCTAGGCTAGCGCACGCGCCATACGGCTTGCACCACCACTCCGGCCCCTAGACATATTTTATTTTAAATAAATCAACAGAGCACCACAGGGAGTGACTGCCAAAGCACTGCTAAGTGCAACACCAAAACCCAAAGACCACAAAAAATTTCACTGTTATGAACCCAACTTCAAATACCAGTTCTTCCACAGTTCCCCATCCTTCTGGTTTCTAGCCCTCTTCCTATTCCTAGCCCTCTCCCTAGTCTCAGCCCTCCCCCTGCCAGCAGTCCTCCCAGTTTCCAACCTTCCATCTTCTCCTAGTCCTTGTGGAGCATTTGACCACCTCCTTTGAGCCTATCAGTGCCTCAGGAATAAGAACAACCTTGCCTGAAGCACTTGGCTTTAGAAGTTTAATCAGACTGGGGAGATAGCATGGAGGTAAGGCATTTGTTTGCCTTGCATGTAGAAGGACGGTGGTTCAAATTCCAGCATCCTATATGGTCTCCACAGCCTGCCAGGAGTGATTTCTGAGTGCAGAGCCAAGAGTAACCCCTGAGCGCAGCTGGGTGTGACCCAGAAACCAAAAAAAAAAAAAAAAAAAAAGAAGTTTAAATTCATCAATAGAAAACCATTCCCATGTGTATGTATGCAAACAAGAAGGGTTCCTTTTTCCTTTGTTAATAATATTAGGCACCACTGTGCAGTTTTTAGCTCAGGTTCAAGAAATAGCTTCCTCTAAAGTTGAAAGGGCATCACATTCCAAGCTGTTTTATCAGAAAGGAACTCTTCTGAGCCAAAGCCAAAGAGATGGAACAAAGGGAAAGGTACTTGCCTTATACAGGAGTCATTCAGTCATTCTCTAGCATTGCATACAACCCCCTGACCACTGCTAGAAGTAACCCTTGAGCAGTCAGGTATAGACCACAAATAAACAGGCCAGAGTGATGGCATAGTGAGTAGAGCATATGCCTTGCACATGGCTGACCTGGGTTTGATCCCAGCATCTTATATGGTCCCCGGAGCCTGTCAGAAGTGATTTCTGAGCACAGAGCCAGGCAAGAGTAACCCCTGAGTACAGCCAAGTGTGGCCCATAAATAAAAAACAATTTTTAATCAATTAATTAATTAATTAAAAAAACAAACCAGAATATGGAAGTGAGCTGGAGTTCCTTGGCACAAAGAGCTAAGCTTCCAGTGGGCAAGTGTGTCCATGATGTGGCCCATAACTGGAAGTGTGTCCCACCTCATGTCACACTGATTTTCCACAAACTCCTTCTTTTCTCTAGAGACCCTCATCAATCCTTTAAGGAACAGAAAAGACATGACCCACCATCTTCAGCAGGACTAAAGGACCAAACACTCCCATCAGACCTCAGCCCAATAATATGGACTGATGGTTCAGTGATGTGGGGAACCACCATGTCAAATGAAGCAGAAGTTTCATGGGAAGACAGGAAGGGAGTCAGGGCTTCACACCTACTGGGCACATGCTCCATGGCTCAGACTACACCCCTAATCCTATTCAATCTAGAAACTTCTGGTCTCCTTGGTCAGTTCTCCTTCATGATCATTATCCCTAAGGTGTGTGGGGACACAGGTGGGAGGGTAGCCAGCTGGTCATTCCAGACCCAGCTGCAGGCCTTCTTGCCTCTGGACCTCAGTGTCCTCTTGTACACAAAGACAATAAAGAGAACAATGCCACCTAGTGCTTTGGCCCTGCCTATGTCATCATTACAGAAACAAGGCAACCGGGGTCTGAAAAGGAAAATGACAAATTCAAATCAGAAGGAGGCAGGGGAAGTGATAGCATTGCAGGTAACCAGGGTCAATCCCTGGCACACCATATGGTCCCCCAGACTCGCCAGGAGTGATCCCTGAGAACAGATCCAGGTGTAACAATTGAGCACTGCCAGATTTGGCCCCTAAACAAAAAGAAAATCAAATCAGGAGAGCATTAGAGAGCCTAGAGTACCATCCCTGGCACCACATATTGCCCTGAGCATCCCCATGGCACTTCTGAGTATGGGCCAAAACCAAACCAAAATTTAAAACTCCTCCCCATGGGGGCCCAGAGAGATAGCATAGCGGCGTTTGCCTTGCAAGCAGCCGATCCAGGACCAAAGGTGGTTGTTCGAATCCCGGTGTCCCATATGGTCCCCCGTGCCTGCCAGGAGCTATTTCTGAGCAGACAGCCAGGAGTAACCCCTGAGCACCGCCGGGTGTGACTCAAAAACCAAAAACTCCTCCCTAGCAAGGTTTGGTGGGGGAGAAGGGAGTGAAGTTGTCTGACACCTTGCTGGCAGGTGGCCTTGATTTTGCCTCCCTTAGATAAAATGATGAGGCTACGCCTAGTTTCCTCCTGCTTTCTGGGGAGCTTGTCAAAGATTGGGGTTTCCGAGTTCTGTAGGGCTATCTGTGCCAACAGTGCCTGGCTTGTGGGACCCTTTCTTTTTCACAAAGAAGGAGGCTGGGAGCGCAAAGACTCGCTCTGAGAAGCCTGGTGGAAGGAAGAATACCTACCAGGGCCAGAAGGCGAGGCCCTTTTTTCCTTCTTTGGTGAAGCAGCACTGACCAGATGGACCTTTGCAGGGAGGTGCCAGGCACATGTCCTCCACGAACCCTGTGCAGCACACTCAGCCCACACTGCAGAGTGCAGAGAAACCAGGTGCCTCGTTACAGGCTGCAGGTATTCATCCTCCCTCTGCAGGGAGAGGGCACAGGGAGAACCTGACTGGGTTTCGATTCCTCTCGCTACCTGGACTGCTCATTTTGCTCACCCAGGAACCTCTTAGATCCTCCTAAGCTGGAGGCTTCCCATCCTAAAAGGCCACAGCTCAAAACTAAAAGGCCATGAGACCAACACTTCTCCATCAGGCAACAGCAATAATCAGGCTGGAAGGAGTGGTAAGTCAGCCAATCACATACAGTAAAGCAGGACACCCCTCCTTGCTAAGAGGGGGGGGCTCCCAGGCTGCTCCTGCCCTTATCCTGGTCTCACCCTGAACACCTCTGCTTCGCTGGCCCTCTGTGGCAGAATCCCCAACAACACTGTCTTCAAATTGCTAAGTTATTATTTAGCTTTTCATTTGTTTTGTTTCTTTGTTTGTTGTCATTATTTGGGGGGGGTGGATAATGTGAGGTGTTTAGGGATTATTCCTGTCTCTGTGCTCAGGAATGACCTCTGGCACTGCCTCCCTGAGGAACATATGTGGTGATGGGCATTTGAATTGAAGCAAGCCTATAACCACATGCATGTTAAGTGCTTTCCCTCCTGCACTCTCTCCAGCTCCTAAGTTGGTTTTTAACATGAAAATCAGATCGTCATGCACAGAGACAGAGGGAACAAGCATTCAGCTCCAAACTATTCAGTGTCTTATTTCTTTTCCAGTGAAATTCAGAACCCTCACACGGGGCATTATCTAGCATAGATCCCATGCTGGGATGCAAGTATCCACAAAATCAAGAGGACAGATATCATATCAAGTATTTTCTCAAATCATGATGTTCTGGGGGTATAAATAAACCACAAACAGAAAACTGGAAAAACTCAAAAACTAAACAACATATTACTGAACCAGTGGGTCAAAGAGGAAATTAAAGAAGAAATCAATATTCTTGGAAACAGATAGCTTATCAGGCAAGTTCAACCCGAGTTCAATCCCAGCATCACATGTGGTTCCTTGAGCCCACCAGGAGTGATCCCTAAGCACAGTCAGAAGTAAACCCTGACACCTCATTTGCTGCCTGGTAAACAGAGGGTGTTTTCGGGGGTTGTTTCTGTAGGGCATGTTGTCCATGTGCATTCAAGCTAGGACCACCAAGAATCGCCTCCACTCCCCCCATCCACCACCACCATACAACCAGCACAACTAACCCTACTCTAACTGTAGTTTCAGTTTCTCTCCAAGAGGGAATTTTTTTTTGTTTTTTTGTTTTGTTTTGTTTTGTCTTGTTTTAGGGTCACACCCAGCAGCTCTCAGAGTTACTCCTGGCTCTACGCTCAGAAATCATTCCTGGCAGGCTCAGGGGACCCTATGGGATGCCGGGATTCAAACTACTGTTCTTCTACATGCAAGGCAAATGCCTTACTTCTATGCTATCTCTTCAGCTCCTCCAAAAGGGATTTTGACATTCCAGACTGATCAGTCTTGCATTCTCTTAAGGGAAGGAGGCTGGGCCTTATTTTCCTTTTCTAATACCTTGGCCAACCCTCAAGTACAAACACGGAAGAATCATGAGCTCTTTCTTTTTTTCTTTTTGGTTTTTTGGGCACTCAGGGGTTATTCCTGGCTCTGTGCTCAGAAATCGCTCCTAGCAGGCTCAGGGGATCATATGGGATGCTGGAGATCGAACCCAGGTCCATCCCGGGTTGGCTACGTGCAAAGCAAACGCCCTACAGCTGTGCAGTCTCTCTGGCCCCCTTCTTTTCTAGCAACTTTGTTATTTAATTTATTTTAATTTGGGAGGGCACACCTGGTGATGTTCAGGGGTTAGTTACTCTTGGCTTTGTGCTCAGAAATCACTCTAACAGGCTTAGAGTACTATATGGGATGCTGGGGATTGAACCTGGGTCAGCCGTGCATGGTAAACAGCCTATCCAGCTGTGCTATAGCTCCAGCCTCTGTAAACTTCCTACTGGCTAGGAACCAATCCATTCCACCCCTCAGTCCAGAGTTGCAACTAAACTGTGCTTTATCCAAGCCAAGAACACCACTCCACCAGCCTCTGTCCCTTCCAGGTGACGACAGAAATACCTTTAAAATCAATCTAGGGCTGGAGCAATAGTCATTAGTAATGGGTAGTAATAGTAATATTAAGAGTAATAGGGCCCGGAAAGATAGCACAGCGGCGTTTGCCTTGCAAGCAGCCGATCCAGGACCAAAGGTGGTTGGTTCGAATCCTGGTGTCCCATATGGTCCCCCGTGCCTGCCAGGAGCTATTTCTGAGCAGACAGCCAGAAGTAACCCCTGAGCAACGCCGGATGTGGCCCAACCCCGCCCCCAAAAAAGAAGAGTAATAGAGGGTAGGAGACTTGCCTTGTAAGGAGCCAACCTGGGTTCAATCCCACCCATATGGTCCCCTGTGCCCACCAGAGTGCAGAGCCAGGAGTAAGCCTTGAGCAAAAATGAAGTAATAAATGTAGCCCTAAAAAAATAAAAGTAGGGGCCAGAGAAATAGCACAGCAGTAGGGCGTTTCGCCTTGCATACTGCTGATTCGGGATGGACCCAGGTTCAATCCCCGGCATCCCATATAGCCCACAGAGCCTGCCAGGAGAGATATCTGAACACAACGCCAGGAGTAACCCCAAAGCGCCGCTGGTTGTGCCCCCCCCCAACCAAATAATAATAAAAGTAATAAATGCTATCAAATGCACAAGTGGTTTCAGTGACCACATCAGATCCAGGTCTGGCTTCTCGGGTCACTACCCCCCTGCTAGCACTCGAGGAGTGGCTACAGGTCCCCAAATCTTGAGTCAGGAGTAATTTAGATGGTGGAGAGGAGCAGAAATTACCACTGCTGGGCAGGAGCGGGGGCGCAAGTGACAGGGTGTTGGGCTTGCACCCACTAACCTAGGATGGATCTTGGTTAGATTCCCCCGCCCCGCATCCCATATGGTCCCCCAAGCCAGGATTTCTGACCTCATAGCCCTGAGAGGCACCGTCACTGAGTGTGTCCCCCCCCCCCAAAAAAAAAGAAAGAAAAAGAAATTACCATTGCTTCCTTCTGCTTTCCTTATCAAAACCTGATAAGGCTAATCCTCCTTATCACTTCTGAGATAGAAGCCAACAGGGGAGTGAGAGGGAAAGTGAGAGGTATAAGGTTTCAGGCAAGGCAGGTCCAGAAAGGAGGTTTCCAGAGCCTCAATTCCTGGATAAGCTAGTCCATTGTACTGCCTGGAACACTGATCATGTGCTGACACTATGCCTGGAAACATACATGTAAGGGTATTCCTTTGGTTTCCTCCATTCACAGGGACTGTGGGCGACTCAGTGCAGCCATGGTCACCAGTTCCAGCCCTGGGAAGAGGCGGCAGGATGTGAATCTTTGGGAAAATGTCCTGTGGAGCTTCTGAGGAGTGAATGGAATGTCAGCTCTGTGCCTGCCACTCCCCTCCAAGGGGCAGCATCCTGGTGGGGGAGGGGAAAGAAACAATGATGGAAGGAAGCAACTGGAATTCCTCTACCTCCAAACCAATTCTGCTGCAAAGAGTACAGCCAGAAAGGTCAAGGCAGGGCTGGAGAGATAGCATGGAGGTAGGGCATTTGCTTTGCATCCAGAAGGACGGTGGTTCAAATCCCGGCATTCCATATGGTCCCCCCAGCCTGCCAGGAGCGATTTCTGAGCCTGGAGCCAGGAGTAACCCCTGAGCGCTGCTGGGTGTGACTCAAAAAAACAAAAGGAAAAAAAAAAAAGAAAAAAGAAAGGTCAAGGCGCACCTGCCTAGAGCCATAGCTGCTGAGGACCCGGGATCTGACCCTGGCCATCCTCTGACCATTCCAACAGCAGCTGCTCAGTGTCTGGGTTAATCTGAGCTGGACCCCAACTAGAAATCCCTTTGGGTTTTGTTTTTGTTTGTTTATTTGTTTTTGGGTCACACCTGGCAACACTCAGGGGTTACTCCTGGCTCTGTGCTCAGAAATCGCTCCTAGCAGGCACGGGGGACCATTTAGGATGGCGGGATTCAAGACACTATTGGTCCTGGATTGGCTGTGTGCAAGGCGAACGCCCTACCGCTGTGCTATCTCTCCAGCCCCTCAGTGCTTAGGAATCCTGGGTGGTACTGGAAGAGAAAGATGGCTCCACGCATGTTCTCTAGCCCTCTGGGCTACCTCCAATATTTAGACTGCTATAGATTTGATTTGTTCCTTCACTCCCTGTGAGGCTGAGACCCTATAAACCATCAGCTCCAGCATCTCTAATCCTCATGAGACTGGTAGTTCAGAATTATGTACCTTAGAGACAGGCACATAGGCCAGATGAGTGAGGCCCACCCCAAGGTGACATTCCTGCATTCCTCCCGGCAAGAAGAAGACAGTCCGGACAACAGGTTCCCAAACAGCTGCTGGGAAAGGAGAGAGGGCAAGGCATGTCTTGGGAATGTGTCCAACTCAGGGATCCCTGTACCTTTCAATGGAGTGGGCTGGCTAGGAAAAGCATGAATGATGGGTTAGAAATGTTAAGAAAATAAGACAGGTGGGTCTAAAGTTAGCCAAGCACCTTCAAGGACACACCACTCCACCCCCAGCAGAAGAATCTAGTGTAAGAGCAAGGAGGAATAGAGGTAAGCATTTATGTAAACCTACTATGTGCCTAGGCAGGTTCTTTTCTGTGTTAAACTTATAGAGCAATATAAACACATATCTTGGTTCTTTTCAGACACCTGACAGCAAAGACCTGAAGATAAAGTTAATGGGGGAAAAAAGGCAGGGGACCCAAGGCTAGGGCCAAAGCAGACAGGAAGCCACTGCTGAGGCTCAGGGTTTATTAGCTTTTAGCCAGGGGTAAGATTCCCTTCATTTCCAAAATCCTTAGCAGTTTAACCTGTGCAACTGAGATAGTAAAACTACAAGTACATGAGGGTGTAAAATAATGCATATAGTAGATAAAGAATGGGGTTCCAGAGAAGTAATACATATAGCGGGTAAGAAATTTGTCTTACATACAGCCAACCTGGGTCCATATGGTATTGGAGTAACCTGAGCACATCCAGGAGTGATTTGTATCATTATTATTATTATTATTATTATTATTATTATTATTCTCCGCTTCCTCGTATTATTTTTTGTTTTGGGGCCACACCCAGCAGCACTCGGGGGTTATTCCTGGCAGAAATCGCTCCTGGCAGGCTCAGGGGCCCATGTGGGATACTGGGAATCGAACCTGGGTCAGCCTCATGCAAGGCAAACACCCTACAGCTGTGCTATTGCTTCAGCCCCACTAGGAGTGATTATTGATCAGAGTTAGTAGTAAATCTCAAGTAAGGCCAGATTTGGCCCAACCTTCCTCCCCCCACCAAAAAAATATCACCTACATTAGTTCTTTGAAAGATGTGGTTTCTCTTGGCACTAGCATATAAAGTGGAGAAAGCACACTAAAAAAATCACATCAAAAAAAAAGCCCTTTAAAAAGGTTTTTCCATAAATGCAGGACATGCGTGTCTCTTAAAAGTCCGAGAAAAAGGGGCTGGAGAGATAGCATGGAGGTAGGGTGTTTGCCTTGCATGCAAAGGACGATGGTTCGAATCCCGGCATCCCATGTGGTCCCCAAGCCTGCCAGGAGCGATTTCTGAGTGTGGAGCCAGGAGGGACCCCTGAGCACTGCTGTGTGTGACCCAAAAACCAAAAAGTCTGAGAAAGAAATGAAGGAGTGAGGAGTGAACCAAATTCCACTGATGGCCCAGGATCCTCTCTTCATTGAGGAGCCACTATACCCCCAGGAGATTTCTGGCAATGTCTAAAGATTTCTAAGGGCCAGGCTCACAGCTGGATATGCTACGTAATCAATGGATAGAGGCCAGGAATGTCACTAAACATTCTACAAGATGTCACCCTCCCCACTCCCTTCCACCTAGTCAAGGATCATCTGCCTTAAAATGCCCATAGTGCTGAGGTTGAGAAACTGTCCAGGGCACAAGGCCATTTTCTCTATCAGAAGAGGTAACCTGAGACCACAGAGTTGATTGCAAAAGTTTCTGACTGTAAACTGCTGCTTCTCTCCGAGCCTGAGGCTCTGGAATTAAGAACATGAAGAGGCTAGGAATGTTCCTCCTACATCTACCCTAACTGGAAGCTGAGTTGCCTGCCTGTAGAATGGGGCAGATACAGTGCTTACTGTCACAAAGCCACATTTAAGGTACTCAATGGCAGGGTAACTAGTCTTGTTGGACTGGCCTTTTCATCTTGGGCGGACTCCCTTCCACCAGCTCCTAAGCACTACAGATGTGAAAGCCTTTCTCTCCCAATCAGTGAAAACTTTGCTTTATTACATGTGTTTTCCCTAAGTACCCTTCTCCTCCAGGGCAGGCACTGCATCTGCACATAGAGGGTACTCAGCAAACTCAGGCCATCAAAAGGCATCCACCAATGGGACTGGAGAGATAGCACAGCACATAAGGCATTGATTTGAGTTGCATCAGGGCCAGAACTATAGCACAGCATGTAGGGTGTTTGCCTTGTATGCAGCCAACCAGGGGCTGGCTCAGGTTCGATCCCCAGCATCCTATATGACTTGAATTGCGTATATCAGAACCAGTTTTGATCCACTGCACCACATCTGGTCCCCTCAAAGACTGCCAGGACTTTGGGTAGCATAGAGCCATGAATAAGCCGGCCCTGAGCTCAATTGGTGTGGCCTTCCCAAAGAAAGAGGCATCCACCTAGGGTCTGAGAGGCCTGCAAATGAGATCATACTGAGGGGGTGACTGGGATCTTATGGAAGGAAAAAAAAAAGGCTTGTTTCCTCTCCCATGTCTCTCCAGATGCATCCCCCTAGGAGGAAGAAGACACCCCACTGTCGAAGACACCACCTGCTGAGCCATCTCTGGAGTCATTAATTAACTCTGGTAGGGCATAGCTCAGCAGGAGAGGCACAGCAGGTCACAGTACCAGGGTCAGGCAAACAAGATGAAAGTTGAGGGCGCTGCCCAGCTCTGAAAAGGACAACAGACACATTGGTCCACAATTTAGCAGACAGGGCTCTCGGGGCCAGGAATCCAGTTCATGTGTGTGCTTCTGTGTCCACAAATACACTGGGGCTTGCAAATGTGGGTCTATAGGACAGAACCACCTCAAAATTGCAACTCTCTTTCTGTATTTGGGATCTGGAAGAGTAATATTGACCACAGTGAAGTTTGACTAAAAGCAATGATGATGATTCCTATGTTGAACATTCTTCACCGTAATGAAGCCAGTAGCCAGCACCAAGCACATGGGAAGTACTCCATAAACAATATATTGCCACTCGCCAGAAGCGAAGAGTCCCCGAGGCCAGAGAGAGAAAGTAACAACAGGGAAAGTGCCTACTTGGCTGGCACCTAGCTGACCCGGATTCCATTCCCGGCACTACAAACGGTCCCTGAACACAAAGACAGAGGAAAGCCCTGAGCATAGCCTAAAAGCTAAATAGAAAAGAAGAAGGAAGAAGCCCCCTTTTGGACTAACATTTAAACTTACAAAAACAAAAAGGGGGGGGGGGGAGGAGAAAGGTTGGAGGCAGAGATCCCAATAGAGAGACGGAAAGCAAAGCTTGGGAGTTTCCAAAGTGGGTGCAGAATAGAAGGTGCCGGGTCAGAGAGAAGCGGGTTGAGCTAAAAAAAATAAATAGGGAGTAAGGGCCCTGGGAGGGCGGGCAAACGTCTAGGGTGAGACTTAGAAGAAAAACTTGCCAACAGGAGTCAACTTGCAGAAAGGTGGGGTGGAAGTGTGGTCTGCCCCGAGTGCAAGATGTGGACAGAAAGTTCCGGGCAGGGGGCTGCGGGCACTGGGAGGAATAGACTCCCAGCGGGGGGCACCGATCATGGAAGGAACCCAGCCAGTCCCAGGTCACCCCGGCTAACAAAAGCCTTCCCCAGACTAGGGACTCACCCAGCCCCGCACCAGGAGCGAGTCCTGAGGGTGCAACGGAGCACGGAAGGCAGCAACTGCAGCATCTCGACCCTTCGGCACGGTTTGCAGACTGGTCCACCCCCGGCCTGGGCCTGACGTCGAGAGGGCTCCGCCCGGAATATACCATCTTGGCAAGTGGGGGGAACCAAATTAATTCTGTCGTCCTTTGTGTCTTAGACAACCAAACTTTCTCTATATTTACATTCTGATCATTCTATATCTTCATTTTTGAGGGTATATCGTAGGTTATTTTGTAACTTAGCACCCAAAAAGCTTAATAGACGAGCCTCAAATTATAGGTCTTCCCCCCTTCTTAACCTATGGCATGGTCCAGTCGCCCTTTGGGGACCGCCGGAGGAGAGGGCGTGAGTCCAACTGACCAATCAGAGAGAAGATAGCAAATTCCTGGGCTCTCATTGGTCCGAGATGGGAGTCGAGAGAGCCTATGACAGCGCGGGCCAAGGACACGTGTAGGGAGCAGGGGTGGGAAATCGCAGTGTCTTGTCCTTAATGTGCATTGTACTTGAGACTGTCTGATCTAGGTTTTAGCGGCTAACCCTTTACACTGACAGCTTCCAGAATCTTCGACATCTAGGGGCAAAGTGCTACATTCATCAAAGGGATGCAATTGTTGGGATGAGCCTACTTTTTTTCCTTTTGGGGGGTTTTTGGGATCACACCCAGCTATGCTTGGGGGTCCCTATGGGAAGATTAGAGATGAAACCCAGGTGGGCCGCGTGCAAGGCAAGCTCCATGCCTACTTTCCTATCTCTCCAGCAGCCCTACCAACCTGTCTTCTTGCAGGGTCCCAGTCATAGCTAGTACCTCTAAGTATGATCTGGGACTAACAAGTTTCACATATGCTTAGATTCATCCACGCCCATGAAAAATAAAACTTGAAGCCTGTTATGGTTGTCTTTAACATCAAAGCCTCTGTATTGGATCTGAGCTTTTTCTTGTAAAAAAAAAAAAAAAAGACTCCCTAGGTTTGGTGAGGGGTGCTTTTTGGTGTGGGTATTTTGTGTCTGTTTTTGTTTGGGGCCAAATCTGTAAGTGCTCAGAACTTACTCCTGGTTCTGCCCTCAGGAACATACTCCTGGAGGTGCTTAAGGAACCATTTGAGACTTCGTGACAGCCGGGATAGAACCTGGATCAGCCATGTACTAGGCAAGCACTCTACAACTTGGTACTATCTGGCACTTCAAAGAGGTGTTTTCTATTGTATATTGTGTATACTGTATTATATATGTGTGTGTGTATATTGTAGTGTATATTGTATTGTTCATTTTGGTTTGATTTGGTGGCGACATCCAACAATGCTCAGTGGTTGGTTACTCCTGGTGGTGCTCATGGGACCATTTGGGATGCTAACGATCAAACTCAGGTTTCGCCCCTTGGAGAAGTTGTTTGATGGTAAAAGTCTGAATGTCGTTTAAAGCTTCTAGTTCTGAATTTTTCCTAACCAGAGCATTAGGGACCTATTGCATTCCCTCAAATGGCTATTTAAGAGCTTTCCTTACATTCTCTTCTAACTTACCTATTTCTTCTTCCTCCATCATCTTTTTTGTTTGTTTGTTTTTGGGTCACACCCGACAGTACTCAGGGGTTACTCCTGGTTCTATGCTCAGAAGTCACTCCTGGCAAGCTTGGGGGGCCATATGGGATTGGAACCACCGCCCTGCATGCAAGGCAAACATCCTACCTCCATGCTATCCCTCTGGCCCTTTCTCCAGCAACTTAAATGACGAATCTGCTTAGGAGATAAGAGTTTTGATGTTGAATGTCATTCTCCTAATATTGGCATAATTTCTCTGAACCTCAGTTTTCATGTCTGTAAAATGGGAGTTATTTACACACCTTACAATGCCCCCATAATTTCTTGATACTGTCTATTCTCCAAAAGGTCAAATCCTATTAGATACAGCACCTTGGATGTGAGAGCGATCTGGCTGCGACATCTGTCACCCCATTGATCACCAGGGTTGATTCGGCTGATCTGGCTGGCTAGGTGGGTGTCCCCTTCCTCCCTCACCACTCCATGTGCGTCCCTCCGGAAGCTGCACACTCAGTCGAAGAGTATGGCCTTCCCTGAATAGAGATGGACCGTTCTTGTGCTCTACTGCTAGAACCTCCAAACAAGATACAGCACCTTACAGGCACTGTAAAGGAGTTTAATAAGTGCAGTCTGGGGTTAGAGTAATAGCATAGCTAGTAGGGCATATGCCTTGCACGTGGCCAGTCCGATTCAATCACCGGCATTCCATATGGTCCAACAAGCCTGCCAGGAGTGCAGAGCCAGAAGTAACCCGAGTATCACCAGGTGTGGCCCCAAAACTAACAAAAATACTGCAATCTGGGTGCTGGGAGATATAGCACAGTAAGCAGTAAGGTGCTTGCCTTGCATGTGCCAATCTTGAGTTCAATTCCTGACATTCCATATGGTCCCCCGAACACAGCCAGGAGTAATTCCTGAATGCCGAGCCAAGAGTAACCCCTGAGCATCGCTGATTGTGGCCCAAAAACAAAAAAGTGGATTCTAATACCCCAAAAAGAAAGAGAGGGTAGAAAGAGAAAGAGGTGGGCTCTTGGGGATACTGAGAATGGCTCAGTGACTCAAAGCATTTGTCTTTCAAGCATGAGGCCAATAGTCTGGTTCCCTAGGTGGCCTGCATGCTATAGTTCCAGCATAACAGAGTATGGAATCTCCAATGTCCAGCCAGATGTGTGCAGGCACAGGTAGGTGAGTCTGCACAGGTAGGTGAGTTCCTTTGGGGAACACCATGGCTGGGTGTGCAGTAGTAGCATCATGCTTGTTCAATCCTCAGCACAAAGAAATGGGTTTTGTGTGTAATAGGACCCTGATTCCCAACCAAGCCATGTCAATCTGTGCTTCTCTCACAGTCTCTTTCACTGTAGAAGGTGTACAAGAAATCCTGCTTAATCTCTCTCCTTCCACAGATTTCACTGTGAGAGGAAAACCTACCAGGTGATGTGAAATTCCCCTCCAGTGTATCAGGGCACCTGAAGGCTAATACAGGAGGTGAAGGCATTTTCTGGCCAATCTCAATCTGATCCTTGACACCAGATAGGGCTCCTAAGCACTGTTAGGAATGATCCCTGAACACAGAGTCAGGAGCAGCCCCTGGGCACCACCATGTGAACCCCCCCACCCCCAGAAATCCCCAGCTAATTTAAGTATTTATGTAGCTCTCATCCTCCAGTCTCCTATACCCATCTTATTTTTTAATGTATTTAAAAAAAATACCATCATTCTAAGACATTTCACTTTATTGAAAAGAAGCCAATATACAGGATATAAAGGGCATGATATTTACAACAGTACAGTAAACAGTTGGTTTCTGGTAGATCAGTAGCTTTCCGTGAGTAGAAACCCCACCCCCTTCCCTGTGTCACATCATGTTGGCAGAACAGCAAGTGGGTGAAATAAGACAATGGGATAGAAAGTTTCCCTGGATGAGGCTAAAAATCACATAGATACTAAAATGTTCATGAAAGGGTCTTCGGATTGAGGATACCATTGCCTCATCTCCTTGAGGGCATGGCAGAAGGTTTGTTTCCAAGACTACCATCAAGCCCAGCCTGAGCCTGGAAACCTTCAACTCCCAGCCTGAGCCTGGAAACCTTCGACTCAGGAAAATTCTCTTCCAGAGAGATTTAGCTTGACTCACTCATCCTCTGAATTTGCCCTCATCCCACCTACCTGCCCCAGATTCACCCCCTAGAATGCCATTCTAGAACCAAGCCTGGGGCAGCAAGGGCCTTTGGCACCTGCTCTAGCTGCCTGACCACTAGGCCTCCCTGAGGGAGCCCTAGAAAGATGGCTACTCCTTGACCACCAGGCCCTGGGCACCCACACTTGACTACCTCTCAACTGGGTTCCAACACTGTAGACCCCGACAGATCTGGGCCAACCAGTGGTTCAGAAGAGCCGGTACCCTTCTCCCTGGGAACCCTTTGTCCTCTTCCCTTCTCCTCGAGTCTGAACTCCCCCAAACACAAAAATACCTTCCCCTAGATGAGGGTGAGGGCAGGGGGATCATGGAGCAGAGAAAGAGGGTGAGGTGAGACCTATGTGCCGCAGAGGCCACTCATGGGTGTGGGTGAGTAGGCAGTAGGGACCAGGAGAGGGACTGAGGGATCCTGATTATAGTAAATTCAGCAGCAACATGCAGCTTGTCCACAGAAAAATGCTGGGCTACCGTGACTGCCAACCAGAGATTTAAAAAAACAAACAAACAAAAAAACCTTTCCTTTCATAAAAATAGATGAGTGTCTCTTGCTTTATAAATAGATACATTTAGCTTAAGTTACCTTATATTATCCCCTCCCACAAACCCTCTCCCCCTTCCCAAGCCAAAGTGGTTTGATTCTTTCCCAGTCATCTGAAGCTCACCCTCAGAGACCAGAAGACATATTGCCACAAGCAAACAAAGTGTTCACTTGTTGTGTCCCCCCCTCAACCATCCCCCTGAGTCCCCCTGAATTCCAGAGGGCTATGTATGTGTGTGCATGAGTGCGTGTGTTCATTCCACATGGGAGCTAGCTGCTCTGCCTGCCCCTACCCAAACCTCTTTTCATCAGACCCCCTCCCCAAACAGGAGAGTGAGAGAGGGCGGGATCGGAGCGTCCATCTGAGGATGGTTCTAAAATATCAGTGTCAATATGACACTGGGCTAAGAAATAGAAAAGCAAAATGGAATATTTACAGCATGACAAAGGAATGGACCAGTTAGCTCCAACTGGACCTGCCTGGCATGGGTTGGGATATTTCTTGGCAAGCTGTGGGCTCAAACCCAGGGAACAAAAGAGCCTCACTGGCAACACTTATAAAAGAACTTGGTAAGGGAAGCAGCAAGGCCAAGTCCCAAGAACCCTTCCCCAGGAGGTGGGTGGGCTACACCCTTGCCATCCCCTCCCCTCTGGAAACCCCACCCCTCCCCTAAGCCCCATGCCCAGGAGCTGTTCAGCCAGCACCTGACCCTGACTTCTATCACACTCATGCTCCTAAACAAATTCCAAGTACCCTATCCCCCACAGACCAACACCCTCTATGTTATGCAAGGAGAAAAAGGAAAACTAACACCATTGGAAGCCAGTGCCAATGGTCATCTTGGTTACCCTCAAATACAGTTGCTGACTTAGCTCTAAAGACAGACCAGTTGCACTTCTACCACCTTAGCAAACAACCCAGCCACTTCTACTTTGCCCGCCCACCTTAGAGGCCTCCCTTGGCCCAGGGTGGCAGGTGCCACCTTGGTGGCCATTTTTCTGCCTTCTCAGAAACGGAAACTTTTCAGCAGCTGAGGTTCAAGCTCAACTGGCTTTAATAACCTTTGGTTAAAATCAAGAGGAAGTTAAAACAACAACTACAATAATAGTATTGTCTGGACCCTGTAACCTTTAGATCAAGGTGGGGGGTCACCAGGAGGGGACAGGCTGTCTGTCCTCCATTCATTGTCCCACACGCCTCATACCTGCTCAGGGACGACTAGGGTGTAAGAGATGCTGGGGATGGAATTCTCTTAGTGACATGCCCCACTCTCAACCCCACAACAGTCAAAAAAAAAAAAAATGGGGAAAAAAACTCACAATAAAGGCCACCCAGTTCTGATAAATAAAAACCACACTCAATCATTAACAAAGTCTCTCTCTCTCTCTCTCTCTCTCTCTCTCTCTCTCTCTCTCTCTCTCTCTCTCTCTCTCTCTCTCTCTCTCTCTCTCTCTCTCTCTCTCTCTATATATATATATATATATATATATATATATATATATCATATGAATATTATGTACAATGGTTTTAAGACTGCAAAACAGGAAACAGAAAAGAAGGCCCTTATAGGTCTCTGGTACCCCTGGAAACCACCATGACTCAAAGCCAGCGCCCCACGGCGCCCGGAAGCCTGCGATATGTAAGGCGGTCTGGTCCTTGGGCACATTTCACTGTGACCTCCAGGGGGCGCTCCTGGACCAACAAAACTCACAGCAGCCATCACCGGAGCAGAAGTAGGAACAAAAAAGAAATATTTTTTTAAAAAGAAAAGGAAAAAGCCAAGTCAGCTAGGCCAACTCCAAGCCAGTGCCCTTCGACTGAAGTGCACTCGAGTCCTGGGGAGATACTGGCTCAGATTAGCACCCCAAATGGTCAGTCCAGTGCAGTATGGAAAGAGGTTAGCCAAGTTCCAGAGCAGAACAAGGCTGGTTCTCGCTCTATCTGTGGTCCCCCCCATTTTCTGCCAGCTAACTGCCCTAGCTGCCCCCAACCCTCACCCTTTTTGATGCCTGCTAATGCCCAAATAGGGGACAGGGAAAAGACATGGGCAGACAATAAAGAACCAGCATAGTTGGTAGCAGGCCGACGCTAACCCAGCTCCACAAGAGAAGGGGTTAGGTACCAGGCCTGGCCTGGCCCCTCAAGACCTTCTCACAGAGAAATGAAGAGCTAGAACCCCGATTGTCAGCTAGGAAGTGAGAGGAAAACATCAAGTCATTATGGCAAAGACCCCCTTTTCCCCTAACCACAGAGATTCCAAGAAAGCAAGCGGCCAGGCAAAGAAAGGGCCTTGTAGGACCCAGGCCTGGCCACCAACCATACTATAGGTGAGAACCCCACCCATTCAAATCTGTGTGCCCCAAAGAACATCACTCTCGTACTGGTCTCCCTCTGGGTTTGCACTTGACTGGGAAAACTAGCCATGTGGGAGAGAAGCTGCCTTCCACAGTGATATAAGGCAAGCTGCTTTTGTTTGCTTGTTTTGTCTTTTTGTTTTGTTTTTTGTTTTTTGGGTTTTTTTTTTTTTTTTGCATAGTAGTTTAAACACAATGAGGCTCCACTTCCCCCACAGTACCTTGTCCCTCTGCTTTGCCATTCAATCCAAAAAAAAAGAAAAAAGAAAATTTTGTCTTTCCTCCCTCCTCCCATCTTTTCTCCAAGTCAAATTCCTGAGCGGTTCCCACCCAGGCCTGGAAAGGTTGTAGAAGCAAACAGCTCCTGCCTGGGCTGGGTGTGGGGTTGGCAGACCACCCCAAGCTCAGCTCCATCCATCGGAGCTGGCTGGCAGAAAAAGGGAGGGCATCACTCTCGGCCAATCAGAGGTGCATGTGGGAGGGTAGAAAAATCACATTATGCCAAGCTCAGGACTCCGGCCTTTGTTTTAGAGTTTTGTATAAAAAAAACACCTGCTAGGAATAATTCTTTGGAGCTCAACATGGCTCAGCTTAAGGGAAAAGGCACAGTTACCACTGTATCGTCCCCACCAAAGTCTGCATTTGTGATGTGGAGAACAATAGAAATTGACAGCACCATTCCTTGGGGGAGAGGGTGGAGAAGGGGCACTGGTTGCCTGTGGGGGCGAGGAAGGAAGAAGGAAGCAGCGGTTCCTTGGGCCTCCAGACAAGAGAGGATATAAAAGTCTATAGGGTGAATACTGGCGCCCCATTTGGAGAAGCCTTCCTGACCCCCATGGAAGCGGGGTTCAGAGGCCCCATCACCAAGACCCCTGAGGCACAGAGGACTGCTTCAGTCATCAGCTGACCATGGGCTCCACATCTGCCTCCCGCTCAAATTCATCCTGGATCTCATCTGTGCTTCCTGAATCGCTGCTGGCCACCGAGCTGGGGGAAGGTGAGTTCCTGGAAGGGAGAGAGAAGTAGGGAAGGGCATCAGAGGGAAGCCCTGGCACCTCTGAAGAGGGTCAGGAGTGGGAATAGCTGACCAATCTCCTGCAAAATTGACTTCCAGGGTCCGGAGTGATAGCACAGTGGAAGGGCATTTGCCTTGCATGAGGCCAACCCTGGACAGATGGTGGTTCAATTCCCGGCATCCCATATGCTCCCCTGAGCCTGCCAGGAGTGATTTCTGAGTGCGGACTAGAAGTAACCCCTGAGCGCTACTGGATGTGACACACACACCCCAAATTTTTTTGACTTCCAAGGAGAATCCTGCACTGACAGCCTATTCCCCACTCTGCTTTCTCAGACCCTTCAAACTTCAGGAGAGGAACATGGTTCTCAAGAACCCCTGGGACCCCATGTATCAACCTCTAATTTCCTTGGGTACTAAAAGTCCCTCAGAAACAGGAACTACAGTTCAGGCTCAGTCCCCCCCCCCTCTAATCTAGAGCAGTTTGAAAGGGGGAGGTCAATGAGATGAAGGTCTGACATGCTAAATCTCAGCTCTTAAATTTGAGCCTGAAGCCACAGCCTTAAAGAAGTGAAGTCACCTTAATGAATCTCCTTAAAGAAACCATTACAATTCACAAGCATTGTGCCAATGTGGTATCTATTATTATCATTATAGTTTTGACTGTCTTTCTTCCTAACAAGGCTGCATATTTTTTGAAGTTCTTTGTTTTGGTTCCTCTCGGTGGCCTGAGCAATGCCAATCTCCAGTTGCTAGTCTTTCTTTACTGTGTCCTATGTTACCCACCACCACCTGCAGGAGGCTTTTATAAGCAGCTACTGAATCCATGATCCATGGAGAGCAGATTGTTGCAGAAGCTATACAAGGTTAATATGTAAGTTGTCTAGCACATAGCAGATGGGAAAGATGAAGAAGTAGTGGATGGACAGATTGATGAAGGTACAGATGGTGGGACAGATGATTGATTAATGGGCAACTGGATGGACAGATAGTCTGAGAAATAGACAACTGGGTTCAATGGATTGATGATGAATGCAAGAATAAATGGATACTGGGACAGATGTATGTATGTATGTATGTATGTATGTAAGTATGTATGTATGTATGTATGGATGGATGGATGGATGGATGGATGGATGAGTAGATAGGTAGATAGAAAGACAACAAGATGGTGGAATGAAGGGATGGACAGATAGATGACGATGCATGCAAATAGAAGAAGGAAGCAAGGGAGGGAAGAAAGGAGGGAGGAAGAAAGGGAAGAAGGGAAAGAAGAACAGATGAAACTGGCCAAGTTGTAAGTTGCAGCCCCACAGCTTCCCTTGAGGGCCCCAACTACAGGTTCCTGGGGAGAATGAGGTGGATACCTGTCTGCAGAGCCTTTGATGAGTCGGCGGCAGGTCTCCATCTGCACATCCAAACCACGCTTCATGCTGCACATTTCCATGTATTCGTGCAAGTGCCGGTTCATGTCACTCTTGGCTGTGGCCAGCTCCAGCTGAAAAAAATTAATTGTAGGACACATGAGACCAAGTGATCTTCAATACAGAAATATCAAAGCCACCCTGGATGCCCAAAGTGCCCTGTCTTAAGGACATCAACCTCCCTTCTGCACCCTGCTCTGTAATCTATAAAACTGCTTCAGAAGGAGGTGGGAGAGACTTCTAACACCAAGAAACCACCAAGTTCCCAACAAGATCCTCTAGATGTAGGTGATTAGAGAAGATCTTGCATTTTTCCCCTGCTCCTGACTCTCCTCTATGAATCAATACATCATCCAGGACAGGGGTTGGGCTACTCCATTTCTAGTGTGAGGACAACAGAACTCTCACTGACAAACATGACCTTGGCCACAGGGAACTGGGCTTCAAAGCCACTCACTCTTTGGCTCTGAGGCTCAGGCATGTTACCTGGTCTCTCTTAAGCTCAACTCCTCTCCAGTAAAAAAAAAAAATGTTCAAAAGCAGAAGTAGCCTTTTGCCTTCAAGTACATGTGTAGTAGTATCTGGGGATTAGAGAAGAAATATTGCAAAGGCTCCTCAGTGCCTGTATCACTGTTTGGGGGGGGGGGCAGGTCATCATTTTAGCTGAATAATTGCTTAGTGGAAAAAAAAAAAACTCCCTGGAGCAGTCAGTGATCACCTCTTCCCTTTTTACAGATCAGAACACTAAGGCCCTAAATGAAGGATGTGCTTCTGGGCACCATATGAGGAATTGGCAGGGTCTCAAAAATCACAGGGACCAGCTTCTGTGGGATATCCGTGGGCCGGGAGCTCCTCACCTCAATCTGGCCTATCGTCTCCTGATACTCCTTGTCTCTCGTCTTGAAGAAAGATTCCGTCTCATGGATCAAGTTGCCCAGGTTTTCCTCTTGCTGGAACCAGAACAAAGGGAAGAAAGGGACTAGTGAGCAGGAGGTAGGGGTTGGGGAGTAGATGGCACCTGAGGTAGGGGTGTCTAGGCTTCAGGCTTACTTCGCCCTGCAGGTCAATGGAGGGGTTGCAGTTGGTGAAGTCCTCCCACAGCAGCAGTGTGTCCTCGTTCTCTTCCCACGTCAGACTGTCGCAGTCGTCGTCAAAGTCAAAGGTCTCACGCCTACAGCAAGAGCAACAGGGGAGACAGGGAATGACTGAGATACAGGGTCCACAGGGGAGGAGCAAGGTCTTCAAACACACCTGTTGGTGCCCAAAGAGAGCTCTCATTTCAGGCATAGAGTTAGATTCTTTTTTTTTTTTTTTTTTTTTTTTGGTTTTTGGGCCACACCCGGTAACGATCAGGGGTTACTCCTGGCTATGCGCTCAGAAGTCGCTCCTGGCTTGGGGGACCATATGGGACGCCGGGGGATCGAACCGCGGTCCATCTCCTAGGCTAGCGCAGGTAAGGCAGGCACCTTACCTCCAGCGCCACCGCCCGGCCCCAGAGTTAGATTCTTTTTTTTTTTTTTTTTTTTTTTTTTTTTTTTTTTTTTTTTTTGGTTTTTTTGGGTCACACCTGGCAGTGCTCAGGGGTTATTCCTGGCTCCAGGCTCAGAAATTGCTCCTGGCAGGCACAGGGGACCATATGGGGCGCCGGGATTCGAACCGATGACCTCCTGCATGAAAGGCAAACGCCTTACCTCCATGCTATCTCTCCGGCCCCAGAGTTAGATTCTTAATATGTAAAGCCATTCATGGATTAGTTAGACACAGGAAGTATTTTCTACCCTATACTAGTTCTGTGGCTTTTGGGGGGAGGGCATTTTGGCCACATCCCCAAATATGCTCAAGGGTTTCTCCTGACTTTGGCTCTGGTACTCAGGCTTGCTGGACCAAATGGGACACAGGGACTGCAAATGGGATGCCGGGTCAGCCGCGTGCAAGGCAAACTCCCAACCCACTATACTATTTCTTCAGGCGTAATTTTGTGACTCCCTCCATCCATATAACAATTTTTGTTTGTGTCACCAATGTCATATCTAGCATTGACAGGGATGGATGGGGACATGCGGTACTGGAATCAAACTCAGGGCCTCCCACAAGAAGCCAGGACTCTGCCCCCTTTAGCTTTCTCCTAGACCACAAACAGTTCATTTCTTTTCTTTGGGTTTGGGGAGCTAGGGAATCTCCCAAGCAGTGCACAGGAGACTCCAGTAAATCAGCCAACCCAACTGGTGGTTCAATACTTTAAGGATCCCAAGGATGCAAAGCTTCGAGGACCTTGTGGTGCTGGGGATATTCAGGACACCCCAGTGGTTCTGGAGGCCTCCAGAGCCATGCCTGGTAATGTTCAGGGAATCATGTAGTGGTAGGCATTGAACCCAGGTCACACGCATGTTAGGCATGTGCCTTATCAACTATGCTATCCCCTAGCCCCAACAGTTCATTTCCTGCACCTTGACTATGCCTCAGGAGCTTTTCTCATGGCTTCCTAAGGTAGGCACTACAGTTCAGAAAGAGTAATATCCTTGTCTGCCATCCCCTGCTAGACCTAGAAAAAAACCAGGGCAAAAAGCCAGCTTGGCCCTCCAGATCAGGCCACCACCACCGCCAAGTACCCATTGTGTGCTGGACACAGGACTAGTTGCCCATTCTCACAGCCACCTGCTGAGGCAAATGTCAGTCTGTCCTGCTTTCACAAGTAAAGAAACTGAAGCCCAATAGAACACAACAGGCATCTGAGCTTGCAGGCGAAGCCTGAGTCTGCAGCTTGGGCTTCTCTCATCACTGGCAGTAGGCAGACTGGGTCTACCAGGGAATGTGGGCTTCCCAAGAACATATGGGTCAGCTGTTGGGATCTCCACAGTCCTTTACACACAGGCCCATAGTCCCAGTGGGAAGGCTATTAGAGGCAGAGTCAAGCCACCTGGCTGAAACCCAGAGGAGGAGGGTCCCCGATGTCAAATTTCCTTCCTAAGGCTCACCTTGCTGCCTCTTACCTGCCTGAAGCCCTTGGAAGATCTTGGAAAATGGGGAATACATTGCTTCTAACTACTGCCATCCCCTCCCCCACCGCACCACACACACACACACACATGGTGTGTCACTAAATAGGAAGAAAATCCAAGAAAGATTTTCTGTCATAGGGAGCCAGAGTGGTAGCACAGTGTATAGGGTGTCTGCCTTGCACTTGGCTGACCTGGGGTTCAATCCCCCAGCATCCCATCTGGTCCCTGAGCACCACTAGAAATGACCCCTGAGCACTTCTGGGTATGGCCCCAAATCCTAAAAATAAATAAACAAATAAATAATAAATAAATAAATAAATAAATAAATGTGCCAGAAAGCTGTTTGACAGTGATTTCGCCATCTGGTGTGCAGGGAAGCAAAGTTGAAAACCACTGTCCGTATAACAGCCCTGGCAGCCAGGTTTCCAAGAGCAAAGCAACTCCTTAGAAGGCCACCGGTAGGCAACACTGAGTGAGTCCTGGGACCCAAACGAGGGGTGGGGAGATGCTAAGGGCTTGGCTCACTCCTGGGAACCCATGTACCTCATCACATACTGAACTGCTGACTTCACTTCCTTCCCAGAGGCCATCGGAGGGAAGCGGAGTCACAAGGACAGGAAGACAGAGACCAGACAAGGGTTCCAGAAGTGGCCTGACCTCAGTGCAACACAACAGCCAACTCCTCCCTTTCTCCTTGGTTAGGAGCCCGGACAGCTGATTTGGATCAAAACAAAAAAAGACCCAGACATGAGGGACCTTGATCAGACTTCAGTGGAACTGGCCAGGGGTAAGCCTGAGGCTTGGGTCTTAGCCCATCTTAGCTTTGATGTCTGTGGGAGGCCCAGGCTGCCTGGGGTGCAACTGGAGGAGACCCTTGGCTGGGACTGCAGGGATAGGGTGAGAAGATCATTTTCTTTTCTATGAGTTTAAAACCAGATAAATCTACTGGCTACAGAATCCATTTAGACCTGTCAACACTCAGAGGCCTTTATTTTGTGGCAAATGATGGAGCTTTGCGACCTGGAGCACTACCATAGACGGCTCCACTCACTCCCCCTGGAGCCTTGACTGATCTTGGGGTCTTCTATTCAGCTATAAACTATTCCTGGACAATCTGATTCTCTTTAGGAAAGGGGGTGGGGTCTACATATTCTTCAGAGAAGCCCTTTAATTCAACCTGGTTGCTAGGGCCTTGACCCTGCTTTAATTAGGTCAGTGTTCAGAGAACCAAGCTGCAAGTAATGCAGGGCTCTCTTCCTTTTCATCCCCCAAAGATGAGACACTTGGGGATGCAGAGAGGAGAGATGTCAAAAGAGAAATCAAGACTCTCCAACACCTTCAAATAGCAACAAACATTCCCTCACCCCTGCCTGCCAGCTTCCCCGGTATAGCCCCATCTCAGTTCTGTTTCAAGGGAAATGGGGAGAGGAGGGTGATGGGGAATGGGTTCATGGGGGAACTTTTGGGTCACTGTCATTGGAGCAGAAGGACACATATCACTTCTGAACATTAGAATGAGCCCCAGCTCCAGCCCAAAAGACAAGAATGGACTTAGCCAGAGCAAACCCCAGCGAGCTGACAACTCCAGCACCCAAGCTCATCTCAATCAGCATGAGAAGGGGAGTCCTAGCTCAGCCCAATCACCATGAGAACTGGGGTCCCAACTCAGCCCAATCAGTATGAGAAGAGGGGGGGTCCCAGCTCATCCCAATCAGCATGAAAATGGGGGTCCTAGCTCAGCACAATCAGCATGAGAAAGGGGGTGGTCCTAACTCAACCCAATCAGCATGAAAAGGGGGTCCCAATCCACAGTCATTCCCTTTGAGGTCCAGTCAAAGATTCCCCTCCTTTGAGTTGACTCAAGAGTCTGGACATCCTGTTTATGAGGCTGCAGGGGCATGTCCCTCCAACCCTGAAGTTACTGAAGTTCAGGGGCCTGTGAGGGGGAGGATGAACTAGGCTCCCATTAGCCTCAGGAAAATCCCTCAAGAACTCCCCAACTCTCCCTACTCCATTTCCATCCCTCCCACCTTGGCCTTCTCTGGCAATGTCAAATTTCCCCAAGTAGCGAATGTCTTAGTGAATCCAAGCACTTGCACACCCACTACGGAAGAGCACCACTGCAGAGGGACCTCAACCATACTCCCAAGAGCACAACAGACACTCACAGCTGGTTAAACATGCGCTTCATCTCATCGGTGATGTTCATGGAGCCGACCTCATCATCCGAGAACCGAGTCACCTCTCCATCCTGCTCAGAGGTGTCCTCCTCCGATGTCACCTTTCGTTCTTTTTTCTTGGGGACCACCTGCTCCAAAAGAGAGACACAGGGGTCATTGGGGGTCTGTGGGGACAGAGAGGATGGACTGGGAAGGGAGCCCACAACTGGAGGATGGATGGACAGCTGGGGCAGCTCAGTGCTGGGAGGAAGTGCAGGACCTCTAAGAAGCAGTGGCATTAGCAAGAAGCATGAGGTGTCAGGCATGCAGGATAGGGGCCCCCGATGGCCTGCAGGAGCCAATTCGGCACCTCTCTTCACCAGAGAAGCAGCCCCATAGTCTTGGAAAGAGGAGAAAGCCAGATTGGTGCATATGGAACCAGGGTTGCTTCACAGTCAGGCAGGCAGAGAAACCCTCAGTCTCCCTGCTCACAGGCCAAAGCAGCAGCTGATGGTGAAGGAAGGGAGCCAGAGGGCTCAAGGCTCCCCCAGCTTCCACCAGTTCAAGCAGACATATAGGAGTGCAGCAAACGGAGACAGCAATGGAAGCCCCTCAATTTGCAGGAAGATGGACGGCTCCAGCAAGCCCAGCTCCCCCTAGAGGGGCCCACACTCACACATAAAAAGCACAACACACCAAATTGCTTTGGGTCCAAGCAAAAGCCAAAACACAAACCACCAACTCCAGAAGCAGCCCTTGAGAACAGCAAGTGGCCTTTGCAGAGCTGGATGTCCCCTCCTGGAGGACAAGCTACTTAGAAGTGCCACTTATATAGGGAGCCCTGGGGGACAGGGAGGGAGGATGCTAAGAGACTCTGGTGAGAAGGGAAATAAAAGAGACAGACACTTCTCCTTTCAGAGCTCTCAAGGCACAGGATGATTCACCAGAGGCCACCTCTGCAGCAGGGTGTGGGGCAGTGTGGCCTTGTGGCCCAGACCCTGGAGGTCAGAAGCTCCCTGTTCTAGCCACTGATCTGCTGTCTCCTTCCTTGAGCCTCTCATGTCGCCCACCCAGTGAGTGGTCTCCTCGGCCAAGATGTAAGTCTTGGGTATTTAAAGATGGAGTTGGATGCATCCACGTGCCTGTGAGTCCCTGAGCAGAGTTTCCTAGGGAGGTTGTGGGACTGAGTACATACTACCTCTGGGGAGCAGGTGGAGGGGTACTGAAGGGTACTGAAGGTTGTGAGCGAGGGCGTGGACATGGGAGGAAGAGGCAGGCAAAAGCAGGGCGGCCCTAGTCACCTGGAAGATCTTGGACACGTCTTCTGAGTTCCGCTGCTGTGCGACATCGCACAGCTTGGCCGTGATGTCGATGCGGCGGCAGATGTCCATGTCCACCTTCATGGCCTTTTCTTGGATCTTTGTGTCCAGGTCAGTCATGGGCTGCAGGGAGGACAGCAGGGGTTACACGAGCAAGGGAGGAAGCTGGCATGCGGGGTTCGGGGGACCCAGACTTTGGCTGGGTGTGAAGGGTTGGTGCTGTGGAGTTAGGGATCAGGGTGGGGGTAGCATGGGAGCTTGGACTCAGGAACAGAGCGGATCATGGGGGAGACCCTTTGTGGGGACCGGAAGGCTTCGTCTCCAAGGACAGTGTCAGTGTGGATGTGGTTGGCACAAAGAAGACAGGAAGGAAGCTTCCACGCTGATCTGACTGTTGAAAAATCCCTCCCCTCATCCACATTTCTTATCCAGTCCGACTGTCCCTCCTGAACCCCACATGGTGCCTATAAGATGGTGCTTTTATTCTGGGCTTCCTCTTCAGTAGACTAGAGAGGCTCACCCAGATTGAGGTGGATCCCCTGGGCTCCATCGAGGTAAAGTGAGGTGCAGACCTACCCTGGACTCTCCTTGTCTCATGACCTTGGCCCCAAAGCCAAGCCAGGCCCCTCTTCTGGCTGGCAGATTCTCCTTATATACAATGATTTTAACTCAAAGGTGGCAGGAAACTTGGGATTCCCAAGCAGAAAGGAGACCACTGCTGCCATCCACTCCCCCAGCACTCAGTGACCATGATTCTAACAATTCTCCAAAGGACATACACACCAGCCTTTCCCAACTTTGCAAAACAATCTTGCTACAGGCTGCTGGTCTGGGAACTTCTCAGGCTCAGTTGGTGGAGGGGGGATTTCCCCACAAACTTGCCCATCTCCTCCAGCTGCCGACACACACACACATCCATGTCCAGACACTGAGAGCCTTGGCTTCTACAGGCCCTCCCCATGGGAACATAGACACATACACAGACCATCAGAGGAGCCCCGGGGAGGGCAGGATGGGTTAAGCGGCAGATTAATGCATCTCTGCTCAAACTGAGGGAAGCGGACGTGAGGGGCAATGCCTGGTCTCTGATGCATCGGTCATCCTCACGGTCAAACACAGCCAGCCAGGACTCTAACTAGAAGCCAGCTCTGGAGCGGCTGAGTGAATGAAGCATCTTGCATGATAGGGGTAGGGGGGGGGGTGAATGAGGAAGGTCGTGATGCCTGGGGTTGATCAGTGGCACTTACATCACTCATGAGCCCCTTAAACACCACCAGCTCGGCCTTGAGCCGCTCAATCTTCTCGTTCATCTCCTCTTGGATAGCTTCAGCCTCCTGAGCCGCCTATGGGGGATGGAGATGGGGGAGGCTTTAGGGTACCAGGAACCTGGACCCAAAACCCAGAACACCAATGGGCAACCAGTTCAGCCACCAGAATGCCAGGGAATAGCACTGCCCAGTTGATAACACCTTTCAAGGCTCTTTTTAGTGCAGAGAGGAATCCACAGCAGATAGGAAGAGAACAAGAGCAAATTAACATAACCAGTGACATCAACCTTAGTACCATGGGCCAGGTTCAAATTTTAGGTACATTCATGTGAACGTTCCAGTGGGGGAGCAATTTCATCACAAATCACACACACAGACCCTGTGTGTCTGCCAGGGCCCTGGATCAGAAGGTTGGCCACACACCAGCCACAAGACCAGCTGAGGAGGGAACAGTATTTTCTTCTTTGTGCTTTTCTGAAAGGTCTCAGAATGCACTTAGGAGCATACCATGTTTGTGAAATACCAGGTCTTTCTGTGATGAACAGAAGATAGGACTCTGTACTGTATCCTCCAATCCATGGAGCTTCTGATGGACAATAATCTGTCTCTAGTTTCTGATTCCTGCTTTCAGTATCAGAGGGCAACTTTTTGTCTTTCTTTAGGGTTGCCACTGGTGGTGTCCTACCTCTGCACTCTGAGATCACTCCTGGAGTTCTCAGGTGACCTTTTGGGGCACTGGAAAATGAACCCAGGTCATTCACTTATAAGGCAGTTGTTGCCCCAGAAGGCAACATTTTAAAAATGTCTAAAGATAGGCTCCCTATGTTTTCATAGGGTGGTTGCTCTTGTCTCCACTTAAGAAAGGAAAAGACAGAGGCTGAGAAGGTACAGCCCAATGCCAGAGGGTCCAGGCTAAAGAACCCGAGTTCTGGGGGAGCTAGAGGACCAGACAAGTGACATCATGGCCCACCTGAGAATAGGCTGCCTGGGACATGCCCTTAGCTCTGGAACTCAGTGCCTCCCCTGTGCAGGGCAAAAGGAAGAGGCCCCTTCCCTAAACTCCCACGGAGAAGACAAGATATCATGAAGCAGGCATTGGGCTGGAAAGTGTCCCTGGCTTTGTTCTGGTGCCCACCAGGCCCTGCATATGCCCCTGCTAATCATCTTACCTCCTGCAGCGTGTCCACCATAGTCTGCAGGTTCATGCGCTTGGCCAGTTCTTCTTCCCATCTGCAAGAGGCAAAGGGTCAGGAGGTTAGAAGTAGCCTTCCTATATGAGTTCAGCCCTCATACCCACCCTCACACCCACCTCAGATCCACCAGTGACCTCTACTTGGCCTGTCCTCCAGGGATTCCTGCCCTAGAGGACAGGAGCCAAACAGGTGGACCCTAAACCACAATTCCAGTGAGATAGGGGGTGAGTGTTGAATGCCATGTCAGAGGTATGACAGAACATCCGGGGAGACAATGCCAGGAGAACTGCCACCTTCTCCGGCAAACTCTAACGTGCCGTGTAATACAAGCTATTTGCTGATACGAGAATTAAGTGTAGACATGAGCTGCAGAGGGGCCATAGGAGGCTCTTCTTTGGCCATAAAACACAATCCTGTGCTTATATGTTTATTTGGGGGCCATATCCAGCAGTGCTCAGGGGTTATTCCCTGCTAAACTCATTGCTCAAAAGCCACTAGTAATGCTGGGTGAAGGCAGTAGCAGAAAGACTATTTATTTTCAACTCAGGAGTCACCACTCCCAATGGCTCTCTGGAAATATGTGGTGCTAGAGCTCGAATCTAGATCTCCTTCCTGCATGCAATGCAAAAGAATGTACTTCCGGCCACTGAGACATCTCTCAGTCTTCAAGACATGGACTTTTACTGCGCAAGCCACAGCAATTCCTGAGTTCATTGGTCTTGCAGCCTACCCTAACCAACAAAATCTTCATGGAGAGCACTATCCTTGCCTAAGAGATGAGGGTACAAAGGTTCAGAGAGGTCAATCGTTCCTAACAAAGACACACAGCTTTTGTTTGGAATTCAAACCCAAGCCCTGTTTCCTTACTTTAAAAAAAAAAAAAAAATCAATCTAGCCTTTTCTTGTGCCAGGCTTTATTCCAGGGACTTTCCGGCCCTATGGCATTCACACGTATAGCATTCCCCTAACCTATCTTGCAGGCCATGGGAAAGGGGAGAAGAAGTCATTAAGGAACTTCTGACCTAACTTGTCCACCTCACAGTGTCCACCTCTCTTCTACCCTCATCATCCTCAGGTACAGGGTGAGGTGGACAGAGGCCTGGGTAAGCTATGACACAGCCAAGACTCAAACCTGGGCTGGAGGATCCACAGTGAGAGTACTTGGAACCCAGCCAGCCTCCCCCACAGACCCAGGCCCCCTCTGGCTGCCCCTTCTTCCGTGGAGAAAGCAGAAAGAATGATGGTCCCCTGCCCTTTGGCCTGGGACACCACAGTCTTTTCTCACCTCCCTACCCAGCCTCAGAGTTCAGAGGTCTGAAAGCCTTTTAGGATGCTGTTGGGGCAGCTAAAAATAGGCACAAGGGGAGAGAGATGGATAAAGAGCCTGTTACGTCACTGGCTTGGGGAAACAAGAGAAAACGGATACTGTTTGCACACACAGAGGAAAATTCCTCCTCTCCCACACAAGCCGTGCTGGCCCTGGCTAGGGTTTTGGGAGGAGACACAGACGCTCCTTGTCTGGCCAGATCCCTTGTTTGGACAGTCAGGCTGGGCCTGTCTGCTGGGCGTGGATGCCGGGTCTCAGAACCAGCAGACAATGGGGTTGGGGTTCCTACTGGGGGTCAAGGGCACATAGCAAGCTAAGGAGGGACAGTGAGACCCCAGGCAAGCAGCTCATGGCAATTCTGTACAGCCAGGGAAACTGAGGTCCAGAGTACAAGACGCCTGTCCAAGGTCACCCAAGACCTGAGATGAATGGGACTAAGGATTCCCAGTGGGGAGAGGTTTACCTGCCATGCTTAGCTCCAGCAGGGCGCCTCTGGGACTTCCCTCTGGGGAGGCCCAGGCCTGGGTCCCAAGCTGAATCATCCCTCCTGACTGTGCTTCTCTGAGGGGGGGCAGGGGACTGGAGCTGAAGCCACGAGGCAGAGCGGTATAAGGGAGGCCTGGCCCAGAGCTGGCTGCAGAGCCTGGCTCTGACGCTCAGTTTTTGTTATTGGTTGTTTTTTGGTTTTAGTTTTGGTTTTGGTTTTTTGTTTTTGTTTTTGTTTTTGCTTTTGGACCACACTCAGCAGTGTCCAGGGGTTACTCCTGGCTTTGCACTCAGAAATCACTCCTGGCAGGCTCTGGGTCCATATGAGATACTGGGGATTGAACTAGGGTCTGTCCGGGGTCAGCCTCATGCAAAGCAAATGCCCTTCTGCTGTGCTATCACTCAGGCCCCCTGAGGCTCAATTTTACCTATGTCTGTGTCTGCAGCCAAAACATAGCAGAATCAGATGAGAAGTATATCTGCGGGTATTGGAGAATGTGCACACCCCCTTTGCCATGCGGTCTCATTGTGGTCAAGCCAGCCCACTCTCCCACTCATTGTTCTAAGAAGGAAACTCCTGAGGAAAACAGGGCTAGGTGTCCATAGACCCACAGACCCGTAGGGACAGCGGCTGCCCCAAAGCACCCAGGGCCTTTGAATCTCAGATTCAGCAGCCGCCGCCACTTATTGGCAACCCAGGGTGCTGTGCCCTGGGCTTGGTGCCCTGATGCAGACACCTTCCGCATTCGTGCATTTATTTAATCTTCTTGAGGCAAAGAAGTCTTCTCTGAACTCAGCTAGGAGAAGAGGGAACAGAGGTTCAGAGGTGAAGCAAGTGGACTAAGGGTGCAGAGTGAGGGGGCAGGCAGCAGACTTGAGCCAAACGCAAGTTCTAAAAGCTTCAAGTCTCAAATGGGAGGATGCACCGGATCCTCTGTTGACACCAAACCAGCAGAGTTAGCCTGGGATGAAGAATCTACATTCAGAACCCGCTCCCCAGAAAATAGTGCTGAGGGACACCCCACACCTTGCATTCCTCACGCTTCTCAGCTGCACCCCAGCAGATGAGCTTTGCACCCTTGATTTTAGGCATCATTGAGGACCCAAGTCAGATAAGGTGGGTGACTGATGCTCTTGGGAGACCACAACAAATGCCCGAGTGCAGATGGAAACAAGCTTGGCAGACCAAAAGTGCTGCCTGCATCAGGCCACTGCCGTACGGTTGTCCCTCCCAATGCGGGAGGGAAACCTGGCTCTACCCGCTTAGATGTTGACGAGGCAGAAAGCCTCTGCCCTTCAGCTGCTCTGGCTGACTTGGTGAAACGATGGACGAACGCCAGGTCCCAGGAGGTGCCCTGATGCCCTTATTTGCTGCCACCCAGACAGTAGCCATATCCCTGGAAGCTGGCCATCATGCTGTATGTGGGCTCTGGAGTGTCCCTCTCATCCCTTCCCCGACCTGGGTCTGCCCACAGGGTGATGAGTTTCAGCAGGACCAAGTTTCTAGCAGAGGGATCAAAGGAAAAGGCGGCAGGAACACCAGCGGGGAACCAGCTCCATGGAAGCAAAGAGGCACCTCTTATAGGTGGGATGTAGGTGAGCACAGGTAGGCCTTTGCAAAGTCCCCTGGTGATCAGCAAGAGGAGCCACAAGAAAATCGACATGTGGCATGAAATCCACTTGCCCTAGAAGATCAACAACCTAGCACAGATCATACTTGGAGGGGACCAGGGTGGGAAAGTATGGGTCCTACCCAGAAATGTACAAGGAGAGCTTCTTGACTCCTTGAGAGGGGCTGGGCAAGCCAGGATTCCGTTCTAGGGCACATTCAGAGATGGCCAGCCCACCCCTATCATTGAATGCTGTGCTCCCTGGCAAGGGGAAGGTGATCTTGTCTAGTCAGAGACTAGATAAATATCAACTCTCTTCGGGGGGTGAATGGGGCTGAGAACAGCTGTGTGGGGCCTCACAGCTACACTAGACAGAGATATAAACTCCTCATATGAGGAGGGACCATAAAGGAGGCACCAAACAGCAAACCAGGGTCAAGTACCCAAAGCACTCAGTGTCCCCCTGCCTGATCAACAGCTCATAAAGCGCCTACTCCTGCTCTCCTGATGGCGGAAGGAGAGAAGGAGAAGAGTTACTTCCATGCCGGAAGTTCCACACCCTAGCTTGGGGAGTGCCAGACCTTCTTTTACTGTCAGGTTCCATCTCCCCTCCTTGCTCACATTTCCCATAAAAAGATGCTTTACTTCTCGGAGGTGTCCGCCTGCCCTGCACTCACTTGCTCACTCACCCAGACACACACACACACACACACACACACACACTCAAGGCACTCAAACATACACTTACGCGTGCACTCACATTCTCAGTCATGGACACATGCACATCACTCATTCATACACTTACTCACACACACAGGCATCCAAGCATGCGCTTTTGCACACTCTCAGGCATGAAGGCACTCACTCAAGTGAAGACACACGGCACAAAATCTCCCATTTGTGCAGAAAAAGAAACCAAAGGCTAGGAATCACTCGCGCCAGTGGCCCTCCTCCCTTCCCCACTTCCTCCTGAAATCCTTTTTCTTCTCCCAGGCTTGTCTTCAGTCTCAGCTTTCTCACGGGCAGGACAGATACTTTCATCCCTTTTCTTCCAGCAGCTCCAGCTTGAGGCATCTGAGCTGAATGGGGCCATACTGCTTTCTCAAGGGAGGATCTGCCCAGGGCCAGCCCATTATGCCAGGCATAGCCATGAGGGTCTGCTGTCTTCCCCACCTCCAGTCAGGCCCCAGACCCAGGATCCCAGTTGTGCCCAAGACCTCTTTGTCTCTGCCTGCAGGTACCTGTTTATGTGTGCCAGCTTCTCTAGGTCCCTCATCCATCAGCATAATCTCTCGGCACAGAAAATAATAATGAGGACAGAGGGCACATGGAGATGATGGAACTACTGGGCAGGACACTGGCCTTGGGTGCTGCCCAGGCAAAGCCCCATGTTTTTCCATGGAGGCAGATTTCTCATGTCTATGTTAATGACGAAAAAGCCAATGTCCATCAACCATCTCGCCCCAATCACAGGACTGGGAAGGTGTTGTTGTTTCTAATATACAGAGATGAAGACTGAGACTGAGGGACTCCCCCAAAATGAAAGCCCACAGGAGCCACATTCATCTCACATTACATCTGAGTGTAGGAGAGGAAGCAATAGGACAGTGAGTAAGACACTTGTCTTGCGAGTAGCCAATCCATGTTCAACCCTTAACACCCTATGTGGTCTCAAGCCCTGCCAGAAGTGATACCTAAATGCAAGAGCCAGGAGTAAGCCATGATACTTACATGTTACTAGGTGTAACCCCCACCAAAAAACAACAAAACCCCCAAGTCTACACATAAGAAAATGGAGGTGCAGGGCCAGTCTGTTAGGAATAATTCCTGAGTGCAGAGCCAGGAGTAACCCCCGACATATGACCCCGCAAAAACAAAAAACAAAAACCATTCTGCTCCAAACTCCTAAGGGTCACATGATACCCCAACCCCAGCAAACAGGCCATCCTGTCTGGGCAGGACAGCAGGCCCAGGTCACTCTCATCCCTAAGCTGATCAATATCCCCTATTCGAACCCTCCTGCAGCTTTGTGCTGAAAAAGTGAAACCAGGAAGTCTCAGAACGTTGACACAGGGCACCCAGGAGACCTGTGGACCACACCGGAAGTGATTCTCAGCCTAGCAACAGCTAGGGGGTGTTAGAGAGCAGCAGGATCGAGCATATGTACCAATGCTGGTGTGTGTGTGGGGGGGGGAGTTGAGGCCAAGAAGAAGCCCCCATGGTCCCCAGGATGAGTCAGGTCTGAGTAGGAACCACCCCCTCCCCCAGTGCAGACATGCACTCCTCTCCACCTCTCTAATCATTCACTGCTCTGGGTGGACCCCCAAACCCCAAAGCATGGGAAGCCCCAGAGTGGCTGAACCCTCTTACTCATCACTCCACTGCCCTCCTACCATTGCTGTCCCCCTGCCCAGGAGGGTCCCCTCTGCCCGCAGCACAGGCTCTCTGCTCTGCACTGTCCAGAATTTTCTCTGGGGGTTGGAAGCACGGCAGGCAGGAGCAATGCGCTGCCCTCTCCCACTTCTCTCTGCCGTCCAGGATGAGGAGGAGAGTAGAGGGGAGGCAGGGGCATCTGGACAATGAGCGGGAGAGGAAATGACTCCACTGAGCAGTCTGGGGCCTCAGCTCCGTCTCAACTGAATGAAGGAGGGGGGTGGGGATTGGACACCACCCAACCACATGTGGTCAACCCTCATTCCTGAAGAGCCACTGTAGGGCCATGTGATGGACGAGAAGGCTCGGCTGGTCACTGGGGGAGGGGGAGGAGGCAACAAGGCCAGCCCCCACCCTACACCCCTATACACACACACCCGCCACACTGAGATGCCCGCTGCCCATGAGACACAGGAAAGAGGCAGACAGGCCTGGTGGGGGTGGGGGGGACACAGCAGGCTGAAGTCACTGGTAGGAGCTGACTCACAGCTGTTTTCACTTCCTGTGCTGAGTGGGGAGAGAGAAAGAGACAGACAGACAGAGACAGACAGATAGGGAGCGACAGAGAGTCAGAGATGGAGCTGCGGCTCGAAGAGCCATGGTACAATCCTAGGGGAACAATTAAGGCTCCAGCAACAGCATTGGGGGTCTCTGGGTAGAGCTCCTAAGTGCTCCTGGCAGCCAGCACCTGAACTGGGCTCCTCCCCACACAATACCCAGCGCTCAGTTTCGGAGTAGTCTGGTCTCTGGTGGGGTCCAGTTTTCTCATCTGAGAGGGAGGTTCAGAGAATGGCAGAAGATGGCAGTGAAGGCACAACCCTCTTGCTCCACCCTTAGGAGCCAAGCTGAATTGGGGACTGTGGCCGTAGGCTCAGGGAACTGGCTGGGAACCAGAGGAATAATCCCCACCTTTCGGGGAGACACACCCAAGACAGCTCACTCAGGTGATGGGAAGAGAGTTCAGGGAAGGCTGGATAGAAAACTTCACTCTGGGCCAAGCATGGGCCTAGCTCAGGGCAGAAGGCAGGTGGGGCAGAAAGCAGCCTTCTCCCGATAGTGGGGAGTCGACTGCCATGGCGGGGTGCGTATTTAGGGTGCCTCTGCTTCTGCTGAGCCTTCCAGAGACTTTTGAAAAGCATCAATGAGAGGCCGGAGTGACAGACAGTACAGAGGGCAGAACTTCTACCTTGTATGCAGCCAACCTTGGTTAAAGCCCTGGCACCCTATATGGTTCCTGACCCCCACCAGGAGTAATCCCTGAGCACAGAGCCAAGAGTAAGCCTTGGGCACTGCCAAGTGTACCCCTCCAAAAAAAAAAAAAAAGCCACCATTGATTGAATCACTTTCCTCCTACACACACCCCCATCCCCAGAGCAACACCAAGTAATGCACAGTGATGGCAGGGAAGAAAAGGCACAGGAACAAAAGTACCAGGGAGTGTCTCACCCCATTTCCTGTATCACTTTGCTTTCAGGAATACAGCTTGGCTCCCTCAACCCTATGTGCCTGCCCCCATCCCTTTGCTGCCATCTGCACTGAACCCTGATCCAAGGAGAGGATTTCCCGCCCTACAGATGTGCCCGGCTGCCCAGCTATGCTCCACTGCTTGTGGAAGGAAACACAAATTAAATGCCAACTGATTGTCTCCATGGAGGAGGCATTAATTTAATGTGAACACTTAACCAGGGCAGCCAATTCCATTATAGGGCGGGCAGTAATGGCCCTGGGCAGAAAGGCGGGCAGTGACGAGCCGGGAGGAGAACCCACATATCGAGTGTGCACCTCCACCCAGCACGCTGCCACCCTCACAGACACACACACACTTACACACAGTCAAACTCAAATGAGCACAGACACATATGTGTACAAGCAGACACAGACACACATAGGTATGTTTCACAGGAAATGGCAGCCCCTCCAAGGAGCTCAGCATGCAGGCCAACTCACAGCAATGAGGCAACAGGGAGGAAGGGCTCCAAGTTAGAGCCCAGACTCTCACGACCTCTGTCTGCCTGGCCTCCAGAAATCCCTTCTCTGCCAGGGCCTCCATCTTCCCACCCACAGCAGCCCCTCTGGCTGTCCCTCTGCATATGGCCTTGGTAGTTGCTGTGGGCAGACCTTGAATATCAGCCTCTCTAGGAAACAGGAAGCAGTGATGTCTTCAGATGTCTGCCCCATGCAGTTACCCAGGGGACCTGGGTTCTGCCCTCTTCAACAGACACTAGCAACCAAGCAGTGGGCTTTTAAAAGTAGTCTCTGTTCTGGGATTGTCTGTTCTGGGATCATTCCTGAGGGCTTGCTAGGGGCCTCCAGGCACACAAAGTTCCATCACAGGAATCTCCTGGTCAGGAAAGCACTGAAGGAAATGCCCTCAGCTGTGGGAGGCCCCAGGGGAAACAATGCACATGAGCCAAAGCTTCTGGTCCTTCATCCAAGCAAAAGGGGCAGCAATTCCTCACCCCTCATGGACCATGGCCATTCTAACCACCAACTTTGGGGTGTGAGTTTGTGCATGCATGTGTGAATGTATGTATACATCCTTCCCCTGATCATGGAAGCAGAGGTGGCAATTCCCCCAGGGGATTCCAGGATCCCCTGCCATGCCCTCTGGGGATCCTGAAGCC
This sequence comes from Suncus etruscus, assembly GCF_024139225.1. Taxonomy (NCBI): domain Eukaryota; kingdom Metazoa; phylum Chordata; class Mammalia; order Eulipotyphla; family Soricidae; genus Suncus; species Suncus etruscus. The sequence goes on along the minus strand of NC_064851.1, from coordinate 19,125,210 downwards.
TGTGAGAGGATGGCAGTGGGATTCAGCCATGATGGAGTAGATGGTGAAGGAGAGTTGCATGGAGCCATCTGCTCCCTGTTTCCAGGGACCCAGGGTCCTCTTGTTGGCTGGTCTCTGGGGCTCTCCATTGGAGACCACTAGGTGGAAAAGATAGAATGGAAAGTCCCCATTCTTTAGGCCTACATCCCTCGATGCAACAAGGCTGGACACAGGCTGAGCCCTTGGGGTTCACCCTGACAAAGCCCTCAAGGCAGGGATAGAGTCCCCCCCCAACCCAGAAGACACAAGGCACTTAGGGCATCTCAGGCCCTGCCACAATGTGGTCCAAGGTTGCCACCTGGCATCCTTGTTGGTCCCAGTGTCCTGCCTCACCTAAATGTCCTTCATTTAAAAAAAACTCTAGTGAGCTGGCTGCTCTGAGGTGCCCAAGATCTCAATCTGCAGGCAGGGCCGTGCCCTCTTCTAGGACTTCTGTTTGGACACCACTGCCCCCCCCAAACCAGACCACATAGGAGGAACGTGGCTACACCCAGAAAGTGGTCTAGGTCCTACACTACAGCCCCCTTGAGGTTCCTGGAGCACTATCACCTCTTCCAGGCTAATCTCACCTGCTCCAGGGAGCCCAGAGTACCTCCTCCAGGAAAAAGCTCAGATGCCTTCCCAGTGGCATCCAGGGTGTGTCTATGGTCAGACTGAAGAAGAGGGAAGCTTGTGCTTAGATGAAAGGGCTGGTAAATGCCAGTTCTGTGCCTCCACCACTCCCTGTGATGCTGTCCCACCTGAGAGGGGATTGTGGAAGGTAGGACTACACCAAGGGACTGCACCAGTCCAGGTCTCACTGACCCCACACCTGGAGCAGCAGCTCCCAGCAACCTCCCCTCCTATGCACTCCTGGCAAACTAATGAGAAAACACCCTAATCTCCCCTACATACACACAATGACAGATTCAGAGGGCTGCTGGGGGCCCAGGCCTTGCCAGGAACAGCCCTTAACATGTGGCTCTTCGCTTCAGCAGCCAGGGCCTAGAAAGGCCTCAGCATTCCAGCTGAGTCTGTCCGGCCTCTAGTCTTATCACTCTCCTTTCTCCAGCAGGCTCCGAGGTGGTGGTCCCACGAGCCTCATCATGAGTGATCCTTGAGCATAGAAACAGGAGTAAACTCTGAGCACTACCAGGAGTGATTCCTGTGCACAGAGCCAAGAGCAAGAGAAATAATAGAAATGGGCTTGGTGGAAGCACCAGTTTTGTGGGAACAAGTGTGAACACACCAGTCAGCCTGAATCACACCCTCAGCAGAGCCAGTCCTATCCCTCAGCCCTTTGTCCATGGACACTTGGGTCAGCCATAGAATACATTCAGAGATGGCTGGTCCAGTCCTATCATTAAGCACTGTGCCTCAGTTTCCCTGCCCAGGTGGAGATCTGACCCAGAAACCATCTTTGGCACATGAACGCTGGGTCACCTTCCTCAAGCAGTGAGAATCCAGAGAGGTTAATGCCTCTCCTGTGAAAGGGCTCTGGGACCACATGCTGGGTGGGAAGGAGGCAAACAGCACACCCAGGACAGGGCTGGTGAGCCTCACTGGTGAGCCCAAACCATCTTTGTAGGTCCTGACATCTCTGCTCCTCTCCCTCTAATAATCCTTATCTCTCCCCTTGAAAAGGGACACTCCCAGCCATAGAGTTTGACCTTTCTGTCCTGGTCTGGCCATCCTAACAGAGGCCTGATCCCAAGCCCCATTGCTAGCTGACTCTCAGTTTCTGGGGTTCCAGCTCATTCATGGGGGAATAGGTCCTGGGGTCCCAGGCCAGGAAGCAGAAAGACACAGGGGTCAGGAGCTTAGGAGCTCCACCCAAAGACCTGTTTACAGGGATGAGAGAACTAGCAGTTCCCAAGTCTATTTTGGAAAGTTAATGTGCACCTTGGGGCTCTTGGTTATTTATTCTGTGGCTCTGCAGTGCTACATGTAAATGCAAGGCTATGTGTGTGTGCGTGTGTGTATGCATATGTGTGTGTAAGTGCATACACACAAATCTAATCTCCCTGCATCAAAGCCACAACACTCACACACAGTTGCCTAGAATACTGACTTCCTTCCCTCACCCTCTGTAGCCCATAGAAGGCCCCACAGACCATCAGAGTACAGGCCAGCATGTCACTCCTCCAGATAGGTCTGACTCCTCATCCAGAAATGAGGAAGAAAATAGTCCTATCAGAACATACAAATGCAAAGGCACCATGTGCAATGGGGAAATTTTTTACATGGCACCTGGCCTCCCAGATATCAGCTCAGAAGTCCAGTCCCAGGTTGGGGACATAGCTCAGAGACCAGGAAAACACATTTTGCATGGGACTGCGTTTGAACCCTGGTATCACATGGCCCCTTGACCACTGCCAGGGGTGGTCCTGATATTCCCCAGAGCTCTTCCAGAAATAGCTCTGGTGGTCCATAATACCATAGAACCAAAGCACTTCCACATCCTAGCATCTAAGGATTGAACCGCTGGGGCCTAGCCAGGTATCATTGAAAGTGAACTCTGCTTCTAAAAAGATTCCCAGATCATTTGTCAAGGAGACATTTGAGGGGTGAAATGGCTAGTTCAAGGACACATGGCCAGGCTCACTGAGGGGACTTGGTGCCTATACATTACCATGGTGTAGGAGGAAGACAGGCAGATGACAGGACCAGGAAACCAGTCCCATGTGGGCCTTGTGCAATGGAGGTGGGTGGTAGTGGGCACAGCAGCCCTAACTGGATGGGAAGCTGCAGGCATGGCAGGACAGCTCATTCGACTCTGGTGGCCAGCCAAGAGAGGATTAGTGAGTAAGCACTGCTCCAGGGGACAGACTCAACCCATAGGACCAGCTTCCTGTCATCATGCACCCCCAAAATCCAACCTGATACGAGCCAGGGGAGAGCACTAGAATGGCCCAGCATAGGTGGGGTCCCCCTCTTGGAGAAGAGAAGCCAGATGGGAGGGAAACAGAACTGGGGAATAGAATTCAAGTACCAGAGCACAGGCCCAGTCTAAGGCCCTAAGCTTGAACCCACCTATGGTCTTTATAAAAGAGAGAGAGAGAGAGAGAGAGAGAGAGAGAGAGAGAGAGAGAGAGAGAGAGAGAGAGAGAGAGAGAGAATATCAGGTGGGAGGGGAAAGGAAATGAGGCAGCTCTCAGGAGCTCTCATTGGTGAGGTTCCTGGCAGAGACCCCCATGGGAACCCTCCCCCCCATTTCTTCATTTTGCTCATTCTATTAATGGGGATACTGTGGCTTGTGGAAGCCAAGTAGTTTGTTCTGGGTCCTGATCTTGATGATGGACATCGCAAAAAACAGTTTCGGACAGATGTATCTCCCCCTCCCATCCTGACAATCACCCTCCCAGGCAGGTCCTGTCACTATTCTCATTTCTCAGAGATGCATGAGACTATGCAAGGGAGTTATACGTAGGGCCAGGCTGAATCACTGTCCAGCTCAAGAATTCACCCTCAAGGTAGTCAATGGACCTGGCTTTGCTCCCCTCATGGAGTATGGAGGGGAAAGGAAGTTGACAAAGCACACTCTCTAACCCCCCTGTTTGCTGCTCTGCTCCCTGGGGGTCTCCTAGCAGGAAGAAGGTGGGTCCATTTCCTGGACACCAAGAGGCATCACTTCTGAACTACAAGAGCAAAGCACTAAGGTCCCACCCAGTCCGCTAGGCTGGGCCCCCACTCCCAGTGAGGGCCAGAATTCCCAGCTCTGCTGGGCCTCGGAGGGTCAAAGATGACCTTCAGATTACAGTCAGCTTATAGGGAGTGTCTCCCAGAGTTCTGCAAGTCCACTCTACAGAACCAGCAACCCTCACTGTGCAGCTCAAACCTACGGTACCTCATTTGTAGAATGGCCTTTAGCTTCATGAAACCTGAACTCAGCCAGGAATTGCCATTAATTTATTCTTCATTTAGTCTCTGTGCCCAGCTCTGTGCACCTTGGACATAGACAAGACTATGACCACTAAGCAGCAATTGTGATTTTGCTTATTTTGGGAGCTGGCCCATATTCAGCAGCTGGGAGATAGTGACTGAGGGGGATAGGGAGACTGCAGGACTGAGATGAGACATTCTTCTTCTCTGAGGCACACATAGTGGGCCCTCACTGGTACATACCCGATGAGTGTGTTAGAGAGCTAGGGCTGCTGAGGAACCAAGGGCAGAACTGGGGTACCACCATTCCTGCCCACTTGCTGACTACGTGGCCCCAGGTTCCTGCTGCACCTCTCTGGACCACTCCTGTGCACCAGAAATTGAGGCTCTCCCTTCACCCTCCTGAAGCTGGCCCTGCAGGGGGGGCTTCTACAACCTGCCTGGCTTCCTAGTACAGACAGCTGCCTGGCCCACCCCTCCAGCAGGCCCACAAAGGCTGAGGAGGGCCTCCTCCTGGTGACTTTGCCTCCGGACAGATGGAACCTTCGTGTGGCAGCTGTCAGGACAGATGGCCTGCGTGGCCTTAGGGGGCCAGGACACCCCACAGCACCCAGCAGGCTGAGCTGCTTAACCCTTTCCGAGCCCAACACCAGCATGAACAACTCCTTGGCCACACACTCAGGCCTCTTTGTCCTCTTCCCCTGGGGGATGAGAGACCTTCAGGGGGAGAACCAGGAATCAGCAAGGCTTAAGAGAGGGAACTGGGGAATAAAGGCGGTCCTGCAGCTAAGCTATGAGGGCAGCTCTAAACTGCAGAGCACTGGCTGTACTATAGGACAAGCAAGGTAGTGCGTGAACTTGGGTGTTTCGCTTCCAGTACAGTCAGCAGGGCAAGGGCCACCAATCACCTTTATGGGGCAGGAGCCCACCAGGTCTGTCCGTATCTCCAGCCCAGAAACAATATACCTATGAAGGAGGCCCAGCTCTATCAGATGAGGCCCCATCACTCTGGCCTCAGTTTCCCTGTGAAGTGGGACAGGGTCAGTCCCAGCCAGGTACCGGGGCAATTCTGGCTTACAGGTTTTCCTGAAATCACCCAAAAGAACATGGCTATGTAAAGGCTCTCAACAGATGTGCTCCACTCAAGGAATGTACCCTACAAGTATGTATGAGCAGAGGCCCATAAAATGGGTACTTGGGGGAACTTTGGGGGCCCACAAGAGTCCCAAACAAGACCAGGATGTGCACAGAATCTTCAGGGGCGGTGAAACTTAAAATGGATGGAGTTCACAGAGTCCAAGCCATGAGGCAAAAGAATAGAGTGACCTATGGAAACTCCTGTCCCTAACACTGAGGACAGTGTCCCTAAGGAAAGGGAAGAAGGAAGCCGATGATAATATGGCAAAGACCACAGGGCTGGATCAGATCTGGTGCTGTGCAATCCTGGGCTGTCACCGCCCTCTGGAAAAAATGCTGCCTATAGACTATGGGCAGACCCGATGTCTCCAAGGCTGATTTAACAGCCTTTCTACACGGCACCTTCTCTAGCCTGCACAACACCCCCAGTCCCCTACACAGAAGCCTGAAAACAATAGATGGACAAATAAAAGGATCAACAAAGGATCCTTGGGTCATTTTGTTGTTGTTTTCCTTTTTCAATTTTTCTTTCCCCCAGTGGAAGCACTTCTGTCCTCGCTCAGTGTTCAGAAGACCACGTGATACCAGGATTCAAATGCATGCCTGGCCTTGAGTGTGTAGCTTCTAGCTCTGGTCCGGAAGAGTCAATTCTAAACAGGAAGAGCAGAACACCTCCCAGATCCCCTGTATGAAGGTTCCTTATACCTGCCTGCAAGGCCTCTCTCTGGGAGTTTGTCCCACAACTCCAGAATCTGTAAGGACAAACCCCATCTCTAATTCACCATCTAGGTGCATATACTGACACAGGTGACACAAACTACCAACACAGTGCCTGACTGCATCCTGAGAAGGGACATTAAAGCTCCAGGTTCCAGGCTGCAGAAATTATACAGCAGGAAAGGTGCTTGCCTTGCACATGACTAACTCAGGTTCTATCCCTAGCACCCCATATGGTCCCTTGAATCCTGCCAGGAGTGATCACTGATTCAGGAGTAAGCCTTGGACACTAAAGGGTGTGGCCCACACCAAAAAAAATTAATTTAATTAAAACATTCTGTATCCCCAAATCTATACAATCAATGGCCCTGCCACCATCTTTCCAGGGGAGTTTCAGCTTTCTGAGCACCTCTGCAAGCAGGAAGAGGAGCCCAGACAGGACTGCACCAGGCATGGTCCTTCACACCGGTGAGGCCCGGCCCTCACGCCTGCTCTGCCCTTACATCATTGACCACCAACACGTCCTGCCACTTGCCCATACTCAGTTTCCTCTTCTGTGCTAGAAAGGAAGTGATCCATCGGGAAAACCTGTCCATGACATACTGGATGGCAGAACTCCAGGGGACCCTGGAGACCCTGAATCTGCTCAGCATGAGATGGGGTTCTAGCATCATGAGCTCAAGAGCTCCTTGTGAAAGAGACTGAGCATGGCTCCTCCTCTGAGGGGACCCCTGTCCCTGCCTCCGTGGCCTCCACCTGGGGTTCAGGGGGCGTGATGCGTCTGGACTTACTCTAGTCTGATCCAAAGCTACAAAGCTGCCTTTGTCTCTGATGAAACCCTAATCCAGCCACCCTGACGTCAACCCTGGGAAAACAAAGCCAGGACAGGCAAGTCTTGGATGTCGCTGGCTCATGGGGGAGGCCTGAAAGAGCCTCACCCAGAGGCCCTGAAGAGGCCATCGTGAGCTGGACATACGCTGAACCCAGATATTGTGGCCTCACAGGAGTCCCTACGAGAAATAGCTGTGTGCTCATGCAGGCTTTGAATATCTTCCTGTGGGATTCAGGCCCACAGCCAGAGGCTTATGACTCACTTCTTGTCCTGGGAGACAGGAGGAACTTTGAAAGAATCCCCCAGACCCAGGTTCTAATCCCAGTTCTGACCCCCACAAGGAGGCAGGGATTTGGGGCAAAAACCAAGAATGGGGTTAGACAAGTACCTCTGTTATGGAAAGGATGTCTCCTCTAATGACTGCTCAGACAAGCTACAAGGGGTCAAGCAGACCTCCCTCTCTGCTTCTCGTTCCCAGCACCAGCTCCAACAAGAGCAGGAAGCCATGTGCTCCAAGTGGCATGCTACACTGGGCATAACCCTGAGTGCTCAGTCCTCTCCTCCAGTGACTGTTCAGACAAGCTACAGGGAAAGGAGAGGGTACGTAATCTTCTTCTTCTTCTTCTTTTTTTTTTTTTTTTTTTTTTGGTTTTTGGTTTTTGGGTCACACCTGGCAGTGCTCAGAATAGAGCCTGCAGCAGGAGAACCTGGAGTTGGCCAGGGAGGGTTTGGTGTGGGCCCACGAGACTCTAAGTTAGGCCTTCACAGAGGCTTCTCCTCCCAAGTGCTCTAGCCTCTGGGAGTTTCTAAATCCTTTTCTTAGAGGGCTACCAGCTCCCAGAGGGTTATCAAAAGACCCCTGTTCTAGGGAGCCAGTCCCAGACCCAGACCCAATACACTGCATGCCTTCAAAGGACTGTTCCTCCCTGGCCTCACTTTTCTCATCTGCAAGATGGTCCTGGGGGCAGGGACTGCAGAGAAAAGTTAAGACACTGCAAAGATTTCAAAGAAACAGGCGGCAGGCCAAGGAGACAGCATCGGGTTTAGTACATGTGTGCCCTGCCCGAGTTCCATCCCTGACATCCTGCAGCACCCCCAGGATCTCTAGGTATAGCCCTGGGGGTACATCCCCAAAACCGCCAGGCTGTCTGCTCCATGGGGCACAAGCACTGTAACTCTAAGTTGGTATTTTGGCCAAGTAGCGTCGGGAGCAACTCCACAGGCTAAGCAGTGCTCAGGTGGCCCCTCCAAATTAAAGACAGAAAGTATATCTGTACAAAAAGAAAGGAAGGAAGGAAGGAAGGAAGGAAGGAAGGAAGGAAGGAAGGAAGGAAGGAAGGAAGGAAGGAAGGAAGGAAGGAAGGAAGTAAGGAAGTAAGGAAGGAAGGAAGGAAGGAAGGAAGGAGAGAGAGAGAGAGAGAGAAAGAAAGAAAGAAGAAAGAAAGAAAGAAAGAAAGAAAGAAAGAAAGAAAGAAAGAAAGAAAGAAAGAAAGAAGAAAGAAAGAAAGAAGAAAGAAAGAAAGAAGAAAGAAAGAAAGAAAGAAAGAAAGAAAGAAAGAAAGAAAGAAAGAAAGAAAGAAAGAAAGAAAGAAAGAAAGAAAGAAAGAAAGAAAGAAAGAGGGCCGGGAAGGTGGCGCTAGAGATAAGGTGTCTGCCTTGTAAGTGCTACCAAGGAACGGCGTCCCATATGGTCCCCCCAAGCCAGGGGCGATTTCTGAGCACATAGCCAGGAGTAACCCCTGAGCGTCAAACGGGTGTGGCCCAAAAACCAAAAAAAAAAAAAGAAAAGAAAAAAAGAAAGAAAGAAAGAAAGAAAGAAAGAAAGAAAGAAAGAAAGAAAGAAAGAAAGAAAGAAAGAAAGAAAGAAAGAAAGAAAGAAAGAAAGAAAGAAAGAAAGAAAGAAAGAAAGAAAGAAAGAAAGAAAGAAAGAAAGAAAGAAAGAAAGAAAGAATATCTGTACATGTGGGGAAATGGCAATGATGCTGCCTGGAAACAAGATGGATCAAAGAGCTCATGGCCTGTAAGAAGAAAGCCCAGGTGTGAGGAAGAAGGGCCAGATAAGGTGGAGCGGGAAGCTGCCTTCCACCATGGGCAGAAAGGGGAGTTACCGGATCCCCAGAGGCCTGAGCCTCTCTAACAAGATGTCAGGACCCCAGGGACCAGCCAGAGGCAGGGGCCCAACTGGGAACTCCAAGTAGATGGAGTATAGATAGACATTCCCAGATACATGCTCACACCCATTCTAAGGGGTACCCTAATCCCCAGCAGCAAAGTGGCCCCATGGAGGCCTCACCAAAATATGAGAGACTGGAGAAAGACCCACACACACAGCCCTGCCCAACCTTAGATTGAGGCTGGATGAGGAGGAAGTGAGAGCGAAGCAAAGAGCAGAGCAAGAAGGAGCAGAGGGCAAAAGAGAGATTGCAAAATAGAACACAGAGAGCTGCAAGGACTGGCCAAGCCAGGGGCTAGGTCAGGATCCACAGGCAGAGAGAAGGGAACAACAGGCCAGCCGAGGGGGTGGGAGGGTGGGGGTGGTGGTGGTGGTGGCAGGGGCAGGCCTGTGCACTGGCATGGTCACCTCACTCCACATTTTCCTAGAATACCCTTCCCCTTTCTTTTCCACTCTATTTTTGCCTTTCTTTGGGGGAGTGGGGGCACACCTGGCAGCACTCAGGGGTTACTCCTGGCTCTGCACTCAGAAATCACTCATGGCAGGCACGGGGACCATATAGGATGACGAGATTCGAACCACTATTCATCCTGAATTGGCTGCATGCAAGGCAAACGCCCCTACCACTGTGCTATCTCTCCGGTCCTCTTTTCCACACTAACTTGCCCTTCAAAGCACAGGTCAGGGGAAGTCTTCTCCAGGAAGCCTTCTTTGATGGGCCCTAAGCATCTTCCAGAAGAATCCACAGAGTTGAGGCACTGCAGAGTCCAAAAAAGAACTCCAAAGCTCCATCTCAGGAACTGTGGTCTGACTTTGCAAATAGTTTTCCCACAGATACTTCAGCCCCAGTTCCCCTCCACCGCCACCACCGCCCCCCAAACTCCAGCCAATAGCCTCCTGCCCGTGACACTGCCCATGTCGCTGTGTCGTGGGAGGCTGCACGGACCATGCTCGAAGAGGAGCCTGTCTGCCGGGGAAGTGCACAGGGTCCACTTAGGCCAGCAGTGTTCCCCCTCCCCCAAGACAGCCAAGAGAGGGCAGAGAGCCAAGAACCAGCTTAAATAACTCAAGTCATAAAATCGGCCAATTAAGAGAGCGGAAAGCAGTGTCTCCACCGGGGGTAGGGGGGGGCATCACTCCATCATGCTGCAAAGTAGGGTGGTGTGAGGGGGTGTGAGGCAGCACATCCCCAAGTCTGAGCACGGAGGAGAGTGCTGAACAAGCATCGCAGAGACAACTGGAGACAGTCCCTACCCCCACCTTAGGGCAGCCACAAAGAGGGGGGCTTTTGCTGCAAACACCAGGCAAGGCCAGGCCCCATAGCCTGGCCACACTGGGCAGTGAAGGGACCACAGCTCTGCCCGCCGCCTGGCCCTTCTGTACATACAGAAGCAAACGCCTCTCTCACCCACTGGTCAAGGAGCCAATAAGTTGCTGCATATATGCAACTGCTCTTTGCCCTAGTTTCCAACACACACACATGTACACAAATGCACACACATATATACACTCACATGTGCACACACAAAAATGCACACAACAAACTAAACACACATACACACCACAAACACACACACACACACACACACACAGAGACAATCTGTCCTGAGCTGTCTAATGTTGTCACAGGTTTCTATTCCAAACCCCATCATAGCCTGATCCTGAACCCAGAAGAGGTGAAGAGGGAGAACTCAATAGTCCATGGAGTCTTGAAATGATGCCTCCCCCCCACCCCAGGGAGGGGCTGCATAAGAAGTTAATAAAACAACAATGGGGGGTAAAGGGGGCTTCCAGCAGCACCAGTGTTCCTGGAATTTTTGTTGTTGTTTTGGGGGCCACACTTGGCAGTGCTCAGGGATAACCTCTGGCTCTGCACTCAGGAGCCATTCCTAGCAGTACTCGGGGTGGGGGGGTGGGGGGAACGCTATGGGATGCTGGGGATAGAACCCGGTCTGTTGCATGCAAGGCAAATGTCCACTGTTCTCCAGCCCACCCCTGGTTTTTAAAGTGTTCTCACAGACCACTTCACAGACTCCTCCAATCACCCTAATGGGGTCGATCTGCTCCCCACAGAAATGCTCCTGCTTGGAGCAGGAAGAACATTTATCCTGGCTCTAGCCCTGGCCCTTCTTGTTCACCTGATCCAAGGAAGCACCCAGAGTCCCACTTCCTTGCCACTCATGAGTTGTGTTTCTGCCAACTGCCTCCCTGTCTCTGCAGCTCAGTTTCAGCATCTCTAATGGGCAGGTGACAGTCCCCCTACTCAAACACTGTCACGAGAATTACATACCTATAAACTGCTTTGAACAAAGCCTGGCAAAAATGAGATGCTGTTTTCATGTAGGTTTAACAAATGAACTAAGTATGATCTGTGACCCTAGTGCTCATGGGCCCTGTCTGAACAGGTTCTTACCACCTCAACATGGTCTCATCTGTCTGTGTCCCTCTGAGATTCTAGGAGCAGGGCTGTGCCTGCTCCACCCTAGCAGTGCCCGGCATGGACCTGGCATGGGTGGAAACCCAGCCGCTGCCAACAGCCATAGCCGTGGCTTCTAGGCCGCGCACATCTTAAATCTCCTACCTCCAATAAATTGCACAGCTTGACCTAGACAAGTTCCTCACATACTTGCCAAGCCTAAGACATCCAGGCACTAACCAAAATAGATTAGAGCCCAGATCCCAGGGTCAAGGGATCTCTCCGGCTTATCAACAGTTGCTAAGTCTTGAGGGCACTGCCCTGGGGGCACCTGGGCACATTAACTCCCCAGTGACTGGTGCAGGCTACTTTCCCCCTTCTGGGCCTTGCTTTCCTCCTGCAAGAGTCACCCCAAGTTTACATCTGATCTTGTGGAAAGTGCCGCCCAGGTAATGACAAGTATGCCTCACTTCCCATCGCTTCTTGGGCCAGGTGTGCCAACCAACAGGCGCCACCCACCCCTGTGGTTAATCAGGAATGACCCCCCACCCAGGGCCGGGCACCCTATTAGGATGGTCTCTGCTGCCTGCCTTCTGCCTGTGACTCACGTTTGCTCAGGAACCAGGACTGTGAAATGACAATGCTCATCTCCATACACCACCACCTCTTGTTCTGCAGTTCCGGTGGCAATATTGTGACAGGCACTGAGAGACATCACCTCCCCATCACACCTGCCTCACGCCTGCCTGTCTCCACCTCTCCCTGCCCAGTCCTGGGTGTGGAGTGAGGGGGAGACAGGAGAAAACCAGCAAGTGTCTCTCTCTGAATAAAGCCCTGAACTCGAATCTGCTGAGCACCAGAGGCAGACTTCTTTACCTCTTGGAGCCTCTCATCTGTAAAAGTAGAATTACATCAAGTCCCACCTCTTGGGGTTCCTTTGATTATTATATCCCATAGGCCAGAAGCAATCACCCCAGAGCCAAGTCCTTCAAATGTTGTAACTAGAGCACTGCAATTTGTTTAGTTTTTGGTTTTGGGGATACACCTGGAGGCATTCAGGGCTTACTCCTGGCTCTGCGCCCAGAAATTCCTCCTGGTGGGAGCTTAGGGGTCCATACAGGATACCACGGATTAAACCTTGATTAGCCATGTACAAGTACCCTATCCAGTATACTATTGTCTCCAATCCTGTAACTTTGTTTGTTTGTTTTTTGTTTTGGGGCCACACCCAGCAGTGCTCAGGGGTTACTCCTGGCTCTGTGCTCAGAAATTGCTCCTGGCAGGCTCATGGAACCATTATAGTATTCGGGGAACCAAACCCGGGTCCATCTGGGCCAGCCACATGCAAGCAAACACCCTACCACTGTGCTATCGCTCTGGCCCCATCCTGCAACTTATTTTTAAACCCTCTTCCCAAGATGTTCCTATTTCCTTTTTGCTTTCTTGGGCCACACCCAGCAATGCTCAGGGCTACTCCTGGCTCTGCACTCAGGAATCACTCCTGGAGGTGCTCAGGGAACTATATGGGATACCGGATATCGAATCCAGGTTGGCTGCATGCAAAGCAAACACCCTACCCACTGTAGTATTGTTCCAATCCTCCCCTCCCCACAGCCACACATAAGATGCTTCTACATTCTATTTATTGACTTGGGATAACCAACCACCCTGGGAAGCCGAACTCATAAAGATACCTCATCCCTATCTGACAGAACAACAAACCGAGATGCAAGAAATTAACTGGTCCACTTACAATGTAGATCACTGACATAAAGTCCGAGTGAAATTGTCTTTCCAGGGCACTGGACACACAATCTACCCTTTATCATCCCCTTTCCAGGCATGCATGGGAAGCACAGAGCCCACAGTGGGCCAGCCAAGATGACAGCCAGGACTCAACAAGACTTACCTGCCCCCATGCTACCCTGAGGAGTTGGCCAGCCACACCCCTCGAGGCATGCAGAGGAAGTGCCAGGTCTGCTGTGGGTGATATTGCCCTCTGTGTATAGGAAATAGACTTAGCAGCCACTTCCTGCCCTGCGCCCACAGAGGTGCCCCAGCCCAGCACCCGCTGAGCCATCTGGCATCAGTGATTCTTGGAGGCTGCATGGGCCCCAGGTGCTGCACATGCGGAGGTGACTAGCGCTGTCCCCACACCCCACTTCCACCCTTAACCTAAGTGGGTGCTCACAGTCCTTTAGGCGCTCACACTCCCAATCCAGGAAATCCTGCTATATAGCTCTTGGAACACTGCAGCGTTTACATCTCCCACGACCTGAGACTCTGGGCTCAGCTTCCTTAATCCTGATGAGGAAACCGAGATGCAGAGAGACAAGGGACCGGTCCAAGGGCATTCAAGGGTTTTTGTTTGGTTTGGGGACAGATGTGCTTCATTGTTTGGTGTGTTGCAGTGCCAGGCATTAAACAAATCCAGGGCCTCACACAAGCAAGGCAAGTGCTCTATCTTGAGCTTTACCCAGATTCTTGGGCTCTCTTACTCAGCTGTTTGTTTTGTTTTGCTTTGGTGCCACATTCAGCAGCACTCAGAGATTACTCCTGGCTCTGCATTCAGAAATTGCTCCTGGCAGGCTCAAGGGGACCTTATAGGATGCCGGGGATCGAACCCAGGTCCTTCCCAGACTGGCTGCATGCAAGGCAAACACCTTACCACGGTGCTATCATTCTGGCCCCTCTCACTAGGCTTTTAACTCCTGTCCGACGCTCTGTGGACTGGAGCCTATTCTCTTAATTCTGTCTTCCTTGTGGTAAGTGCCTGGATATATGCATTCTCCTGGTCATCTGTGTCATCTGTGCCTGAGAGCCATCCCCATTGGCACTAACATTTGGATGAAAGAAGCCAGTCCCACTCCCACCACTATCACCCCAGATTGCAGGGCAGACAACTGGCTAGGCTTTTATGACTCAGGATGTGGGAAGCTGTTTCTGGGGGTGGATATAGCTCAGTAAGGCCCAAGGACCCCTGAGGTCAGGGGTCAACTACCTTCCCCCGCCCCAACCCTATTAGAAGCCTTCAGCCATCCATGATCTGGGCTGTAAACTAGAAGCTGCTGGCTTCTCTTCCCCTATGCCAGGGCCATGAAGCTGGGCCTCCAGAGGCAAGTCCACACTTATCTTGCTGATATTCGCCAGACAGAAATCAATTCCCCTGGAAGTCGACCCATCTCCTTGTGACCCAGAGTGTGTTCAGGTTCTGGGTCTACCCTTCTATGTCCTTTAAAATGCTGGCACGCATGCATGGCGGGGGGTGGGTGAGTGGGGTGGGGGGTGGAGGGAGAGCCTGAGCAAGTGTGTGCAAGAGTATGCACATCCGGTGTGCTGGCCTGGGACAGGCTGGGGGCCCGTCTGGGGGGTCTGGATCCAATAGCCAGGGCAAAAACCCCGCCCCGCATTCCGGGGAGAAGGAATCTTCAGCGTCAGCTGTCTCCTTGCTTCCTTTCTTTTCTGGGACCTCCTTTCCCTCCCTCTAGCTTGGAAATCCCTCCCAATTTGTCCTCAAAAAGAATGCCAGTCCCTGAACAGAAGTCCAGAATACTGAGGAGCTGTGGGGGAGAAGGGGGTGAGTGTTTTCTATTAAAGGAGGTTGGGAGAAGGAGGGAAGCAGAAATTTCCGGAGGCACAAATCAAGCCCTGAGAGTAGGAAGAACAACCCCCCCCTCCCAGATGCTGGACAAAGAAGTGGCCTTTATTTCCTCCACCCGACACCATCTCTGGCGCCTTCCCTGGGATAGGACATGGCAACGTGTTCAGAAATGGATGGACAGGAAGTTAGGCCCTGTGTGAAGAAACGCTTGTACATGAAGGAACAAAGAAGGGTCAGGGAGGTGACGCAAAGGGCTGGAGCATATGGTCTTCATGTGGAAGCCCTAAATTCAATCCCCAGCACCATATGGTTCCCCAAGCATCACTGGGGATAGCCCCAAAACAAACTAAAAAGGGAGAACAGATATCTTAGGGGAGGAATGGGCAGTGATGGATGTGTTTCTGGAACCTGCCAAGGCCCAACTACCTTAACCTAAGAGCTCCTCATTTCTTTTCTTTTCTTTTTTTCTTTTCTTTTCTTTTCTTTTCTTTTCTTTTCTTTTCTTCTCTCTCTCTCTCTCTCTCTCTCTCTCTCTCTCTCCTCTCTCTCTGTCATCTCTCTCTCTCACACTCTCTCTCTCATATCACACTAGGCGATGCTGAGGGGTTATTCATGTCTCTGCTCTCAGGAAACCTGGCAGGGTACAAGGGACAAACCCAGGTTACCCACATGCAAGACAGGTGCCCTACATGCTGTACTGTCTCTCTGGCCCTTCCTCTCCCCATTTCTGGGGGAGTCACATTATTCTTCTCTCCAGAAAATGACTGCTCAGGGAACTCATACAGGCCAAGCCACTGCCAAAAATCACACAGCTAGTGATATGGACATTCACTTTTCTACCTTCAGAGATGAGAGCACACATACACACAGAGAAATGGAAAGTCCCAACTAGGAGCAGCTTCAGAAATAATGCAAGTGTCCACAGAAATGACATGGAGGGACCGGAGAGATAGCACAGTGGTTGGGCGTTTGCCTTGAATGCGGCCAACCCAGGAGAGACCCAGCTTGATTCCCAGCACCCATAAGGTCCTCCCAGCCTACCAGGGGCAATTTCTGAGTACAGAGCCAGGAGTGACCCCTGAGGACCCCGTTGGGTGTGGCCCAACAACCAATCAATTAATCAATCAATCAATCAAGTTAAAAAAAAAAACGACAGGGAAAGAATCATTCAACCAGCTTTCAGGGGTGTCTTCTGGGACTGGGGAACTCAGAGACCAGCAGACACCTGTTCAGGGGACTCGGGGCACTTTTGCTGGCACCTCCCCCTCCTGGGCACAGACGGCCCTGTGTCCCTTCTGGCCTCACTGTCAGAAATAGCCCTGAAAAAAAAGTCCCTCAATTCCAAGAAAGTGGCTGTTTGGAAACACAGGTGGACTTACAAAAAAGGTTGCCAATATGGGTAGGTGACATGGCCATCACCTCAGGGCAATCAGAAAAGCAAAGAAGGACTCCCAGCTGGATACTGTGAGCCAACCCCCTCAGGCCTCAGTTTCCCCAGATCAAAGAGGAAAGAATCAGCTGGGTCAGCAATTAACTTTATTTATTTATTTTTTCTTCCAAAACAGCAGAACCCTGTTTTCCAACTGAATCTTGCTCAGAACATTTATCCGGGAGCTGGGAAAATGAAGTTACTGAAGTTGTCATAGACAGAAGTAGGTCTCAGCCCTTCACTTTCTCAGGAATCTCACCAGGTACCTTGTGCTGGAAAACCACTAGGCTAAATGATACCTGGAGCTGCTGCTGGCTCTCAGAGATCCCACCATTCCTGGCCACAAGTAGAAACAAACAAACCAAGACCTTTGGGCTGAGTTAGTTCAGGGTTCAGACACTGGGCAAGCTACCAGGAAAAGACCTGCCTTCAGACCTCACTGGGTTTTATGCAGAAGACAGGCGACCCAGATGGCAGGAGCAGCAGTCCTGATGGAAGCTGAAATGGACATCAGGCAGAAAAGGCTTGCCTAAAGGAAGCCCCCCATGTCAAACTGGAGGACTAAGGCTCAGAAAGAGAGGTAAATGACCTGAAGTCACACAGCACTAAGTGGCAGAACCAACCCTGAAATCCAGGTTTCTTGCATGCCAATTCCAGAATTCTCCTCTTATGCAAAGAATCAGCAGGAGAAGCCCCTCACCTCCCTGTGCGCAAACTCAGAATAGGATATTTTGGTGAAACTGAGTGGTGACAGGGCAGAAATGTTTGTTTGGTTTCCAAATCAACGCTTGACAACCTTACAATCTAGGCAACCACATTTCCCTCATGGTAAATGAGGGTAAAGCAGAGAGAGAGAGAGAGAGAGAGAGAGAGAGAGAGAGAGAGAGAGAGAGAGAGAGAGAGAGAGAGAGAGAGAGAGAGAGAGAGAGAGAGAGAGAGAGAGAGAGAGAGAGAGAGAGAGAGAGAGAGAGAATGGTCCAGAGCCAGAGCATGTTCTTGGGCCACGGATGACAGGTGATATGTAGTAAAAGGGTGGTTTTTGTTATTTAAATGTGGTTGATCACTGATTGACCCAGGGCAGGTGAACGAATACATATGAGGTCTATCCATGGAGCATGAGAGATAGTATGTAGGCTAAGGTAGGTTCTTGCCTTGCAAGGGGCCAAACTCAGTTTGAGCCTCAGCACCCCATATAGATAGATCCCTTGAGCACTGACAGAAGTTCAAGGCCAGGAGTAAGCCCTGAGAATAGCGGGTGTGGTTCCCAAACCAAAATCTCAGAACGAGATCTATCCAACCAGTGGATTGGAAATACATAGGAAATATACTCTAAAACATGACTGAACCTCAGAGATATTATTAGTAAAAGAAATGAGACATGGGCCCAGAGAGATAGCACAGCGGCGTTTGCCTTGCAAGCAGCCGATCCAGATCCAAAGATGGTTGGTTTGAATCCCGGTGTCCCATATGGTCTCCCGTGCCTGCCAGGAGCTATTTCTGAGCATCGCCGGGTGTGACCCAAAAACAAAAACAAAAACAAAGCAAAGAAATGAGACATGAAAAACTACCTATTATGTGGTTCCTTTTCTATAGAATGCCCAGAAAAGGCAAATCTATAGAAACAAAGAAATCTGGATTGAAGTGGGAACAGTCATTAACTACAAATGGATATGAGGGCTATTTTGGGGGTGATACAAATATTCTAAAACTGGAAAGTGGTGACAATTGAACAACTCTGGGTTTATTAAAAAATCTTTTAGTAGTGAGACCTGAGCGCACAGCAAGTAGGCCATTTGCCTTGCACATGGCCAAACTAGGTTCAATCCCTGTCATCCCATATGGTTCCTCTGAGCCTGCCAGGAGTAATTTCTGAGTCAGAACCAGGAGTAACTCCTGAGAAATTCTGAGTGTGGCCCAAAAAATAAACCAAAAAAAAATTTTTTTGAGTTGGGATATGCAAATTATATATCATAAAATCTTTTTAAAAAAAGAATAAGTGGGGGTAGGAAGATAGAGTATAGTGAGTAAGATATCTTGCCTTGCACACAGTTGACTTGGATTTAAATGTGGTCCCTTGACACCACCAGGAGGGATTCCTGAGAGCAGAGTCAGGAGTAAGCCCTGAATATTGCCAGATATAGCACAAAAACAAAAACAAAGGGTAATGGGGGCAAGTTGTGTAGCTAGCTATAGAGTCAAACCACAGAGTCTGAAAACAAGATCTGAACTACCGCAACCAAATTTTGAAACATATATGGCAAGTATGGCATGTATGGGGAGCAGAACGAAATTTGGGAACACTGGTGGAAGGAAAGAAATACTGGTGGGAGCTGGTGTTGGAACATTATAGGTCCAAAACCCAACTATCAATAACTTTGCAAATCATAGTTCTTTAATAAAAACAATTTTTGTTTTTGTTTTTTCAGGTCACACCCAGTGGTGCTCAGGAGTTACTCCTGGCTCTATGCTCAGAAATCACTCCTGGCAGGCTTGGAGGACCATATGGGATGCCAGGATTTGATCCACCATCCTTCTGCATGCAAGGCAAATGCCTTACCTCCATGCTATCTCTCCGCCCCCCCCCAAAAAAAAAAGATTTTATAGACGTTTTAGTACCTGGAGATAGTACCTGGATCAGGCTACAAACCAAAAAGTCCCAGCATGGGCCACACTGAGCTACACACCTCAGGTTGGCTCTAGAAAATGCCAGTTGTATGTGTGTGTGTGAAGAGGGAGCTCCTTAGACTTCAAGTTCCTTCACCCATACCAGAGCACACTCTGAAATAAATAAACTTTCCCTGTACAGGTTCTATTCCCTGCTGCCCAGGGCTGAAGCAGGATCTGGAGTTCTCGATGTCTAACTCAACTCCTTGGTCTTATCTGTCAAACAGTGACTTTTTGCAGGAGTGGGGAATGAACAGAAGGCTGAAATACAGCCTGGCAAGGTGAGGAAGACCCATGGAGTTGCTTTAGTACTGTGTTTAGTCTTGTTTCCTTTCGAGTTGATCATCTGCCCGCCCTCCTCCCCAAAGAAGATGCTGTGAAGTCTAACTCCAGAAACCAAACTAGAATGCCATATGTGTGCATTCATTTTGCAGGGTCCTAAAGGTGTCACATTTGCTAAATTCAATCTGCATAGTTAAGGATGAGACTTTGCTCTCTTTAACATTCAGGATTAGAATTATTGGCAGTTGCTTGCCATTTGGCTTAATTCTGCTGCCAGTTCTGACAATACACCACCCAGAAAACCTGGTCTCGAACCGATCGAGAGAGACACACATGAGAACTGCTTGTAGCAGCTTGCTTGGCAATCTCAGAATTCACTGGAGAAACAAGGGCTCACACATGAGGCGAACTATGGATGAGGAGGCTTAAAAGAATATTGCTGGGCCCGGAGAGATAGCACAGCGGTGTTTGCCTTGCAAGCAGCCGATCCAGGACCAAAGGTGATTGGTTTGAATCCCGGTGTCCCATATGGTCCCCCGTGCCTGCCAGGAGCTATTTCTGAGCAGACAGCCAGGAGTAACCCCTGAGCAATGCCGAGTGTGGCCCAAAAACCAAAAAGAAAAAAAAAAAAGAATATTGCCATGATGTGAAAGTAAAATCAGTGATCGCAGTGTTAAGAGTAAAATGTAAAAGGGACCAAGCACTTTATAAATCATATTTACTTATTTTTAACTTTTTTGGTTACACCCAGTGGTGGTGCTCAATGGCTTACTCCTGGCTATGTGCTCAGGAATGACATATGCCTGGCAGTCTCTGGGACTAGATGAGATGCTGGTGGTCAAAGCTAGGTCAGCCGCATGCAAGGGAAGTCACCTACTAGCGCTACTGTCTCTCCATTTTTTAGGACTGTGTTAACATGTTAATATTTTTCAGACTAATACTGGCTACTTAATAGCCAAAGAACCCAAAAAACGTCTTTATGAGAAAGCCTATGCAAAGCACCTTTCCGTTTCCAGGAGGGAAAATTGAGTCCCGAGGAAAGGCAGCTACTTGCTTCAGAAGGAATCTAACCCAAGTTCCACATCACTTTCAGAAAGGGATGTACCTGCCCAATGGACCCCAAAGTGGAGGAAGGGGGGCACATGCATGGGAGAAAGGTGGGAAGAATGATGCCGCATGCCACCTGTCTCAGCAGGGTGGCTCGTTCAGTGCCAGAACTTGACATCACCCCCCACACACACACCCTGGGTGCCACTGGAGAGAGCGTTGCTCAATGCCAACCTGCCTCCCTCTAAAACTGGGCACGGTTTTTCCATCTCCTTAGCAGCCAGGTTCAAAGCACACACACTCTAAAACAAACACGACATACAAGCCTGAAGCATGACGACACCATGACAATGGCAGGCCCATCCTGTGGGGTTTCGCCATGGAGAGCTCAGGCCTGTTTCTGTGCCTACCCCACCCTGAAGAGATTGCTGGCAAGGGGCAGAGAGGGACCTAAGACTCAGGAAGTCCAGGAGAAGTGCTCAAGTCTCAGGTCTTGCTTGTGAGTGAGAGGTGAGACTTGGACATCTGCTCATGCAGGTTGGCCCCAGCACACACACAATCATCTTTATTTCTTATGTTTTGTTTTTAGGTCATACCGAAAAACAAAGTGGGACTCTGAGCTTACTCCTGGCTCTGTACTCAGGGATCACTCCTGGCTGTCAGTGCTCTGGAGAATATATGTGGTGCTGGGGATTGAACCTGGGTTGGCTGCATGTAAGACAAACCTCCTGTCTGTTCTACTATCATTCCAGCTCAAACACATGCAATCATCTTTAGTAACATATTGGATCCTTCCCCAAGGATCCCCATCCCTTGTGCAAAAACAAACAAACAAACAAACAAATAAATAAAGGCGGCGGGGGGGGGGGGGGTAGATTTTCTTTCCTCAAACAGACATCTGAGCATTTCACCAACCTCTCTGAAGGGTGCTGGCATTAAATTCTTTCCAGTGGCCAGCAACCCCAGGGTTTGAAAGAAAGTAGAAGACCCTTGCTCGGCACTCTGGACGCCAGTTTTTAGGGGCAAACTCAAGAAGTGAAAGAAAGAGCACTGTCCTCCTCAGAACATTCTCCCACACCTCTCTCAAGGCAGAGCTGCCCTTGCCTGGGAAGGCCCAGCCCCCCAACCAGGCCTAATATACTCAGACAGACCCCTCCCCTCTTATGGAAAAGCCATCAGACAACGTCAGCCCAGCCAGGCAAGAAGCCATGTGCTTTTTCCAGCCCAGGATCAAGACTGGGCAGGCTCAGGCAGTCCAATCCACTCCACGCTCCACAGACAGTGGTCTGCAACCACTCAATATCCAGCCTTTCAAACCAAGGTTACCCACTCCTGTCAGCCTTCAGGGATGCTTGTTGGGGCCCACAAATCATGACAATTGGGGGTAACAGGGAGAAGAGAGGGGAATGCATTAGGCCGGTGCATTTCTGTTATACCATTCATCCAGCTAGACCTCTCTTGATAGCTAGAGCAAGAAAGCCCCCAGAGGGTTAGACCTCCCCATCTCCCCATTTTTTTTAAACACAGTATTTCATTTCATTCAATGAACAAGTCAGGGAGACTGCTTGAGAGTTTTATCCTTTCACCTAGGCAGACACATTTCAACGCACTAGTGGAAATCCTGGCGTCACCGGCTTCATTAAGAACAACCTTACCTTAGGCTAATCATTGCATCTCTTTCTTTCACTGAGCCTCAATTTCTTTCTCTAGCAAAGGGAGTTAGGAAAGAAAGTCTGACACAGCCATTGCCCTGGGGATAAAAAAAAATGCTAGCACCTGATGGTTATTATGTCACTCGGGGAAACAAAGGGCTTGGTTCGGTGACAGCATTGCGCTGTCCCCTACTTCAAAGTCAGCTTCTGGCAGCCTCGTTCCTGGAACTAGCTAACCGAATGAGTTTTTTTTTTTTTGCAGGCGGTGCGCCTTGCAGGAAGGAGGGCTTGCAGATGCTGTCTCCTCCAGCCAGGGGGTCACCCGGGGGACCCCCACTCTCTGCACACACACACACACACACACACACACACACACACACACACACACACACAACACAACACACATTCCGCTGCTGGTGGGGGACCCCGGTGGGGATAAAGGGGGACTGGATCTCTCTAGGGGGAGGAGGAAACCCCTCTCACCTCTTCTTGTACTCGTCGCGTTCTCGCTTCACCTTGGCCAGCACGTTGTAGAGCGCGCGGATCTCGGGCGTGATGGTGTCGATCTGCACCCCCACGCCGTCGGGGTGCACCCACGACACGCCGGGGCCCTGCACCGTCTCCACGCCGCCGCCGCCCGTGCGCCGCACCTGCGTGTAGCTCCAGATGGTCCCGGGCAGCCGGCCGTAGTGCTGCGGGTGCGAGCCGCCCAGGGCCGCGGCGTTGGCGTTGTTGGCGTTGGCGTTGGCGTTGACGCCGGGGGCTGCCGAGGCCCCGCAGCAACCCGGCCCGCCGCCCCGGGCTGCGGAGCCCCGCAGCAGCTCGGGCCCGGTTTGCACGGCCTGCTCGCGGGAGAAGGTCTTGTAGCGCAGCCGCCGATCGCGCTCGCTCTGCTGCTGCTCCAGCTGCTTCTCCAGCAGCCGGTTGCGCCGCTCCAGTTCGTGCACCTTGGCCAGGAAGCAGCGGAAGCGCACGTTGAGCCCCTTGAGGAGGTGGATGTTGGAGCCCAGGTCGTCCCGCAGCGCCGCTGTCACGGGAGAAGGGCCCGGCCCGGCCCCGCCGCCGCCGCCGCCTCCCCCGCCGCCGCCACCCGGGCAGCCGCCGCCACCGCCGCCGGGCGGGCAGCCGAAGGCCAAGGCCATCTCCCCGAACAGCAGCGAGTTCATCATGCGCCGGCTACGCGGCTCGGGGCCCCGCGGGGCTCGCGGCTCCACCAGATGCGGCTCCAGCTCCGGGCAGGGTTCCCGGGAGCGTGGCCGGGCCAGGACGGGCGCGGGCGCGGGCGAGGGCTCCATCCAGCGCGCTGGCTGGGAGGGAGGAGCGATCGGTGGCCGAGGCGATCTCCGCGGTCCTCGGGATGGGGAGGTGAGGCGGTGGGGAAGCCGCTGCGAAGCGGAGACTCGAGCTGCGATCGCTGCGAGGCCGCGGGGACTGCTGCGCAAAGTGGCCCCGGCGCGGGTTGGAGAGCTCCGACTGTCAGAGACGATGTGAACGCGCCGCGGCAGCCGCGCGCGCCCAGGACTCTCGGTGACCACGCCCCCGTTTGTGGCCACGCCTTCTATGCGGTAGCCACGCCCCGCTGCAGGCACAGGTCCCGCCTCCCTCTGCGTGGGATTCGCCCCTCTGCGGTGGCCACGCCCCTAGCTTGCTGTAACCGCCACGCTCCTCTCCTGTAACCACGCCCCAATGCAGACTCAGGCCCCGCCCCTCCCTCCGCGGTGGATTCCTATCGCCCCTCTGCGGTGGCCACGCCCCTGGCTTGCTGTAATCGACAAGCCCCTTCTGCTGTAACCACGCCTACTGCAGATCTGAACCACGCCCCTTGTTCTGCTGCGGCACTCTCGATTGGCCCGTGGCGCAGCGCCACGCCCACTTCCGCCGCCGTCTTGGCGCCGCAGACGCGGGGTCCGCAGCACTGGCCACGCCCAGAAGCCTGCAGGGCCACGCCCTCTCCTGCGCCGGCTCCTGCTGCGGCTCGCTCCGACCTCCCCGGATTCTCTCTGCCCGGCACAGTCGCACCCGAGCTCGCTCCTCCCGGGGACTCTGACCACCTCTGCAGAGCTCGCCCTGATTCTTAAAGGCGCCGACGGCCTCAGCAACTTTCGTTCCCTCGCTTAGGGCCTTCCTTCCCCCGCGTCCTCTGCCAAAGAGGTTCCGCAGCAGCTCTCCATCCTCCCCCTCCCCAACACCAAGCACCTCTGGCCCCCACTTCCTGCTGTTTGCAGGACACCCTCGACCTGCAAGTGACCGAGGCATCAAAGGTGCAACCCCAAGACGTCCTGCCTGGGATGGCCAAGATCGACCTTCCAGGAGATTGCAAGGCCCTAACACATGTTCGTGTCCCACCACTGAGCTCAGGCAAGGGCCAGCAGACTCCAGAGGGGCGGGCCCATTTCCTCTAACTGCTTTAGGGGGGCAGCGTAGAAGTGTAACTAGCCCTGGAGGGTGGAGCCACACGGAGGACTCATTCATTCCTGTTCTCATTCATTCATTTATTCATTCACTCACATGTTTTCATATCTACCATTTAAAAAGCCAAGTTCTCTTTTTTCCTGAAGTCAATAGAACCACTTTGCAAACATTTACTGTTTTTTTTTTTAACGGAAATAATAGGTTCTATTATTGAGCGGTTTATATGTCCCCATTGTGTATTATCCCCCTTTTTTACAGAATCACTGTAAAATCACTGGGGCCTTGGGCTGGAGAGATAGCACAGAGGTAGGGGCTTTGCTTTGCACAGGACCAACCCAGGACAGACCCAGGATTGATCCCCGGCATCAGAGGAGAGAGAGGAGGAGAGAAAGAGAGAAAGAGAGAGAGAAAGAAAGAAAGAAAGGAAGGAAGGAAGGAAGGAAGGAAGGAAGGAAGGAAGGAAGGAAGGAAGGAAGGAAGGAAGGAAGGAAGGAAGGAAGGAAGGAAGGAAGGAAGGAAGGAAGAATAAATTGCTGTGTTCTAAGAAACAACAAAGACCCCAAAGTCCTTTGGCTGAGAAATAAGGTGCTTGCCTTGCACATGGGCAACCCAAGATACATTCCTCACCCCCAAATCTGCAGTGATTCTCAGGTACAGAGCTAGTAATCTGAGTATCGCCAGGTGTGACCCAAAATAACAACCATCCAACAATAACAATAATTAAGACCAAAAAAACCCACCCCAAACCCTTTGTCTACTAGTCTTCCAAGACTGCTAGCCAATTGTCCATTTCCCTAAGAACTTCAGGAGAGAGATGACCCCAACCTTTGAACCCGTATGGCTTGTGTTGCAGGAGTTTAACCAGATTCTGCCTTGTTTCAGATTCTTGTGGCTGCGCATTTGAATTGCAATTTAATTTTTGTCTTGTCATAACCACTGAGTTTGTTCTGCCGACTTGTCTGTAAGCTTGAGGGCAGGTGCCCAGTCTTGCAAGGACAAAGACTTGATGTCCTCAGTAACAAAGGAGATTTAAACGAGACCTGGGTTCGCTCTGGGGCAAGGTGGGGCCATTATGTCAGTCTGCTGGTTTGGATTCACAAGCTCAAACCCTCCCAAGGTTTCCATCCCTCAACGCCTGTTCCTTGCTTCCTGCCAAAATAGGTTCAAACTCAATCTGTCATGGAACCTTTCTTGGTTTAATGCAAAGTCACTGTTCTTTAGTTTGATTTTGCTACTCTTGGTGATTTGTTTGTTTGTTTATCTAGCTCCCTTTGCCTTAAAACAAGAAATCATGGACAACTACCCCACCCACCGTCTCCCCCTTGCACCTCCCCAGCTCAGAGTACTGATTTCTGAGAAGCTTATCTTATTAGGGTGGCCAAAGTTATATCTTTTCCCCCCACTAATCTTAAAATGGTATTTAGCACTTTCTTGATTATGAATCAAACAGCAAGTGGATTTATCCCTGCAATTTTTCTAATAGAAGTCACAAATATTGGGGCTGGCGTGGTGGCACTAGAGGTAAGGTGTCTGCCTTGTGAGTGCTAGCCTAGGACAGACCGCAGTTCGATCCCCCGGCGTCCATATGGTCCCCCAAGCCAGAAGGGACTTCTGAGCGCATAGCCAGGAGTAAACCCTGAGCATCACCGGGCGTGACCCAAAAACCAAAAAGAAAAGAAAAGAAAAGAAATCACAAATATTTTCATATACACTTTAGTTACAGTCAAGATTTTAATTTTTTAATTTTAAAATTAAACTTTTGGGGCCGGAGAGATAGCATGGAGGTAAGACGTTTGCCTTTCATGCATAAGGACGGTAATTCGAATCCCAGCATCCCATATGGTCCCCTGAGCCTACCAGGAGCGATTTCTGAGTGTGGAGCCAGGAGTGACCCCTGAACACTGCAGGGTGTGACCCAAAAACAAACAAAAAAAATTAAATTAAACTTTTCATTTTAATTATTGTTTGAGCTACCACACTCCGGAATTAGGCGACAGTAGGTTCACTACTAAATCTGATGCATATAATGTAATGTATTTATTAAAGAGCACCTATGTGGGGCCGGAGTGATAGCACTGTGGTGGGGCTTTTGCCTTGCACATAGTTGACCTGGGACCAACCCAAGTTTGATCCCCTGCATCTCCTATAGTCCCCCAAGCCTGCCAGGAGCGATTTCTGAGTGCATAGCCAGGAATAACCTCTGAGCACAGCTGGGTATGGCCCAAAATCCCAAAAAGCCCTTTCTATTAAAACAGGAGTTCATGTTTCAAAAACAAGCACCTATGTAATTATATCAGAAAAATATTTTTAATATTTTTATCATTGTATTTTTGGGGAAATTGTTTCCATTGTAACCAAGGACAATTTCCGAAACACTATTCTGAGTGGGATGGACTCTAGGAACATTGGTGGAGGCAGTTGACACTGATGGTGGGATTAACCTGAAACATTGTATGCTTGAAACCCACTATGAATAACCTTGTAAATTCACAATGGTTTAAACATTAAAAAAAAATCTGAGGGCCCGGAGAGATAGCACAGCGGCTTTGATCCAGGACCAAAGGTGGTTGGTTCGAATCCCGGTGTCCCATATGGTCCCCTGTGCCTGCCAGGAGCTATTTCTGAGCAGACACCCAGGAGAAGCCCCTGAGCACTGCCGGGTGTGGCACAAAAACAAAAACAAAAAATCTGAGAAAGGGACCACAGGCTTCTCCAAATGCCAGCGTGAACCATAGAACAGAAAGGGTTAGGAGGCTATACCTAGGCGTGGCATTTTGCTGACTTTTCCAGGAAGTCTTAGAGTTAGAGTGTGACCCCCTCTGTGGAGGAGGCTGACCTAGTCCTGTTCTAGACACTGGAGAGATTCAAACTTCCACAAGCATCCTATCGCGACCTTTTTCTGCCTGTCCTCATGCTGGGGAAGCAACCTTGAAAAAGCAAGCTCCTTAGGCCCCAAAGGGCAGTCATAGAGAAAGACAACTCAAAAAGCCATTCAGGGAAAAGGAGTGCTGCACAGAGTAGGGGAGTGGTCCTGACACAGACGACATAACTGAGCAGAAGGCAAATCTAAAGGTTTTAGACAGGTCATAGAATAAGGCACAAATAAAATGTCTGGGAAGATAGGTTTGGGGTCACATAACAGCAGAAGCGAGGTGTTATGTGTCTTGTGCTATGTAGATTTAATACAGGAAAGCTAACCTGATGACCTTCCCACTATGGTGACGTGTAGAATCAAATAATTAAAGATGGTGGTGGATGGTGAAGGATGGAGGCCCTTGTCCTTAGGCCCCAGCCACATGGCTTCATCCCCCATCAACCGGCGGATCTAGGGTCCAGGAAAACGATGGGTATTGAACTCACTCACAGGCAGGCATCAGGAAGCATCAACTTTATTCATGCCCTATTCACCACATGTGTGTGGCCTATATCATAACCTTTCAAGCATTCAGCCATTCTTAGCTAGCCTGCATCTTAATTCCTTTCAGCCATCTTTCCTTTCACCTCCATGCTAGCCAAAGACCAGAAGTGCTCGAGAGCCAGCCAAAAGCCAAAAAGGGGGCCCGAATCCCCTGGGTCAAAGGCTTATCTACCTTTTCCAAGACCCCTCCCAGGAATGGGTGGGGTCTTGCAGGTAAGGTCAAGTTACCTAAGGAGAAAGGGTGGGGGATGAGGCTTCAGTGACCAACTATCTTCATTTGCCCTAGATCTGGGGATTCTTCTGAATGAAAGATTTTTTTACTGCAAGAACCTAGAAAGTCCACAGAAAATTGAGGTGACTTGTCCATCCTATATCTATCTTAGATCTGAATTCTAAAGCCAAAAATCCTGACCATAGGGGTCAGCTTGACAGAGCTCAGAATGTAGCACTAAATGAACACATTTTCCTTTCCCTCAAGGCACTCAACCACCTTTTTTTTCCCCCAGTTTTTGGTTTGGGGACCACACTGGTGGCATTCAGAGGTTATTTCCTGACTCTACTCAGGAATCACTCCTTGCAGGCTCAGGGAACCATATAGAATGCCTGGAATTGAATCCGGATCAGCTGCGTGCAAGGAAAATGCCTTCCCTGCCCACTATACTATCTCTCTGGTCCCCCTTTTTAAAAATAACACTGTGACTTACCAAGTTGTTTATAACACAATTGTTTCAGGCATTAAATATTCAAACACCACCTCCTTCCCTTCACCAGTGTCCCAATCTCCTACGTAGACCACCACCCTAGTCTGCCACCAGGTGAGCACAAAAGTTCTGTTGAACTGTTTATTACAACACAAAGGCAAATGGAATTGTCAAAACTTAGACCAAGGAAAGGTCGTTTTGAAATTATTGTCATATCTTTCTATGGTGTTATTAAATTCAGTGTCTAAGGATTTCCTGGATTGTGTTTGATGCTAGTTAAATTTTTTGTATTTAGGCTTATTGAGTTTGGTAAATTACTATGTAAATTTTCCATCAGATTTCCTGTGATACTACTGGACTGACACCACTATAAAACGTTGAGGCAGCCACAAGATCCAGGATTTATAGATCTGAAACAAATTTGATGGCTTGGCATTTTAATGAAGTGAAGTTGTGGAGCTGGGCCATTTCTGTTGGAGGGTGAAGGGTGTGGCATTGGGCTGCTGTAGTTCATACAGAAAGGGGAAATATGTTCCCCACATGTTCTCAGAATATCTCAGAGGTATCAGCCCTGACTGAGCCACCTGGAAAGTATCAGCAGCCACTATTTTGTTTTGATAGAGAACTGAGCTATTTTCTGCCAGGTAAAGGGCAGGTTTGAGTGGAAGCTGCTGGATTTTCCAGTGGCATCCTCCACCATTCCACCTAGAAGCTCTCACCCCCCCCCCCTCATCTTTTATGTCTCACACTCAGCCATGCACACATTTTCTCTGTACTCCCTGGTCTGGGTTGGAGTTCTTCCTTTGGGCTGTCAATCCCCATGCCTTCCCCATGTTATCCCACAACATATCCACACACATACCTGATGGCAGTGCTGGCTTTTTTATATACTTTATAT